>NC_136261.1:218783046-219120546 GCF_964187855.1 Myxine glutinosa | reverse complement strand
ATAACCAATTATATGTTCTGTTTTGCCTTAAAGCTTGGACTCTTTATAATACTTAAATCCTTTCTTGTGCTTTGAGGATGTGTAATATCCTAATAAGGAGTTCTTTCCTGTGTGCTCTTAGCCTGCGTGGGCACAATCTTTCAGTTCTCCTCTCCTGGCCTTGGCTACAGTTGTTATCTCTTCATAACTTTTCTAATATCCTGAATGTTGACACTTTTATGAGTATTCCCTCCCTTTGTTCTTTCTCAACCAAAGTTTCTATACAGAAAGTTGTAAACATGTTGCCACATATGGCTGACCATCTCCTTATCTGAGTTAACCTATGAGTGGCCTTGATGAGCTTCCTCTAACTAACTGAACAACAGGATGGGACTATGGTGGGGGGACCAATGAGCCCATTCTGGGACCAATGAGCCCATTCTATCTCTGTATCTTGTGAGCTAACCCCACCCCTGATATTCCTTATATAAAGCAAGGTTTAATTGATTTAATTCAGAGCATCTTGCTGTACTGTTGGTCATTTCTTGTGAGTTTCAGTGCAACTTTGCTGTCCTCAAGCTTGTGTAATCGAGTTCTAATAAATATATCCGTTGCTCCTTTTCTCTGAGTCTTCTGAGTCCCAAGTTCTAAGTCTCAATCCAACAACTGGTGGCAGCGGTGGGATCAGTCTGTGCAGTCCGGGACGCGGTCCCAGGCAAGTGAGTGGTGAGACCAGCTAGCAATTGATCCGGGTCAGGTGAGCTGTGGGTTTTCTTTTGTTTTTTCCTTTATAGCATGGGGGTCAGTCCAAATTGTAACCCACTCTCTTGCTCGGATGCCGTTTGTTCCGTTCCCTGCTCATACCTGTTCCACGAACCTAAATTTAATTACGGACCGCTTGGGTCCCGGAGCAACTGATTGTTTATGGACTCGTCAGGGTAACGTTACGTAAGGGGAAGTGCCCCACGTTGGGCGCCTGAGGTTAAGGGATAATAGATCTCTGGGTTGTGAGGGTAAGGATAAGGGCGGCGTCCCGATCCGAGGCCTACCCGGGAGACGTCGGAATTTTAAGTAAGTTTGAAGTATTATAAGGGCGTAGGACGCCAGGAGAGTACAGTAAGGTTAGGTTAGACGGCTGTGTAGGCGGACGAGCCTCTCAGGAGAGTTAGGTAGTGCGGCCATACCGCGAGGCGGACGAACCTCACGAGTACAGGGCTGCGAGTTAGGTAGAACGCGAGGCGGACGATCCTCACGAGTATAAGGAGAGTTAGGTAGCGTAGCTGTGCCGCGGAGGCGGGAGATCCTCGCGAGTACAAGGCTACGTCGGTAAACTAAATTTTCCTAGGATGGGTAACAGTATGGGTAATAAGACTGTAAAGGTAGGCTAACGAGTGACTGATGCCGCTCATTGACAGTCAAGTCCCCGTGGGAGGGTCAGGCAGATACCAAACCCCTACCCTCCCAGCCCTGAGCTCTGTCCCGGGGTTCCAGGCAACACCACCCTCCCTGCCCCACCCTTTTCACCCCAACTCACCCTTTCCACCCCGGTCTAAGAATCCCCTTTCTTTTGAATGATTGAGACATAAGGCGTTGTACACGACCCACTCAGGTCGTTGTGCTGTGAATTTTTGCGACTGTTCACACTGCTGAATGTGCGAAGTGGTTTGAAATGCGAGCTGGCTTGTCAGTCACGTGGTATGGAGAATGTATAGGGAAACGCATGATTTAAAATGCGTTGCCTAGGTTGGCAGGGGAGTGGCTGTTGGAGGTGCATGGTTGGAGTCGATCCGGTGTTCGCGCGACGTCTGAGAGACTCATTGGTATATGAATGAATGAATAAATGTATATATGGATGTCTGTCATTGAAGTATGTATTTGTGTCCATTGTGTGTGCCATGTGTCATTGACGCATGAAAGGGTTTCTTGTATTGATTGGTATTGGCTACTTGTGCGGTATGTATGGATGTGTGAGGTGTATTAGGCATGAATGACGTGGGAAAATAGTAAAGAAAATCTTGCTGAAATTGAACTATTGTGAGTTTTAAAAGGTTGCATAGAAAGCTTAGAAATAGTTAAGGGGGCGTAGAAACACTTACTCGGATATTTTCTCCAACCTGACGGTGTTGGAGAGTAGGTTGGAGGTTTTTGTATTTCTCCTGTGGCCTGTGATCCGACTGACAAGGTCCCAATGTATGATGTCATGGAGGAAAGACGTGTCTGCCTGTTTGTCTGATCGTAAGTCTGTGGTGTGATTCCACGGAGGGCCAAGGTTTAATCCAGTAAATGGGAGTTTTATGTTGTGGCAAGTGTGCGAGGGGGCACATCGGAGCACGCGAGTGGGGGTATTTGCGGGAGTGCACACCCGTGGTGAGTGTTACAGGGAAAGACATATGGGAACTTTTTATTTTCAATAAACAGACTAGGTTATTTTCTTGTTTATTTGTTTATTTACGAAAAATAAATAAATAACAGGGGGAGGTAGGTTAATGGTGGTTTGTTGGCGGTAAAATTGGTTGAAAGTCGAGTTGAAACAATTTATATTGGGATATTGGGATTCATAATAGCTATTGGGCAGGTGGGATTGAATTTAACATTGGCTATTGGATAAATATTGAAATCCATGCCGGGAATGTCGATTTTAACGTCCATCCGAAGGATGTAGCACATTGTGAAGCTGCACATGGCTTGACAGGACATGGGAGCCAATGAGCTGTGTAATGAGAAAGATTAAAATTATGTCATGGTGTGAAATGCCGTAGAGGTGTGAAATACACACCTTTGGCCTGGAGGGGAGTTCTTTTGGTAACTTACTTCCATGATTTACGTTCCATTGGAAGGGGAATAGGAAAATATGGGAATAATATGGAACAAATCGACAAGACAAATTGGGGTACAAACTCACCATGGAAGGAGAATGGAGGTTATAGTTTCATTGTTGTGTCTGTCTGGCTGTCTAGCAGGCCATGGAGTTATATTTCTGAAACATGGATTTCGACAGTAAAGACAGGTGTGTACCCTGAGAAAATTGTGGGTTGTGGAGTGGGCATTTTTGATGGGCAATGGGGGACAGATGTTGTGTGCAACAAAGGTAAATAGATTGGATTTTGGCAAGGTTGAGTGAGATATGTGGATGGATGGGGTGTGAAGGCGAGTTATGGCAGCTCCAGGGAGCAGTCCTGGTGTTGGGTCTCATATAATCATGGTTAAAGTACATGTGCAGACAAAGGTGTGCTTCGGTTTGTATTACTGGCAGAGAAAAGACAACAAAGTGGCAAAGGTTACAGTTCCACAGAAGGAGAGCGAACAAGGAAAGTGGCTGGGCTGTTGATAAAACCGCTGGGTTTTACGTTGATTTAAGTTGTTGTGGATTTATGTTCAATTTTAATTTTAATTCCTATAGTCTAGTGCATATGGGACGGGGAAAATGGGAGATGACGTCAGTGTGCTCCGAGTATTGTAGTGATGGGGGAGCGCAATAATATAAGGGGCGACTGCAAAGCGCATGTTTCAGAAGGGAGTAGTTAGACCAAATGACGCTGTGTGTGTGTGTAGAAGAGTATTGTCTATTGAGCAGAGTATTGTGAGTGTGGGTGAGTGCATTGTATTGAATGAAGAAGCCTGGAGTCAGTGTGTGGGCACAGGTGTGCAAACCCAGGTGTATGGAGAATGGTTGTGTGAAATAACTTGTATGGAATGGATGGCTCGCTCGCTGACAGCTACAATCCATGTGGATTGTGACCGACGCTAACATTTCTATGAATGTATAAATGGAAAATAGTTATTTAAATAGATATTGTGTCATGACACAAAAGGTTGAACGTGCGATTCCAGGAATGAGCAAGTATTTTTGATATAAGCTGATGTTTCAAGTGACGATTTGAAATGTTGGAAGCTTAGATCAATCTTAAAGATACAAGCCTTTCATCTGTGAGCCGCAGGTCGACCATTTGTTTAATTTTAGATACTATACCTAATATTTACATGTAAATGCATGACTGGTCTGGATTTGGACTGCTCTGTGAGTTTTTGGGAAAACGGTATGTGTAGCTGGATTAAGTTTGAGTGGTTGTTTCATATACTCCGGGTACATGTGACTTAAAGGATGAATTGGACTTGCTGTGAACAGTGTAGATGCAAGAAGAGATAGACCGGGACACAATGAGCTGCTAGGTGAGCCATTGAGGTGGATTAAATGTTTTGTTGTTGTTTTTGGAAGTTCGGTTGTTGCATTGCCAAAGGTTTCTGTGTAGTGTGGTATCTGTTGAAAGTGGATCACCTGTTGTCTTGTGTGGCGTGAGCAGGGATGTATGTAACTGCCTGGGTTCAGGAAAATAACTTCAGTTGCAATTTGGTTTAAATTAAAGGTTAACGTTAGCTGGAAATTGGACAAAGTCAAAAGTTTGACCAAAACCAAAAGTTGTGGTTGGACCAAAAGTCCAAAGTGGAAATTGTCAAAAGTGCTTTAAAAAGCTACGTCCAATTTCATTTTGCCATTTGTAGAAGAAAATTCACTGCATTTAACATGCGTTTCCTTTAAACAGGCTTGGTCGGGCCAGCAGAAAAAAGAATACATTTCAGCCAAAGTCTTATCTGGTTCACTCCCACACCAGGCCCGACTCGTGCTGCGACCTTGGTTGAACTGTCGGTTTAATTTGCACAGGGAATGAAATAAGGGGATTATAATGGGAGAAAGTGAACATTTGTGGATCTGGGGACAAGCTGGTTTGAATGTGTACCTGGGGTTTTCTGTGTGTCTATGTGTCTGTCTGTCTGTCACACTGGACTCTTGGATGGGTTTTCATGAGACGAATTTCAGACAAAACCCTCTTTGTTATTTCAGAATTGATCTGCACCCCACCTCACTGTGAAATGGACAGGTTGTGTGTGTGTCTCAGAGGTTTATGGACAACGTGGAGTGGCTGGTGCGAAGGGAGTGGTTGGGAAAGATGGACCCCCTTCACGAATACCCGTGGATAGTAGTTTAAAATAGGTAGAGGGTACAGGTAAATTATGGTGGATATGGGCTGTGGTGCGCGTGGTAGAATTGGAAGGGCTACTCCAAAGCATTTTGCTTCCCCGCGCTATTGCGGTGATAAATGTCGCGGCCATCAAAGGGCGGACACTGACGTTGTTCGGGGCAATGCAAGGGCGGACGAGACGGCAGGAAAAGCCGCCAACCAAAGGATGGACAGGTACGATAGTAAAGTAGATATTGACCGCCTTGGCAATAGTCCTTGGAATCGTGGTTTGTTGTGTACTAATCGAGGCTTTAGTCCTTGCGTGTGTGAGAAAGTTTACCACAGGATGGACACTGAAGACGACAACAGACAAGGCCATGGTGTTGATCGATAAGCTGATCGCGGGTCCAGATGACACACCAGCTGACAACGCAACTGCCGATCGCGGATCCTGGAACGACGACCTGAACGAGTCCCTGGGCCGCGACAATGAGATCTCCGCTTCCGAAGATTGTTCTTCCATTGTTGATATTACTGATAATGATTTTGATTACACATTTGCGGACCTCAGAGCATTTCAGGCTGCCAGGACGCCGATTACTCTGGACACCAACATGTCGCATGTAGACGTAAAAAGTACCTAAGGGAGACTTCTCATTTTTTCTCGATGTGTAAGGCTATGACTGTTGCTGGCCGCCTACGCCGCAAGCCTACGCCACCTGAGAATAATGTTACTGATGATGTTACTAATGATGATGTGGGCCACTTGCAAGGGTCCCCGACTGATGATTATGTCTCAATGCAGGCTTTGCCTCTTTATGTTTCACGAGCTCACCTTTATGTCTCACAAGCTCACAGTGAGTCAACGTCACTGACCCAATCCTGGATTTGGACCCAACTGCACACCCAAGCCTGGATGGTGAGGAACTCAACATTGGAGATACTCTGAGTTCCGAATCTGATTGTTTTGGAGATTCGTCCATGGATAACAGCGATGGAAGCAGCATCGCCTCGGACGATCTCGACTTTGACCCAAAGGAAGTTGCTCTCCCTCCTTTGAAATCCGTTATGCTTTGTTTTATGGCCATAGGTTTGAGCCACCTGATACTGACGATGTTGTGTCTTCCCCAGATCACCAGCATGTAAGGGACCTCATGAACATGAATATCGATTGAGCGCTGACGATTTCCAAGGATTTCTCCTGGGGAAGCCTGGGCGAGCTCCAGTCGGGGAGGAGTCCGGCCGCACCTCTGTGGACCAAGGGTGGGTCAGGAGATCTTTCTGGGTGTGGACCCCGGTGGAACCAGAGGTCTTCGTTGGGGATCTGACACGCTATTCGATCTTCATGTCTCTACGGTCTCACCTCACACACCCATATACACCCGACTTACATCATACATCCATTAACACCCACTTACACCCAGACGCCCACGGATCTTCCTGCTGAGTGCGCTGTGCGGTACGGGGTACGAGACATGCTCACTGGGAGGCATCCGTGTGGTATGTTTAGTGAATCTTTTACACTGTCTGTTTTGCCTCACTTGGAGGTTTTTCCTTTATGCCATTTGTCCACTTTGCTTTCACGGCCTTACAGTGCATACTCACATACAGACGCGAATCATCCTACTGGGTACTGTGTGGTGCTTTGCGTGCGGGACATGCTCACCGGCTGCCTTCGCGTGATATGTTGAATGGCTTTTCTGATTTGATTTATTTCTGCTTTGTTTTGAAATAAAGGCCTTTGATTGGCTCATAGATAACTTTGTATCTTAGATCCAAAAGGGCGGTATGTAGGGAGCTATTATGCCCCTCCCCCTTTGTTATTATGCTGCTTTACCATTTACCAAGTATAACCAATTATATGTTCTGTTTTGCCTTAAAGCTTGGACTCTTTATAATACTTAAATCCTTTCTTGTGCTTTGAGGATGTGTAATATCCTAATAAGGAGTTCTTTCCTGTGTGCTCTTAGCCTGCGTGGGCACAATCTTTCAGTTCTCCTCTCCTGGCCTTGGCTACAGTTGTTATCTCTTCATAACTTTTCTAATATCCTGAATGTTGACACTTTTATGAGTATTCCCTCCCTTTGTTCTTTCTCAACCAAAGTTTCTATACAGAAAGTTGTAAACATGTTGCCACATATGGCTGACCATCTCCTTATCTGAGTTAACCTATGAGTGGCCTTGATGAGCTTCCTCTAACTAACTGAACAACAGGATGGGACTATGGTGGGGGGACCAATGAGCCCATTCTGGGACCAATGAGCCCATTCTATCTCTGTATCTTGTGAGCTAACCCCACCCCTGATATTCCTTATATAAAGCAAGGTTTAATTGATTTAATTCAGAGCATCTTGCTGTACTGTTGGTCATTTCTTGTGAGTTTCAGTGCAACTTTGCTGTCCTCAAGCTTGTGTAATCGAGTTCTAATAAATATATCCGTTGCTCCTTTTCTCTGAGTCTTCTGAGTCCCAAGTTCTAAGTCTCAATCCAACATATATATATTAGTGCAGCGGCATAGCAAAAATTTAAGAAGAATTGTGCATTTTGTGATGGAAGCACCAAATTTGGCACAATGATAGAATGTTATATTTAGAACATTTTCAGATATGGAACCACTTTGAAATTCACCCAAGGTCGCCGCCATATTGGATTTCAAAATGGCGGCTTTAAAAATCTGTAACCCTTAGGGGGGGGTGGCGGAAACAAATCCTACAGGCACAATTATTGCCCCATTCACCCTATATCTTTTCTAACATCAGTAGACACATTACAGCGGCGATTCTGAGCTCAAGGGAACATCTAGGGGTCTGGGGAGTGAAAAATTTGAAAATTTCGGCCAAAAATACCCCTAAAAGAGGTCATTTGGTGTCAAATTTGTGATGGAAGCACCAAATTTGGCACAATGATAGAATGTTATATTTAGAACATTTTCAGATATGGAACCACTTTGAAATTCACCCAAGGTCGCCGCCATATTGGATTTCAAAATGGCGGCTTTAAAAATCTGTAACCCTTAGGGGGGGTGGCGGAAACAAATCCTACAGGCACAATTATTGCCCCATTCACCCTATATCTTTTCTAACATCAGTAGACACATTACAGCGGCGATTCTGAGCTCAAGGGAACATCTAGGGGTCTGGGGAGTGAAAAATTTGAAAATTTCGGCCAAAAATACCCCTAAAAGAGGTCATTTGGTGTCAAATTTGTGATGGAAGCACCAAATTTGGCACAATGATAGAATGTTATATTTAGAACATTTTCAGATATGGCCACACAGTTGACATCGCACGTGACAAAGCCGAATGCCTCAACTCTGTGTTCGCCTCAAAATCCTTAGTCCCAAACCCATCTCTCTCTGTTCCCACCTTTCCCAGTCGAACCCAACTGCTCCTGGACTCTGTGTCCTTCTCTCCTGACAAGGTGGAGGAGTTTTTGTCAAACCTCGACTCTGATTCTGCAACTGGACCAGACGGCATCAGCCCACGGGTCCTAAAATCCTGCTCTGCCGCTCTATCTCGCCCTCTCTCTGTTCTTTTCACCCTATCTTTTGCTCAAGGTCATCTGCCAGCATCCTGGAAATCAGCTAACATTACCGCTTTACACAAAAAAGGTGCAAAAACAGATCCTTGCAACTACAGACCAATCAGCCTGCTCCCAATTATCAGCAAAGTCATGGAATCCATCATTGCTTCGGATATGAAATCTTTCCTCTTCTCCAATGGCTTGATCTCTGATCATCAATTTGGTTTCAGACCAGGTCACTCTACTCTGGACATGCTGCTTCTGCTGTCTCAACAATGGATGGAGGTCCTCAATGCCAAACAGGAAATCAGAGCTGTCTCCCTTGACATATCAAGGGCCTTTGATACGGTCTGGCACCCAGCTCTGCTCACCAAACTCTCCTCCTATGGTATCCATGGAAATCTCCATGCATGGCTTGCGGACTTCCTCTCTGGTCGTAGTCAACGTGTGGCCCTGAATGGATTTCTCTCATCTCCCCTTCCTGTTCAGGCTGGAGTTCCCCAAGGAAGTGTGCTGGGCCCTGTGCTTTTTCTGGTCTTTATCAATGATCTCTCTGACTCTCTGGAAAATCCTCTCTATCTCTTTGCTGATGACTCCACTCTCTGCCGCTCCATTCCTCTTCCCTCAGATCGGCAGTCTGCAGCCTCCTCACTCTATGAAGACCTGGACAAAATCACAGACTGGTCAAACAAGTGGAACATGTCTTTCAATCCTGACAAATCTCACTCTCTTACTATGTCTCTCCGAAAAGATCGACTGGACAACCCTCCCATCTACTTTCTCAACAATCCTCTCCAAGAAGTTCTGTCACTCAAGCTTTTGGGTCTCACTATCTGCCATGATCTTTCTTGGGAAAACCACATTTCCAAGCTGGCCTCCAAAGCCAGTCGCCGACTGGGCATCCTCCGTCGTGCGAAGTCCTTCCTCGACACACCTGAGCTCCTCACCACATACAAGGCTTTCATCCGCAGCTCAATGGAATACTGTTCTCCCCTATGGGCTGGTGCTCCTGCCTCACACCTGGCTCGGCTTCACGCTGTTGAATCCAAAGCTTTCAAAATCATTGGAATCTCCCGCGATGAAGCTATCTCTGAGGGCCTTTCACTCACTCACCGCAGGCAGGTAGGTGGCCTTTCTGTCTTCTACCGACTCCTCTCCGGCCTTGCTCCCCCAGCTCTCTCTGTGCTCTGTCCCCCAAATATTCCTACAGGTCGCACAAGATCTGCCAGCAACCCTCTGATGGTTAAACTGCCGAAATCTCGGCTCTCTGCTCACCTTCACTCTTTCATTCCTCTTTTCTCCCGCCTGTGGAACAAACTCCCACACTCCCTTCAATCCCTCTCCTCCCTCCAGGTCTTTAAAACAGCTGTTCACCACCATCTCTTATCTTCCCCGATCCATAACCTTGATCTTTTCTACCCCCACTAATTCACCCCAGATCCACCTTGTTTGAAATTCCAACTTCTTTCCTGGAAATCCTGGCAGTGTCCATATGTTTATACCTCTCCCACCCCCCCCCCCGCCTTCACATGCTTCCCCCCCCTTCACATGCCTCCCCCCCAAAGCCCTCTCCCTCCCACAGATCTCTCGATGTCTCCATGTCTCTCGGTGCCTGCTCTCAAATGTTGTGTTTGTGTCCTTCCCCCTCTCTCCCCATCTTGTCTACCGCTCCCGATGTTATTTGTTTTATGTGTCTGTTTGTCTTTCTGTGTGATTAATGTTCGCTCTTTCACGAGCCTCGATCTTGTATACAAAAAAAAAAAAAAAAAAAAAAAATTCAGGGGGGGTCGTGTATTGTCCTGTAGATAAAACATGCTGGTCCGTTGATTAACCCCTAATTAAACGACTTTTTTGTTTGTTTGCTCCATCCAGGTTTCAATCATGTCGAAGCAGTTCAAGTTAGTTCATGTTACCAAGCATGTAACTTCAACGCCAAAGACGCCACTGGACTGGGAACTCTGTGTTCTGTGTCAAGTTGATATAGGAGAGTCCCTACAGTGTCCTGCTGTCACGAAAAGAACTGATGCAGGTGCTGGATACAAGACACTTGAAGACAATCTATCAGCATTCAATAAACTAGGCAAGCTGCCACAAGACGTGGACTTGCAACGACTGGATGAAGGCCAAGGGATAGCTGCCACTCTAGCTGCCCACCAAGCCAAGTGGCACAAGTCATGCAGGGTGAAATATAACACTACCAAGCTACAGCGGGTACAGAAGAGAAGTCATTCAGAGGGAAGCCCTATCCCCAGTACAATCACAGATAAGTACAAGCTTACTAGGTCTCAGGCAGCTTGTGTTGATAGCATATGCGACAATTTGTGCTTCTTCTGCCAGCAAGAGCTTGGTTTGGAGTTTCATCAAGCAGCGACATTGGAACTAGATAAACACGTTCGCAAGGCTGCAGAGTTTCTTCAGGATACCACTTTGTTAGCCCAACTGAGTGCCGGGGACATGGTCGCAAGAGAGGCCAAGTACCATAAGAAATGTTTGACATCCCTATACAACCGCGTGAGGGCAGCAAAAAAGCTTGCTGAGCAAAGCCAGAGCACGGTAGATGTCATGTCATTTCAGCAATAGTCCTTGCTGAACTGGTAACGTACATAGAGGAAACTGCTAAAGAAGAAGACACTGCTCCTGTATTCAAGATGGCAGACCTCACCAAGCTCTACACAATGAGAATGGAACAGTTCGGAGTTGTGCTGGAAACACGAGTCCATACAACCAGACTCAAGGAGCGTATCCTGGCACACTTCCCTGACCTGCAGGAGCACAGGCAGGGAAGAGATGTCCTGCTGGTGTTTCAGGAAGACATTGGCAGTGCATTAGCCAAGGCATGTCAACATGATATTGACAGTGATGTTGTGCACCTGGCACGAGCTGCAGGGATTATAAGGAAGGATATGTTCCAGTCATCTCAGCCTTTCAATGGGTCCTTCTCAAACAAATGTCAAGAAGAGTCTGTGCCACAACTGCTGCTGACAATGGTCTCCATGATTTTAGAGGGCGCAGGCATCAAAGATCAGGCATGTCAGTCATCGGCATCGGCATCTGTGACAATAGCTCAACTTCTCAAATACAACAGTGTGAAGCATGAGAGGAGAGGTGCAGGCACAGACGTACGACACAGCATTAGTCAAGAGACTCCTTTGCCAATATATCTTGGCTTGATGCTTCAAGCCCATACGAGAAAGAGGGAACTGGTTGACACATTATCTGGACTAGGGATCAGCATTGCCTATGATAGAGTGCTACGGATCTCTGCAGAGCTGGGGAACGGGGTCTGTCAGCGCTTTCGGGCGGAGAAGGTGGTCTGTCCCCCAAAGCTCCGCGGTGGAGTGTTCACCACATCAGCTGTGGATAATATAGACCACAATCCCAGTTCCACGACAGCACACGACTCCTTCCACGGAACTGGTATTTCATTGATACAACATCCAGACTATGACAATCAAGGCACAGACCGAGGTATTGTCATCATCGGGGGTGTCTCAAATGTCAAGACTGTGGAGGACCTTCCACGGTATTACACAGATGTACAACCAGTTAGTTCACTTGCCAAAAGCCACCCTGTACCAGCTGGAACCCAGGCGTCGCTGCAGAGGAATCCTGCACAAGCTGAACTGGATAAAGAGAAGAGGTGGCTCCAGACTGTGAAGGATGCATGTGACAGTGGTGACACACAGAATCCAGGAAACATTTCTTGGGCTGCACATCACGCAGAGAACCAATCGGCCAAGGATACTAGTATCACAATCACACCCACTGCCTTGCTTCCCCTCTTCCATGACCAAGCCCACTCAGTGCCAATGATCCGCCATGCCATGGATGTCGTGAAAGCAGCGATCAATGAGCTAAACCCTGGACAGATACCCGTCGTCACACTGGACCAACCACTTTATGCGATCGCCAAGCAGGTGCAATGGAACTGGCCAGACACACATGGTGAAGATCTCTTTGTGGTCATGCTGGGTGGTCTACACACAGAGATGGCAGCTTTGAAGACAGCAGGAGACTGGCTGCAAGACAGCGGTTGGACACAGGCATTGGTTCAGGCAGAGATAGCAACAGCTGGCACAGCAGACTCCTTCTTGCGTGCAGCTCACGTCAGCCGTACAAGACGCGCCCACCAAGTAACTGTTGCTGCCCTACACATACTGCAGCATCGTGCATATGGCATATACAACGAAAGAGCAACTGCAAGAGATGAGGAACCATTGGAGTTCGAGGCATGGTGTGACCAGAGAGCAGCGGCATGTCCACAGTTTCAGTACTGGGCCACTGTACTTAACCTGGAGCTCTGTATATTCCTCTACATACGTTCACTGAGAGAGTCCAACTTCACGCTGTACATGGACACCCTACCAGAGCTAGCTACATGGTTCGCTGCATTGGACCATATCCACTATGCTCGCTGGTTACCAGTCCACATCAGGGACATGGTTGGCATTGCAGAGAAACACCCAGATGTTGCTGCCAAGTTCCATGCGGGGCACTTCACATCCAAGAAGACTAGGCATGCTTTCTCCGCCATCTCCCTAGACCAGGCTCATGAACAAAACAATGCCACGGTCAAAGGCGATGGCGGGGCAGTGGGCCTAACTGAAAATCCAAGTGCCCTTCGACGGTGGATGGTGGCTGGCCCCGAAGTTGCTCGGGTCATCACAGAATTTGAGACCTCACAGCAACTGCGCCAAAGGGGAGAGCACACCCACCACCATGAGCAAACCGACAGTGTGCAGAAGAAGTTCGTCCAAGATGTCCGTGCACTGACAACAGTCATCGAAGAGATGGGCAGCCCCTTTGAAGAAGAAAGCACAGATTTGCTGGTCCTGGGCACACTGGAGATCTTGGGCCCAGCTGTTGTAGATACTGTGCGTACAGCTGTACAGATTGGGAGAGATCAGTTCCATTCATTTGAGAAGGAACGTCTGGCAGACAGATCCAAGCCACTCAATGATGTCATCAAACGCAACAAACTCCCGTTGTTTTCATCCATCAAGGTCAAAGCTGCCCAGAAGAGCAAACAACAAGTAGCCTCTGCAAAGTGTGATTCAGAGCTCTTCTCCAGACTATACATCGCATGCCAAACCAGAGATGGGGGTCTCGAGCAGTTCTTCAAACATGAGAACAGCGCACATCCGCCAGCACTCTCGCAAAATGGACAGCTCCGCTTTGGTTCCAAAGCTGACTTGTTGCAGCCCTTAGAACAGCTTGTCGAAACAAAGTCGGACCCACCACAAGTATCTTCTGTGATCCTCGATGGAGCTGTAATAGTTCAAATGCTGAGCCCAGGCCAGACCAAAACATTTCTTGACTATGCCACAAAAGTATTCGTTCCATACATTATGTCACAGCTTCAACATCGATCTCGTCTCGATCTAGTGTGGGACCGCTATGCAAAGTCAGGCAGCCTGAAGGCAACTGCAAGGACCAACAGAGGCAAGGGAATACGCAGACGTGTCACTGGCTCTGCCCTCCTACCAGGCAACTGGCACAGTTTCCTCCGTGTCGACGAGAACAAGGAGGAACTCTTCAGCTTTCTGTCTAAGCAGGTCACGGAGTCCATCGATGTGCCAGACAAACAGCTGATTGCTACTGACGGTGAACGGGTAATGTGCATGATGTATGTTAGTGTGTGTTAGTGAAAGTTTTATTCGTGACCACCTACACCAAAGGAATTCACATTTAATTTACATCACGGTATTGTTCATGCTTACACCAACAGGTCATTGCTGTACCACCATGTGCAGACACAGCCGCTTTGGCCCCGTGCAATCACGAGGAAGCAGACACGCGCATGATGCTCCACGCAGCAGCTGCTATGAAATCTGGACACCGCAGAGTACTCATCCGCACCGTGGACACAGATGTGGTGGTTCTCGCTGTGTGGATGGCCCAGGAGCTTAATGAGGTAGTGGACGAACTCTGGTTAGCGCTTGGAACCGGAAAGAACTTCCGCTACATAGCAGCACACGAGCTGTCTGCTACCCTGGGACCAGACAAAGCCAAGGCACTGCCAATCTTCCATGCAATCACAGGGTGTGATACCGTCTCGAACTTTGCAGGTCGTGGCAAGAAAACAGCATGGGCAGTATGGGAAACTTTTCCAGAAGTGACCAATGCATTCCTGGACCTGGCATCTGCACCAAGTGAGATCTCTGAGGATACACTGGCAACCCTGGAGAGATACGTAGTGCTTCTGTACGACCGCACATGCACATGTTCTGAGGTGAATCTGGCAAGAAAGAAACTCTTTGCAAAGAAATCTCGATCCATTGAAGCAATACCTCCAACACAGGCCGCCCTAGTACAACATGTGAAGAGAGCAACTTACCAGGGTGGACATTGTTGGGGACAGTCTCTTGTCCCACACTGCTATCTCCCATCACCATGCGACTGGGGGTGGGTGGACAATGACGGACAGTTCGATCCTCTGTGGACAACACTACCAGAAGCTGCCAAATCCTGCTATGAACTCATCTGTTGTTGGTGCGAAAACGGTTGCAGTGGGAGATGCAAGTGCAAGAAAGCGGCTCTGAAATGCACAGCACTGTGTGCCTGTGATGGTGACTGCTCACATTGAGTTGGAACTGTGACACTTGGCATGGCTTGATGCAATACGCTCGCTAGTTCTCTTGCTGAACGTGTGTATACAATGTACGTAATATGGGATTATCAGTTGCTTATGTGCATTAAAACATATTTCAATACAACCATTCAATTCATTGACCTCAGAAATGTACATCTAGACACCAGAATCAAGTATCTAGCTGGCATAGAACCAGAGATATCGGTCAGCAGATTTTCGGAAGCCGCCATCTTGGAATCCAATATGGCGTCAGTAAATCAACTTCTAAGTAGAACCATTCAATTCCTTGACCTCAAGTTTGTACATCCAGACACTAAAATCAAGGCTGTAGCTGGTATAGAACCAGAAATATTTGTAATTAAAGATTTTTAAGCCGCCATTTTGAAATCCAATATGGCGGCCACATTGGGGTGAATTACAAAGTGGTTCCATATCTGAAAATGTTCTCCATATAATATTCTATCATTCTGCCAAATTTGGTGCTTCCATCACAAAATGCACAATTGGTTTGCTATGCCGCTGCACTAACAGGCACGGGACCAGTGGGGCTATTGATTGTATGGGCGTGGCGTGCGCGCGGTTGTTGGAGCCACGCCCCCCGAAGAGTGCTTTTGCGTTATAAATGATTTATGAGTTCCGGTCGCGAGGCGAGTTAGTTCTGTTGGAATAAAGGAGCTTTGAACAGCTGAGAAGTGTCTCGCCCTCTCGTCATCCGCAACTCCTACATTGGTGAACCCGTCTTGCTCTCGACGTTTTCGGAGCTTCAAACGAACATGGCGACAAGCGCAGTTTCGATTAAACTGCCGGAGTTTTGGGAACGACAAGCGGCCGTCTGGTTCGCACAAGCTGAGGCTCAATTCGCCATTCGGAACATTTCTGCCGACGCCATGATGTATTATTATGTCGTGTCTGCGCTCAGCGGCTCCACTGCGACCAGAATGGTGAGCCTTATTCAGGATCCTCCGAGGGACCGCAAGTACGAAGACACTAAAAGTAAAAGCGCTGCTGCTCGTAACCTTCGAGCGCACTGAGGCCGAGCGCGCCCGCGAACTACTTTCTCTACCCGGGCTGGGCGACCAAGCCGTCGGAGCTTATGGACCACATGTTGTCTCTACTGGGCAGCCACCGACCATGTTTCCTCTTCAAAGAACTGTTCTTGCAACAGCTGCCAGGTCAGGTACGGTCATCCCTGCCCAACTCGTCTGTTATTGTTAAGGATTTCCACGCCCTGGCCAGGGAAGCAGACAAGTATTTCTCTGCCAGACAGCAATGTAGTGCGGCCGCATGGGACCGCGGCCCTGTCGAGCCTGCGCCGCTGGCGGACACCGTCACGGCCGCCATTACGGCCCAGCGGCGGAAGGCCCCAGGCTTGTGCTTTTACCACGCAAGGTTTGGGCCCAAGGCCAAGACATGCCGGCCACCCTGCAGCTTCAGCGAGTCGGGAAACTGGGTGGCCGGCGCTCGTTAACTGCCATGAGCGTCGGCTGTTCGGGCAGTTTGCTGTTCATTTCGGACACCGACTCAGGACGTCGTTTCCTCTGCGACACAGGGGCCCAGGTGAGCGTTCTACCTGCGTCGGCATTGGACCGGGAGGCCAGGAGTCATGGCCCCGCCCTGGAAGCCGCCAACGGCAGTGCTATTCAGACTTTTAGCAAACGGACTGTGCTTGGGTGGGCAGCGGTTTACTTGGGATTTTGTCACGGCGAGGGTGTCCACCCCCTTGCAGGGCGCTGATTTCCTCTGTGCCAACGGCCTATTGGTGGATGTAAAAAATCGGCGGCTCATTAATGCGGAGACATTCAGTTCTCATCCATGCTCGCTGAGCGGGTCCGCCTCGACGAGGCTTACGTGCACACTCTCGATCTCCGATGAGTTCGCCCGCCTCCTCACCGAGTTCCCGGCCCTTACACGGCCCACCTTTTCGGCCGTTGCCACCAAGCACGGGGTGGAGCATCACATTCCGACCACAAGCCCGCCTGTCTATGCCTGGGCTCGACGCCTCGACCCGGGGAAACTCGCTATCGCAAAGGCGGAGTTCGACACATTGGAGTGTCTTGGCATCGTGCGACGGTCCGACAGCCCGTGGGCCTTGCCTCTCCACATTGCGCCGAAGTCGGGTGGCGGTTGGCGCCTGTGCGGAGATTATCGCCGCCTCAACGACGCGACTATCCCCGACCGCTACCCAATCCCGCACATCCAGGATTTTTATGCCCACTTGGCCGGTAAAGTTTTTTTTTCTAAGGTGGACCTCGTTTGTGGTTACCACCAGGTCCCCGTCCAGCTGCAGGACGTTCCTAAGACCGCGGTGATTACACCGTTCGGGCTTTTCGAATTCCTCCGTATGCCTTTTGGACTGAAGAACGCGGCCCAGGCTTTCCAGCGCCTGATGGACAGCATGTTGCGGGATTTACCGTTTCTGTTCATCTACCTGGACAATATCTTCATCAGCAGCGCTTCCAGGATGGAGCACATGCTTCACCTCCGAGCGCTCTTTGAACGCCTCACTCAGCACGGCCTTATTATTAACCCAGCCAAGTGCTTGTTAGGGGTGGCCTCAATTGACTTTCTTGGCCACCGCATCATGAAGGAGGGGGCCATCCCACTGCCATCTAAAGTGGAGGCTGTGAAAGGTTTTCCGCGCCCCCTCACCGTCAAGGCCCTGCAGGAGTTTTTGGGCATGGTGAACTTTTCCCATCATTTTGTGCCTCATGCGGCCCAGCTGATGCGGCCTCTTTATGAGGCCCTCAAGGGCAAGCCTACCAAACGCACCATTGACTGGACCGAGGAGATGGCCACGGCTTTCACGGATGCTAAACTGGCCTTCGCCAGCGCAACCATGCTGGCGCATCGGTCGCCCGATGCACCGATTGCTCTCACCACGGACGCTTCGGACTACGCGGTTGGCAACATGCACGAGCAGTGGGTCAACGGGGCGTGGCAGCCGCTTGCTTTTTTTCCCCGGCAGCTCCGCCCTAACGAAAGAAAGTACAGTACCTTCGATCGTGAGCTCCAAGGCCTCTACCTAGCTGTCTGAAACTTCCGTTACCTGTTGGAAGCCCGCCCGTTCACGGCGTTTGTGGACCACAAGCCCCTGGTTTTTGCCATGGCAAAGGTCTCGGAGCCGTGGTACGCCCATCAACGAAGCCAGCTCTCCTTCATTTCCGAGTTCACGACGGACATCCAACATGTTGCTGGGGAGGATAATACGGTCGCCGATTGTCTTTCCCGGTCCATAGTCGGCGCGGTCCACCTTGGCATCGACTACGCCCGCATAGTGGCCGATCAGATCACCAACCCGGAGGTCCAGGCCTGCAGGGTGGCGGTCATGGGGCTTCGACTGACGTGCCATTCAAGGACACGGGCACCACGCTACTGTGCGACATTTCCTTGGGTCAGCCTCGCCCTCTCGTACCCACCAGCTGGAGACGGCTGGTGTTCGATGCCGTACACGGTCTTTCTCACCCGGGCAGGAAGGCGTCACAAAAGTTGGTGGCGGTGAAGTTCGTTTGGCACGGGCTCAGGAAGGATGTGCGCGACTGGGCCGACACCTGCGTCGGGTGTCAACGCTCGAAAGTGCATCGCCCCGAGCGACGGTTTGACCAGGTTAACGTTCCCCTGGTGCCATGCGACGGGCCTTTCCACGTTCTGGAGACTGGGGACAAGTCCTTCATGGTCGACATCGACAGCAAACCGGACCACCTTTCGGTGGACCCCCTCAAGCCGGCTCACTTGGACCTAGACCGGCCCCCTCGGTTGGCTCACCCCCCGAAAACGGACATTGCCCGTGCGAGTGAATTCTGGGGGGCGCATGTAGTGTAGGGGTTACCCCATTGGGACATAATCCACAGGCACGGGACCAGTGGGGCTATTGATTGTATGGGCGTGGCGTGCGAGCGGTTGTTGGAGCCACGCCCCCCCCCCCCCCCCCCCCCGAAGAGTGCTTTTGCGTTATAAATGATTTATGAGTTCCTGTCGCGAGTTAGTTCTGTTGGAATAAAGGAGCTTTAAACAGCTGAGAAGTGTCTCGTCCTCTCGTCATCCACAACTCGTGTGTGTGTGTGTGTGTGTGTGTGTGTGTGTGTGTGTGTACATAGTCATGTGAAAAAGTAAGTACACCCCATGTAAAGTTTTGACTTTTTCAATATACAGCTATTTGATCTTCATTTCAACAATATTGATAGAAAAAGGTGATATAATATAACAAATATCATGAAACATTTACATTTTGTAGTTCATTGAATAATTTAAATAAACATAAATGCAAATTTTGCATGTGGAAAAAGTAAGTACACCCCATGAAATGTTTAAAAAAAATATTTTAAACATATGTGGACATATCAATATTTGATCTTCATTTAAACAGTATATAGATAAAGGTGATCCTATTGAACAAAAAAAAACAATGAAAAATTGACAAATAATTTATTCAACAAAAAATTAACAGATGCCATTTCCTTCTGTGGAAAGAGCAAGTACACCCTTGGCTATAATAGGTGGTATTGCCCCCTTTGACAGAAGCAACCTCAAGTGGGCGTTTCTTATAACTGTCTACCAGTCTCTGACATCGACTGGGAGAATTTTTTGCCCACTCCATGCAGAATTATTTCTGCTGTGCGATGTTTGAGGGGTTTCTTGCATGCACAGCTCGTTTCAAATCCCCCCACAACATCTCGATGGGATTTAGATCTGGGCTTTGACTTGGCCATTCCAGAGCCCTCCATTTCTTTCTTTTCAGCCATTCCTTGGTGGATTTACTGGTATGTTTAGGGTCATTGTCATGTTGCAAGGTCCACCTTCGGTTGAGCTTCAACTTTCCGACAGATGGCCTTAAATTATCCTCAAGCACCCTCTGGTACAATGAAGAATTCATAGTGGATTCTATGATGGTGAGCTGCCCAAGCCCTGATGCAGCAAAGCTGTGCCAAACCATAATATTTCCACCACCATGTTTTACAGTTGGTATCAGGTTCTTGTGGTCAAATGCTGTTTTTGGTTTTCGCCAAACATCTCTTCTGGTACTGCGGCCAAATAGCTCTACCTATGACTCATCTGTCCAGAGCACATTGTTCCAGAAGTGCTGGTCTTTGCCTAGGTGTTCATTGGCAAACTTTAGTCTTGCCCTGATGTTCTTTCTGGACAGCAAAGGTTTCCTCCTGGCACACCTCCCATGTCGATCAAATTTGTGCAGCCTCTTTCTAATGGTAGACTCGTGCACTTTGGCATCAACAGTGGCAAGAGCTACCTGTCGGTCCCGTGATGACATTCTGGGGGTTCTTAGAGACTTCTTTCAGCATCTTGCAGTCTGCTCTCGGGGTGACCTTGCTGGGGCGGCCTGGCCTGAACAAGTTGGCAGTTTGGAATCTTCTCCACTTGTCGATGATCTTCCGGACAGTCGAATGATTGATTTCAAATTGTTTGGAGATCTTTTTAAATCCCTTCCCAGACTCGTAGGCATCTATAACCTTCTTTCTGAAGGCCTCAGAGAGCTCTTTTGATCTAGGCATGGTGACGTCGCACACTTCAACAACAAAGAGCAAACCAAACTAAATGTCTGAGGTTTAAATAAGACAGGTTCCTCCAAGTTCCTCTCTAACGATGTTCTAATCATTTGCACCTGAGCTGGTGCACCTGATTCTAATTTTAGGTATTTGAAGTGGTGATAAATGTAAGGGTGTACTTACTTTTTCCACATACGCAATTCGCATTTATTTTTATTTAAATTATACAATGGACTACAAAATGTAAATGTTTCATCATACTTGTTATATTATATCACCTTTATCTATCAATATTGTTGAAATGAAGATCAAATAGCTGTATGTTGAAATGTGTTGAAAAAGTCAAAACTTTACATGGGGTGTACTTACTTTTTCATGTGACTGTATGTGCATATGTGTGTGTGTGTGTGTGTGTGTGTGTGTGTGTGTGTGTGTGTGTGTGTGTGTGTGTGTGTGTGTGTGTGTGTGTGTGTGTGTGTGTGTGTGTGTGTGTGAATAAGAGAGACAGAATTGTGAGGAACAGAAATGGAAAAAACGAGATGTGTGTTGCCATTTCTCTCATGGATGGGTGAACGGATCTTATCTTCGTCAAACTTTCGGAGATTCACACCCCATTGAATTATTGAAGTATTTACTATTTTTAGTTTGTTTTCACAGATGCAAGTTAGGATGTTCTTTCAGATCACTTCAAGCAAATGCCTCTCTGAAAATACACTCCATTATAATATATTTCTACTGACAGTAAAGCAGATGTGATGTTGTAGCAAATGCAGGATTGATTTACACCCCATTTACATTCACCTGAGGCCCAAGAAATATCCATGTGTAACCCATGTCCAGCCTATATGTATGGTAGCCCACGAAAAGCCCATGCACTGCCCACGTGGGCAACCCAGTTGGCCCCCAGGTGGAGTCTATGGACAAATCCAGCTGGGGCCTATGTGGGGGAACACACTTGGGACCCACAAGTTAGCCCACATAGGAATCATATGGGCTCCAGCTGGACATGCTGGCTGGGGGGATGCACCCCACCAATTTCTTTGAATTGATCTCTCTATGTCTTTTTATTTATTTGATTTTATTTGTCTTTGAATTGCCAGTCGAAGGAAAATTTCCATGTTTTTACGTGGACCACAATAAAGATCATGAATATGAAAATCTGCAAAAGTGCAAAACGCCTCCACCCGCCTCCCAGAAACGCACGGTGGAACTCTGGAAGGTCCAAAGACAAGCTTGGCCAAGGGCCCCCGCCTGACTCCCACATTTATTCAGATTTATTTTCCTCTTCATTTCGTATCTCTCCGAAACCGATGCTAACATAATAAATTAGTTTGAGGACGTTGGTGTCACAAAAGGATCGAGTTAAACTGAAAACAATGGCCTGGACAAATCGTTTCCATGGAGACCGCCATGTTGTCAAAGGGTGCCAAGCACTCCGTTCCGTTGGAGTGCTTGCTTGAGCGCTTTGAATCAAGCAAGCCGCTTGCTAATGGAACACTCATCCTGAACATGTCAAACCCATAACTCTCCTGGGCCGCTTTATGTTAATCACATTATTATTATGAATTATGATCACATTATGATTATCACATTATGATTATGATTATTATGATTATATGACATTATGATTATGACATTATGATTATCACATCACATTATGATTATGATTATAAACACCGAACAATCGACTTCATCATTAATTTATATTTTTTGACCAAATTAACAGGAGAGTAGAATCATAATGGATTCATCTTGTGCAGTAAATGTATTCTGAGAACTTATCAAACTGCAAATTATAAATACCACCACCAACAACAACAACGACAGCAAGAACGGTGACGCAGCTGCACGTGGCAGGATTAGCCAATCAGAATCGAAACGCCTCCTGTCCTCACAAATTCAAATATCGCGCGATTTCGTTTGGCGAATTTGGTGTTCGTAATGGAGTCAAAAGGTTTGCGCGCTGGTTTGCTGAAGAATGAGATGCGATATTATCGTGTCATGGAAGATATTTTCTTCAAGGTCAGAGTTCATTTTACCGTGTGTCTTCTTTGACAATGTATCAAACCAAACGTTTGTCTTGCTAATACCCAATAGCCATATGTATGGTGAACCAAGAAATAGGAGACTCGCTTCGTTTCGGCGACTAATAGTAATAGTAATGCAACATTTGGTTTTTTTGATGGAGTCTTGTCATGTTTTGCTGCGTCGGACCGCAAAACTCGGCAAAAAGGTTGAAAAAGAAAATAATTCACATGTATGAACACGTCAAACTCGAAACCTCGAGGAGGAACGGTGCCCAGCTGATGATCCATGCAGTCGGTAAACTTGTCATTTGCTTACAGTTACGGGTTAAGGTTCTTGCTTTAGGTCGTAAGGGAACTATGTTTTGAGGTTTACAATTTAAATAAAGTTGAATATGGGATGTTGTGAAATTAACATCATTTACAACAATCCTGTAAATTACTTATTTTTAAGTTTAGGAACAACCAATACTGTACAATTAATTACATGCATTTTAAAAATGAGAACTGAAAATCATGAGAGAATTGTGAGGAACAAGAACAACAAAAAAAACTGTGTGTGTGTGTGTGTGTGTGTGTGTGTGTGTGTGTGTGTGTGTGTGTGTGTGTGTGTGTGTGTGTGTGTGTGTGTGTGTGTGTGTGTGTGTGCGTGTGCGCGTGTGTTTTTTCATACGGATTTTCTCACCTTCAATGAGAAGATAATAGCAATCATTTTATGCATTAAAAAATGATAATACTTTGTCCATTTAGCATTTCCAAATGGTTCAATGCTCTCAACACCATCCTCTTCCGACCCTCCCAATTTTTCTTTGCTTCTTTCCATAGTACTCGCATGAATTCCATGGTTCTCCTGAGGTCAATTTGACAATTGAAATCCCCTCGGGTAAGGTTTCTTTTTAAAGTTTGCAAGATGAGTTTCTTTCATTTGATATATTGTTCAGGTGTGGTGTATAGATAGGTTAGTTCAAGCTTACTATTTTTCACAGTTACTTACACCGCCAAAGGTGGAAGGAAGTTGTGTTTTCGTTTTCACTTCTGTCTGTCTGTGAGGAGGATATATCAAAGTGTTGTGGATGGATTCGGTGGAGAGGTTAGGTGTGTGACAAGGAAAAACTGATTCGATTTCGGTGAAGATCCGGATCCGGATTCAGATACAGAAGTAGAATTTTTAAAATGATTCTTAATCATTGAGGAATGGGGCCAAAAACGATATATTATCTAAATATCTATAAAGCTCAGTTGACTTTTTGTTCCACCAAATAACAGCGAAACAGAGTTGAGTAAAAGGATGAAAATTCTACAGATGCTGTGATAAATAACTACCTCTGTCGTGTCGGTTTGAATGTTTGAAAGAGAATAGATGTCTGGATCAATTTTTGAATTAAATTTAAATCCCGATTAATTATATATAAACAATTCTGGAAGTGTACGGATTTGGTAATACGGCTTCTTCTTCCTGATCGGCATCACACTTAACTCAGAATTGTGAGCCACATTCACTCAAACGTGAACCACTCCCCTTCCTCTCCTGCCTCCCCCTCCCCCTCCCCTCCTCCGCCTCCCCTCCTCCCCTTCCCCTCCTCCCCTTCCCCTCCTCCCCCTTCCCCTCCTCCCCCTCCCCTCCTCCCCCTCCCCTCCTCCCCCTTCCCCTCCTCCCCCTTCCCCTCCTCCCCCTTACCCTCCTCCCCCTTACCCTCCTCCCCTTACCCTCCTCCCCTTACCCTCCTCCCCTTACCCTCCTCCCCTTACCCTCCTCCCCCTTACCCTCCTCCCCTTACCCTCCTCCCCTTCCCCTCCTCCCCTTCCCCTCCTCCCTTCCCCTCCTCCCTTCCCCTCCTCCCTTCCCCTCCTCCCTTCCCCTCCTCCCCTTCCCCTCCTCCCCTTCCCCTCCTCCCCTTCCCCTCCTCCCCTTCCCCTCCTCCCCTTCCCCTCCTCCCCTTCCCCTCCTCCCCTTCCCCTCCTCCCCTTCCCCTCCTCCCCTTCCCCTCCTCCCCTTCCCCTCTTCCCCTTCCCCTCTTCCCCTTCCCCTCCCCTCTTCCCCTCTTCTCCTCCCCTTCCTTTCCTCTCCTCCCCTTCCTTTCCTCTCCTCCCTTTCCTCTCCTCCCCTTCCTTTCCTCTCCTCCCCTTCCTTTCCTCTCCTCCCCTTCCTTTCCTCTCCTCCCCTTCCTTTCCTCTCCTCCCCTTCCTTTCCTCTCCTCCCCTTCCTTTCCTCTCCTCCCCTTCCTTTCCTCTCCTCCCCTTCCTTTCCTCTCCTCTCCTCCCCTTCCTTTCCTCTCCTCCCCTTCCTTTCCTCTCCTCACCTTCCTTTCCTCTCCTCCCCTTCCTTTCCTCTCCTCCCCTTCCTTTCCTCTCCTCCCCTTCCTTTCCTCTCCTCCCCTTCCTTTCCTCTTCTCACCTTCCTTTCCTTTCCTCTCCTCTCCTCCCCTTCCTTTCCTCTCCTCCCCTTCCTTTCCGCTCCTCCCCTTCCTTTCCGCTCCTCCCCTTCCTTTCCGCTCCTCCCCTTCCTTTCCTCTCCTCCCCTTCCTTTCCTCTCCTCCCCTTCCTTTCCTCTCCTCCCCTTCCTTTCCTCTCCTCCCCTTCCTTTCCTCTCCTCCCCTTCCTTTCCTCTCCTCCCCTTCCTTTCCTCTCCTCCCCTTCCTTTCCTCTCCTCCCCTTCCCCCCTCCTCCCTTCCCCTCCTCTTACCCCCCTTCCTTCCCCTCCCTCCCATCCCCTCCCCTTCCCACTTCTCCCCCTTCCCCTCCCCTTCCCCTCCTCCCTTGCCTGGCAACGCCAGGTACTTCTGCTAGTAGCATGATATTTCAAAAAGTTGTGCATGGATTATGACCAAACTTTGTGGACTTGGATAGGTGACGAGAACAAGTCAATTTGATTTTGGTTAAGGTCCGGACTCCGGCCTATCAGCTGGCTACAAAACTTAAACTGTTCAGCCGGGTAAAATTGCAATGTTAGTAAAGTAGATGAAACAGTAATGCACAGCTGGAATAACCTTTATGATGTTGACAAGTTGAGTTGTGCATCATGTGGAAGGGCATATTAAAACAAGGGGAAGCTGTAAAGTTTTGGCAATTTTATGATTATCCTCAGGTAGAAATATGAATAATGAATTCAATAAACAGACCATTTATTGAGGTATGCTAAATGCTCGGGGAGCAAGAAGATGTTTTGAGTGTGAACCCTTCATTGGAACAAAAGGGACACTTGTAAGGGACACCCTTCATTGGGACACTTGTATTTTTCAGCAATCAGAGTTCTTTATTGGACATACAAACCTGAGTTAAAGTTTGTTTTGTTTCTCTGTGCAAAATATATATATATTTGAATAAAATATTTTTGACATGATTCCACAGTTTCTTTGGTATTTGACAGTCTACGTGTAAACAAAAGGGTAATTGAGTGATTACATAACGTTTCCCCATTACACAGGTGATATGATAACATTGAAAAAATGTGTATTACGTAATAATTTTTTTTGTTCGGGATTATAAAAGCCCATGCATGTGATATTCTGTCACTTTCCCTGATTCAACACTGTTAAACGAGGCTGGTTTTTTTTCGAGTTCCTTGTACCGTTTGCAAGAAAAATCGGTAGAGACGTTCCCTGGGCTATGCCTGGTCCAACGGAACCAGCAAATACGCGAGAGAGTGGTAGCACTGTGGCAGGAGGGCTACAGACAGAGTGATATGGCAGATGTCGTCGGGATATCACAGAGTACAGTCTGTAAGATCCTGAAACGTCAACGTGAGGCGGGGAATGTGCGGCCGCGGAAACCTCCAGGACGTCCAAGATTAACCACGAGACGAGATGATCGCCAACTGTTGAATCTCTGCCGCAGAAACCGGAAAATGCCGACGAGTCGTCTTCGTCGCTTGTGGAGGAGACATCATGGGATCCACGTTTCCCGGTCAACCGTTAATCGGAGATTGCTCCAACATGGTTACCGAGCATGACGGTTGACTAAATGTCCACGCCTGGCTGTTCGCCACAGAGTTGCTCGTCTTCGCTGGGCTAGGGAGCACAGAAGGCTTCATCCTGGACACTGGCGACATGTCTTCACGGATGAGAGCCGCTACATCCTTGACCGTACAGATGGGAGACAACGAGTTCGTCGATTACCCGGGGAGAACCTTCGTGATGACTGCATCCACGAGACGACTCAAGGTGGTGGCGGCTCAGTGATGATATGGGCCGGCATCCATTATGGAGGGAAAACGCCACTGGTGGTTCCGGACGGAAACGTCAACGCCGTCTTGTACCGGGATATCTTGGAGTACCACTGCCTTCCACATGCAAGACGAGTGTATGGACACAATTTCCGACTGCAGGACGACAACACTAGACCGCACAGGGCCGCTGCAGTAAGGGAATTCCTTGAGGCAGAGGGCATGGAGCAGTTGCCATGGCCAGCTTGCTCACCGGATATGAACCCCATAGAGCATGCATGGGATGCCCTAGGCCGAGCCATCAACGACAGATGTTATTCCTCAAACTTTGCAGAAGTTGGCCGACGCTCTGAGGGAAGAATGGGATGCTATGCCTGTTGACGTCGTCAACAAGCTAGTGGACAGCATGCCACGACGTCTGCACGCCCTGATTCGTGCCAGGGGTGGACATACCCGCTATTAGTGACTGAGTAACAACAAGGACTCTACTGTGATGCAAATTGATCCATGAAATCACCCCAAAAATGTTATCTGGAAAACTGACAGATTAAAAAGAAATGTGTCATGATCCTTAATTTACTGTCTATTGTCGTCATTGTCGTTTTACGCTCAAGACACCAACCGATTAGGACTGATAATTAATAAAAATCACTGTCAAATGTGCGTAAGAGACAGAATAATAAAGAAAAGTGGTTATATGCACCATAAATGCCAATGGTAATTTAGATTGAAATAATGATGCTATGAAAATTTGTTGAAAAAAAAATATTCCATCTTTATGGCCAACAGTTTATATATAGAGTGTGCTTTGAGTTAAGCATGGACTTTTATTTTAGAACATTAAAAAAGTAAATGGTGACCTTTTTTTTTTCTTTTTTTTTTTTTTTTAATGCCTCTGCCGATGAAGTCGCTGGAGGAATTATGTTTCTGGGTTTTCTGTCCGTCCGTGCATCCATGATATGTTTTCGTTACCGTGATAACTTGAGAACGGCTGAAGGGATCCAAGTCAAACTTAGTGCAGGTATGTATAAACAAGTTGCAGAAAAAGTAGTTAATGAAACATTAGAACATGGTAATCTTAGGAAGGGTGTAAACTTGATGGGGAAATCTGCCCCATTGTGAGTGATTCAGAAAACACTTCAAGTTTACACTCTTCCTTGCAATATAGTCAGTGTAAGCTGTGTTCAGAAGTGTATGAGACACTTGCTCTTGCGCTTGTGTGTGGAATTGGTCTCCCGTCGAAGGAACCAGCAGTAATCACTAATCACCCATCATGTTTGGGTTGAACCGGCTTTGATACCTAGTTTCCATGACTGAAATCTCTTGGTGGAATCTTTCGCCATGCTCAATGCTTACCTCACCCGGATTAGGTGGGAAGAAATCAAGATGAGAATGCAAGAGGTGCATTTTAAGAGACATCTTACAGCCCATTCGCTGATGGGCCTTTAGCATGTTGTCCACTAGTTCAGCATACTGTTCAGCTCCATGGTTCCCAAGAAAGTTCTGCACAACCAACACAAATGCTTCCCATGCTGCAAACTCGAGTGGGTTCAGTTTATTTTTGAACTCGGGATCACATCAGTTGGTGGATCTGGGGCCCAACGAAAATGTGTTCTTTGAGTTTAGCATCAGTTTTCTCTGTGCCAA
Organism: Myxine glutinosa; assembly: GCF_964187855.1. Taxonomy (NCBI): domain Eukaryota; kingdom Metazoa; phylum Chordata; class Myxini; order Myxiniformes; family Myxinidae; genus Myxine; species Myxine glutinosa. The sequence continues at coordinate 219,092,164 of NC_136261.1, read as the reverse complement.
ACTTCTCTCGGATATTGGAAGCCATTCCCATCGTGATCCAATGCCTTTACAAAGTTTTTCATAGGACCAAGTTTGATGTGAAGCGGTGGAAGGTCGACTTTTTGTGGGTCTACCAATGGCTTATGATGCACATTGTACTTGCCAACTATGTTTTCAGGCCAGTCTTTCACAACTTTATGATTACTGTCATCGTGGTTGCTCCATAGGCACAAGAAAAGAAGCACATGCATTTTGTGTACCCCAGCTGCAGTCCTAGGAGGAGAAATCACTTTTATATCACCGCAAATGTTCCTTTTATGATCGAGTAATTAATCACTTTTGGAAGGATTTCCATGGACTCGTATGTCTCCTTCATGCCAACATCATGAGCTACAGGAACAGAGGTTTTTTTTTGTTTGTTTGTTTTTGTTACCATTGTGCAACTAAACAAGCTTTGAGGCTCACTTTACTGGAGTCTATGGAGTCTCCATTCATCAGGCACATGTTTGTTTCCTCGCTCATGCATTTGGCCATTAACATCAGCACAGAAACGAACATCATTTTCTATCTTAAAGGCAGCTAGGTTTGTGTGGTGATCATGGAAATGGGAAATTTTGGTTCCTTCCTCTAGGAGATTCCATTGCTGTAGTCTGGTGCCCAACACTTCAGCGTTCTCCTTTGACAATGACTTCTCTCACCAGATCGTTTAATTCTTCTTGATTTAGCAAGTGTGGCTTCTTTTCTTCAGACTCTGGTTCGTACAGTTCATCCATATCATCCATAGTATAGCATCGTCAGAGTTGTCATCGCTTTCATCTGCAGCAGCTTCTGGTGGAACTGGCACAGGAGAATCAGTCATGGGGGACCGGCTTCAGAGCAGACTTACATTCTGGATATACAATTTTTGACTTGTTTTTGTTTGTTGAGAAAACAACTATTTGTCATGCAAAAGTAGCAGTCAGAGTGATGATTCGTTGGCTCACGCCATATTATTAGCACAGCAAAAGGAATTCCTTTCCTTTTGCCATTCAACCACTGCGTAAGCCCTGAGCTACACACGGTGCAGCAAACATGAGGTGCCCAGCTCTTGTCTTTGTCTCCAACTTTACATTCAAAATAATACTTGTAAGCAGCTTCCACCCTCTTGGTAAAAGGTTTTTGCTCTGACTACGTGGAGTGTATTTCCCACAGATATCACAAGGGTTATCAGGGTGATTGACACAGCCTCGCCTATTCATGATTCCTGCAGTAACATATGCCTAACCTGAAAATATACATAACATTATATTGGGTTATAACCTGAAAATATATAGATACTATTTGCATGATATGAATTCCAAACTTGATACATTCTTAAAATATATACATTGCATTTAAACATTTTAGTTTCAAGTTATTAACTCTTCGCAGCATGGAAGCGGCACGCAAAATTGTAATGCCGTGTGGAAAATATTAATTTCTACCCCAGTAGCAAAATCTGTTGTCCAGTGTTATGGGCAGAATTGAATATTAAAGGGGATTAATTTCAGAGTAATTTAGCAGCGAAATTATCACCATTTGATCAATCCATTTGAAAGGGAGAGGGGATTAGGATTAGTTCACCGAGTGGTCGGGACTGATGCCTGCAGTCTGGATTTGGAGTTTTGTGGACTGTGTGCTGTCAACCTTTGTCTCTCTGAAGACATCTTTACTTGTATCATTTCTCACTCTTTTCCTCTTCCCCTTTCACATTTATTATATACAGTGGGGCAATGCCGTATTAACCCATTGGGTAACAAGTTTCGTAGTCCCCTCGTTGGAAGTGGAAAGGAACTGCATGATTCACCTGGGTAATGATTATATTAATTAAAGAAATGCATTGTTCCCACTTTTCAGAGTGCACATTACCAAAATAATCCTAAATAACCAAATTAACATTTTTTTTGTACCGGTAACAATACACCTATCAAAATGGATAATACCCATCGGTTTGCATTGTTAATTGACAAGACTGCCATCTCCAAGAACAACACTAGATCCACTTGTAAATACATTTGTAGCTTAATGGAATATACAGTGAAACCTTGACTTATGAGTTTAATTCGTTCTGTGACCGAGCTCGTAACTCAATTTGCTCGTTTCTCAAATTAAATTTCCCCATTAAAATGCATTGAAATGCTATTAATCCGTTCCAGCCCACCAAAAACCACACCAATTTTTTTTTAATATGCAGTATGTATAAAAATATCTCGCGCTTTATATTTCACCTGTATGCAGCATACAAGTTGGCAGGATGGCCTGTACTGGAGGTACGCACACTTGACTCTAAACTGTCCAACCTGGGTTTGAATCCCGACCCAGCTATAACCCGTCATGGGTGAATCACAGGCAGGGTGATTCATCAATGTGTGTACCGCTAAACTGGGCGCCCCGTTTGCGTCCCATTAGTTGTTGGATGTTAAGGATCTCACCGTGTTTCCACAAAGAGAAGGCGAGCTATCGCCGGCACTCTGAACAAGTTGTGGCCTGGCATGCTCTTCTCCTCTGCCGTTATATACGTCCTCCTCGGCATCTTTTTCCAGAAGAGCCCTGTCTCGTCACAGTTGAAGATTTGCTGGGGGATGTATCGTTCGGCTTCTATCAGTTCGGCAAAAGTTATAATAAAATCTTCAGCTGCCTTCACATCCGAGCTTGCTGCCTCACCATGCCTGACGACGGAGTGAATGCCGGTCCTCTTCTTAAAATTATCAAACCATCCCCGACTGGCTTGGAATGACTTCCGATGCCTTGTCCGTTGATGTTCCCGCCGTCTGCTGCACCAAATCCCCGTAAATGTCTCGGGCCTTCTCACACATGATGCTCTCGGTCACGGTATCTCCTGCGAGCTGCTTCTCCGTCAACCACACAAACAACAACTTCTCCATCTCTTCATGGATAGAGGTCCGGAGCTTTGAAATAATCGTAACGCCCTTGGCTGGCGTTATAGCCTTTATCGACTCCTTCTGCTTCAAAATCGTACATATCGTAGAAGTACTACGATCGTACTGCCTCACCAAGTCGACAACACGCACACCTCGCTCATGTTTTTCGACGATTGCGTGTTTTATATCCAAGCACATCATCCTCTTCTTCTTCTCAGTACTGCCCTTGGCACTCAATTTCTTAGGACCCATGGTTAAAACTAAGAAATTTTCCAAAATAACCAAAATGCGAAAACAAAGCAGCAGCGATATACGGCAGAGATGCTTGCACGGCAAGATAACCACGTGACCGGAACCCACCTGGTGGCGGGTGGCGTAAGCTCGTAACTCAGATCTCGGCTCACATCTCAAAGCAAAAAACCGCCCGAGCGACGGCTCGTATCTCGGAAAACTCGTAAGTTGGTGCACTCGTAAGTCAAGGTTTCACTGTATATATTTTAAAATCTATTACATTCTGCTAATTCCAAGATTTCGATGTGCCAATAACTTGCAAAAATATGAAAACCCGATAGGTACCAATCCTTTTCATCCAGTAGTGTACAATAATTAATATACAGATTCAAAATTTCACACCTTCCTTAAAGTTCATCATCATTCGCGAGTGATGTATGTTTTGGCATTGCTTTCCTGCCATTTGATGCCAAGTAAATGATGTCTTGCACTATGGATAGGATGCGTCTTTGCTGCTCATCTGTAACATTGACAAATGATTTTTCTTCTGGCTCAGACGATAGACCACTCATCCAGGCAAGAAAATTAAACACCTTTACAGAAACATGTTTCTCAGGTGTATCCAATGTCAGGTGAGAAGACGTAGTGGCCATGGTGTTGTCTGCGACGGAATGGCATTCATTTCTGTCCTCTGGTCCAACACACTTGCATATTTTCTCCTCAGTGTTGCTGTGATTGATGGATTTACTTGATCCGCAGTCATGTGCACTTGGTCTGTCATCCTCAGTCAGTGGTATCTGTGGCCGTGTCCGACTGTTCAATAGGACCACACGTTTAATCTGTGAAGAGCATTTCTGTAGAAAGTTCACATTCCTTGCCTTCAATTTCTCGTAAAATGTCATCATTTTGTGCTTTGGCTTGTTTTGCTAGTTGGCGACTATCTATAAGTTCACAGGAAGTGGGGTCTACTCTTGTTCTACTACTCTTGTTCTACTTGTTATATCTACTACTCTTGTTCTTTTGAGCTTGCCAGAAATGTACTTTTTCCCCCGGCATATGATGCATATTTGAGGGAGCACATGAGCTGATCTGTGTACTGACGTACTGCTGGTGTCACTTCTTGAACGCAGTCCTTTGCGTTGTTTCTTCTGCACATGTTCATTGGAAGAATATGAAATGAGAAAGAAGTAAAATTACAATTAAAACTTGGCTGATTTTTGCATTCATACATTTTACTGAAGTTAACATCATTTATGTTGCATTTCTTAGGCAGCTGTTCTTACATCTGTCAACATTTAATAAAAGCAGCTCCATGAGTTAATATGCAATTGAAACTATTTTTTCTAGAATCGGGACTTACCTTTGGATGCATCTGTAAGAGGTTCACTTGCTGCTTTCCATTTTCTATTCTTGGCTTTTTTTTCTTTTTTTTTTATACAAGATCGAGGCTCGTGTAAGAGCTAACATTAATCACAAAAAGACAAACTGACGCATAAAACATAAGATAAAATGGAGCGGGAGACAAGATGGGGAGAGAGAGGGAAGCACACAAGAACAACATTTGAGAGCAGGGAGATCTGTGGGAGGGAGAAGGAGGAGGCACGGGAAGGCGGGGGTGGGTGGGAGAGGTATAAAACACATGGACATTGCAAGGACTTCTTTTGCCTGCTTGCTCGATGTTGGTATATTGTTATATACAAGTTGGTGATGTAGCCGGTGATGGCGAAATGGCTTGTTGGGTGGTTTTATTGTGGGGGGGGGGGGGGGGGGGGGTGGGTTGGTTGGTATTTAATTAGTGTACTAGGGCCATTCTACCGGTATGTGTCTAGTGCAGTGCCATAAGGTACAACTTAATGATCAAGGTTTTACAACAACAACAGGCATTTTAAGGCCATTTTCCCTGCAAGAGCGGGGGTTTGCCTTGCGGTCCCCGTGACAATCTTCTCCATTTTGCCCTATTTTCTGCATATCTCCTTGTTAACCCCCTTGCCCGCATTTCTTCTTTCACCACCTTTAGCCAAGTCTTTCTCGGTCTTCCCCGTCCTCTACTTCCTTCTGCATTCATTTCCATCACTCTTCTCAACTAGTCACTTTCATCCTTCCTCAACACATGACCAAACCATCTCAACCTGTTCCTCTTCACAGCATCAATCACAGGCTCTATTCCCATCATCTTTCGCAATTCATCATTTGTCTTCCTCTCTCTCAACGATACTCCACACATCCACCGAACCATTCGCATTTCCAGCCTTCGTTGCTGCTCTACGTTCATTACCCATGTCTCGCTCCCATACATCATAACACTTCTCACACATGCAGCATACACCTTTCCCTTCAGCTTCAACGACACTCCCCTCCTCATCAGCACGCCAAGGTTTTAAGGTTTTACGAACCACGTCCATCAAGGTTTTACGAACCGGGGAATTAACATAATCCCTCCGATAATTAGCACAAGGGTCATCCTTGTATGACCACGGAGATGCACTTACCCGACATTCGGCTTAGCAGGTCCCTGACTTATGTACATCGAAGTTGTTCTTTCTACCCCTGATCATCGGAGCACCTACCTATGCAGATCTACCTGAATCTATATATCACTACCCCAAAATTCATAACAGTATGTAGAGTAATCCCTGCATCACATCCCTGCCCATGAAATAGCTGCCTCCTTCGGCCCACAGAAGGCACGTGCCCTCCCTGTCTTCCACGCCATGACCGGATGTGACACGGTATCAGCATTCGTGGGGCATGGGAAGAAATCTGCCTGGGACACATGGAACTCGTTTCCAGAACTGACAGATTCCCTGCTCACCCTGACCACCACGCCAGTCAACATCCAGGATGATACAATGCACTGCATTGAAAGGTTTGTGGTGCTCCTCTATGACCGCACCAGTCCATATACGGACGTCAACGAGGCCAGAAAGAAACTCTTCGCCAAGAGGAACTCCGTCCAGCATCCCACCTTCCTACGATGCTTTGGAACAGCATGTGAAGAGATCAGTCTTCCAGGGTGGCCATGTCTGGGGGCAGGTCTTGGTCCCTCAACCCGTGCTTCCATCACCAACAAGCTGGGGCTGGCGGGAAACAGAGGATGGGTCCTACGAACCGCTCTGGACCACACTCCCTGAGGCTTCAAAAAGCTGCTTCGAGCTGGTGTCGTGCGGCTGCAAAAAAGGCTGTAGAAACCGCTGCAAATGCAAGAAGGCTAATCTGCAATGCACTGGACTGTGTGCTTGTGAAGGAGAATGCCAGTAGACACAGACCATAGCCGCTTCAAAGTCAAGTAAGTGTGCAATAATTTGACTACATTTTCTGAGTTTGTCATTATCACGATTATCAGTTCCCTTTTAAAAATAGAGTAAAGTATGTAATCTATAATGCAATTTTTGTTGACTCCAAACCCATTGAATGTGATGAATATCATTTGACTCATGTTCTCCAATAATGGGTACTTTTCAGCGAAAAGTTTCAGGAAAGCAGCCATTTACAAATCAAATAATGGTTTTTTTTATCGAAAATACTGGCTCATAATATTTCAATACGCCTTTTTCATGGTCAGTTTACTGAATTTTACACGTTCCTTATATCTACCACCAATACAATAAGAAAATAAGAGTATATAGCCCATTTCGCTAAAGTAGAATGGCGGCCATTTTGGAAAATGGCCGCCGTAGCTGTCCAAGGCACAATCTCGGGTGGCTCCATATCTAGAATTGTTCGGAATACATTATTCTACATGTGTGCCGATTTTGGTGCTTTTATGCAAATTTGAACAATTGATCTGAAATATCAGACTACACTGCAGGACTAAATCCACTGGCCCATCTGCAAAAGTCTCAATATCTCGGTTCCAGAAAACTTGTGGAAACAGGAACCTAAAACATTAGGCCTCAAGAAAACGTCACAAAGTGATGCTCGCGTATGACCTAATGATCCCATCAAGCGTGAACATAGAAAACAAAGCATTGCGACCGGATTATAGTACTGAGATACAATAAAGAAAAGAAGGCATTGCTAATTGAGGTGTCAGGCCCCAGCGATTTTGGCCTAAACAATGCAGAAATCAAGAAAATGACCAAATACCAAGCCCTTAATGACATGAAAAGATCCTGAAAGCTGAAGAGCACCAAAATTGTACCAGTGATTATTGGAGCAACGGTAATGATAAAAAAGAACCTTACAAAGATCTAAAAAAAAACACCCTGGGAATATTACGACAAACGAACTGCAATTGGAAGCTGTCTGAGGCTCAGACGATCCTCAAAAGAGCCCTCCTAACAAAACTTTGAGAACAAGAAAACGTCACAAATTGGTCCATGAATCGTGATCCCTTACTGAAACTGAGGTGGATACCTGGAGACCAGGGAGGACTCTGTTCTACCATCTGAAACCCACATATGGAGATAACATCGAACACACACAACATTGCACATGCATAATACAATAACACATCACCAACAGACACCAATACAATGTGCAGTACACACATTACACAGAACTGGAGTTGAGATCAGCTGAGAATCTGATTCGATTTTCAAATGTGGAGAATCGCCAATGCCTACTTGATAAGTATTGTTGGAGCCAAAAGTTACAAGTCACTTGTATCCAGTGCATGTAAAGAAAAGTTTTTAATATGTATTTTCTCTGTATACATATTGGATCAAACGATTTTTTTTTTTCATCTCAGGTTACGAGAAATTGGATGACCTACTTAACGTAAGTTTTATTCTTACTGCAGCGTTTCGTTTAGAAATCTCAGCATATCTTGTGGCCCAAGCTTTACATCTCATTTATCTATTTACCAGATCGTTTCATACCATTTGCTCATTAGGATGTATAAATTTGTGAGTTTTCTTTCCCTTTTCTTTTCTCGATTATTTTCTGCTACTTCCACTGATCTTAAATGAAACCAATTTTCCCCTTCCTCATCACCCCAACCTTTGCCCAAATGTCTTGCAAGCAAATCCAAAAGTTTCCTTGCATCCTTTCACCCACTCTCACCCCAACTCTCCAAACCCTGGTATAGATCTATGGTGTATCTATATAATGGAGGTATTTCGGTAAAAAAAAAAATGTATAAAATGTATTACAAGTTAGCATTAATGTGATTTGTTGGTTGCTAGGATATGCAGTGCAGCGTGGTGGAATCGGTTGTGGATGACAGTTTGAATATTTGAATGGCAGTTTGAGCCGATGGTTGGATGGAGGTGCTGTGTAATGGACTTGCCTGTCGGGTAGAGTATTTATTGCTTGGTATATTGTTATATGAAGTGATTTATGATTTCGGTTGTTAGTTTGTGTTAATACTTTAAATAAAAGTAGTAATTACCTGCACCACCAAAGGTGGATGGAGGTTATGGTTTCATGCCTGTCCGTCTGTTTGTGAACAAAATATCTCAGTTGTGGATGGATTCGGACGAAATTTGGCAGAGATGTAGCGTATGTGACACCAACGAAATGATTAGATTTTGGTGAAGATCCGGATTCGGATCCGGCGACTATAATTTTTGTCCCCCGTCGCACCGCGGAGCGAAAGGGGGACTATGGTTTTCCCGTCTGTCCGTGCGTGCGTGCATAAGCGAAGGACCACATTCGAATTTGGTGTGGGTGCAACCCACGTCAAAATCCAAGATGGCCGCCACCATTTATGTCTGATGCCATGCATGTCTGAACCTTGTGAGCGGAATATCTTGAAAAACAAGCATTCTGAGTATTGCGCTGCAATACATGTCCTCTACCAAAGTTCAAAGTGCCATAACTTTGTCAAAAATGATCGAATATGCAAATTTATGCACGGTTGATGCTGGTTTTCAAACTTGATCTGAGGTATGCTGAGACACGTGTCACGCCTCGCCTCGTTGATAAGCCCGCAAGGTCGCTCCGTGGAGCCGCCTGCACGTATTGCACTGTGTGAATTATATAAATTATTACCAACTCACGGTCCGAGGTACTAGCGATTCAAGAGATATCCATTTTTAAAAAATATTTTCGTTTAATTAACGATATTTGCCAAACCACGTGCCCTATCGCAAATTCCAAAAGGACATTTTAGTAGACTGATATGCTGAACAGATTTGTGAAGTTTCCCCTCCATTGGATCAAAAATGAGGGAGGGGCTCGGTTTTAAAGGTTCATGCTTAAAAACGTCATAACTCTGAAACCATCAGTAATTCATTATATTTTTCGGTTCACGATCAATGATCGATGTGTATATATATATATATGTTGCTTGGCTTGCCCTCCCGAAAGCGCGTGCTGTCGTGCTGTTGACATTCGCAAGACGAGGCTGAGGACGCGCAGTGCGGCTTGAGGAGAACTCGAGAATAAACAAGAGATATCCATTTTTTAAAATATTTTCGTTTAATTAACGATATCTGCCAAACCACGTGCCCTATCGCAAATTCCAAAAGGACATTTTAGTGCTGAACAGATCTGTGAAGTTTCCCCTCTATTGGATCTAAAATGAGGGAGGAGCTCGGTTTTAAAGGTTCATGCTTAAAAACGTCATAACTCTGAAACATGTGACGCATGACGTCATGCTCGCTGACTTTTTTTGTTCGTCATTGGTCGGAAATTCTGCCTGCAAAGTTTGGCCTCTCTGTTCAGCCGTTGCAGAGAAAAAGGGGTTTTCGTGTTTTCACGAAAAACAATATGGCGACCGAACCACGTGACCTGTGACGTCCTAATCACCATTAAAATATTCTACAGACCGAGTCCATCATATGGTGAAAATTTTACCTCAATCGGTCCTATTATTGCAGAGAAATTGGTTTTTAAAGGAAATTAAAACTTAAAATGGCACTGAGTTAAGGATCATCAGAATTATCAGAATTACCAAAGTTCAAAGTGCCATAACTTTGTTAAAAATGATCGAAACGTCGTGAAGTTCGAACTTGACCTGTAACTTATCATGAGGAAACCATATACCAAGTTTGAAATCATTAGCATTAAGCGTTTAGACAAAAAGTCCGGAAAACTGTTCTTTGCGTGACTGACTGACTGACGACGGACGGACGGACTGACGGTAAACCTATAGTCCCCTCCGGTGTACACCAGCAGGGTCTCATAAGCGACGTACCAACTTGTAATCTGGTGTGTGGGTGTATCTCGGCACAAGGAAGAACCCTATTGAAAATTGGGTCGCCACGTCAAAATCCAAGCTGGCTGCCGCCATGTAGGTCTGAAGCTTGTGAGCGTGGCCGCCACCATATATATGTCTGAACCTTGTGAGCGAAATATCTTGAAAAATAAAGGAACTACTAACTTCTAATCTGGTGTGTGGGTGTATCTCGGCATAAGGAAGAACCCTATTGAAAATTGGGTCGCCACGTCAAAATCCAAGATGTCCGCCTCCACGTATGTCTAAACCTTGTGAGCGAAATATCATATCATATAGCATGTTTTCTGCGTCTTCCACTTTGTCGACTCACATCACTTCCCCGACGGGGGACCTGGGTGTAACGCTTGTTAAAGTTATTCTTCACCATTGGGAGATCGGGCCAAAAATGATACAAATCAGGATATATCAAAGTTGTGGACGAATTTGGACGAAACTTGGTGGCTCGGTTGGGTGTCTGACAAGGGCGATTCAATAATATTTTTTTGAAGATCTGATAAATATTTGGATTGAATGGGTTTGGACGAAACTTGTTGGACAGGTTGTGTACGTGACAAGGAAGAATCGATTCAATTTTGGTGAAGATCTGGATCTGGATACGGATCCAGCTAGCAGATCTGGATCCTCCCCCGTCACCATTGAGTGATATGGCCAAACAGGCGGAGCCATGCTCTATTGAGTGCCGTTCTAATTCTATAAGTTTGAATAAGGATATTGCATTGCTGTGTTGACTAACTGTCTGCACACAACTTTGAGGTTGTGGGGCCACTGATGTTGAGTAATCTACTGATGTGGACCTGCAGCCGGTTGTGGAACTGCTGTTTGGAGAGGTTCTGGGCTGAAAGGATCGAAACCTCGATGGAAAACGGTGCCCAGCTGATGATCCGGGCAGTTGGAAAACCAGTTAATTGCTTATAGGTTAAGGTTATAACTTCAAATATAAAATAGTTTTTACAAGGTGTGTGTGTGTGTGTGTGTGTGTGTGTGTGTGTGTGTGTGTGTGTGTGTGTGTGGTTGTGGTTGTGTGTGTGGTTGTGTGTGTGTGTGGTTGTGGTTGGTTGGTTTCCGGCTTCTTGTAACTACAGTGCAGTAATTGGTCTTTATTTTGATTCTGCAGAAATTATTTGCCATATATTGGTAATGGTGACAATGAATGCAAGATGCATGACAAATGCATTGAATGATTCGTATTTATACTGACTAGGGCATGCCCGTACTATATATATATATCTAAAATTATGTCCCCCCCCCCTCTATTTACATGAAATGGTTTGGTCCAAAGCGAACGGCTTGCGAGTACGGTGACAATCCCCCCCCTCTATTTACATGAAATGGTTTGGTCCAAAGCGAACGGCTTGCGAGTACGGTGACAATCCCCCCCCTCTATTTACATGAAATGGTTTGGTCCAAAGCGAACGGCTTGTGAGTACGGTGACAATCCCCCCCCCCCTCTATTTACATGAAATGGTTTGGTCCAAAGCGAACGGCTTGCGGAGTTTGGTAAAGAAATCGCCATAGCGTGCCCAAAGGCGCAGGAAAGCGAAAGAATCGCAAATTAGTTTTTATTAGTTTTAAAACATAGTTTAACGCCAACATAGCGCCAACATAGTTGTGAAATAAATGAATACGCTCTCAAATGTGCCGTCCGAGGCAGAGTCTGTTCACCACGTTCGGCACACGTGATAGCTCGCTGCTCTCTGATTGGTTGAATCGTTTTTTGGACATAGCTCGGTAACTACTTGTCCGATTAATTTCAAACCTTGAAAAGGCACATCCTCGGGTCCCCAGCAATATACCTGGCAAGTTGCAAGTATATCGGACCCGTGGTTGTCGAGAAACAGCAGTCACAGACAAACAAACAAACACACACAGAGACACACAGACACACACACACACACACACACACACACACACACACACACACACACACACACACACACACACACACACACACACACACACACACACACACAGAGATTACTGGAATTATAGATAGATAACTAACGAACCCATATATTGACACAACATGCTTTTTTTTTTGCTTTTTTTTTTTTTGTGTGTCGTGTCGAGCCTTGTCGGGGAGCTCCATAACAGAATAGACCAGGACACAACAGAGTGAAAATAACAGGAGAAAGGGGTGGCAGGGAGTGATGAGGGCATGGGACATACAAACAGCTGGGTCGAGGGAGATTTGGAGGAAGAATGGACTTGGGGAAGAATGTGAGCAAAGGGGTGAGTGAACAAGATTGATAAATCCATGAACTCTCAATCACAGAAGTGATTATATTTTTAAGCGGCGAGTCCGCTTCAATATCTGGCTATGTCCTTCTTTCCATTTGTCCGTCCATCCGTCAAAAATGAAGAATAACGTTTCAAACCCACCGTGTTTAATTCTGGGGGTTTGAAAGGGTTATTCTGAAGGGTTCTAAATGATAATTCTTAAGGATGATTCTAATGGGTTATTATTTTTATATGCAGTCAAACGTGGTTTAAATGACCATGTGAGGGAACTCTAAAATGTGGTCTTTGAAGACAGAGCGTCTCATAAATCAGCCAATCCTCATACCACATACCATACAGGCGTAGACTTGCCTTTTGAGACGAGCAAAAAAAATCATAAATGTTTATAAACCAACAACCACATAATATTGTCGTGTCTGGGTCCACCAGCCGTCTTTGCACCTGTGATGATTAATTCAAAACCGACACAGGAGTTAACTGTACAAAAATACCGGCTTTATTAAAGAAATGCCGGTAACAAAATAATGCACGATAAAAACGATAATTCCTAAATGGGATGTCTCCACACAGACCCATATACAGCACAAAGGGAAGAATAACTGGAAAATAAATGTTATTTTGTGAGCCACAAAATTCGGCAACTTCGGTTACCACAAAAACAATATCACCAATATACAAACGGTACATTAGATCACTCACTGACTATACCAGCTCATATTTGGCCTCCAGACTATCAAACACACATCTCAACTCCCTACCGACGATACAAAACAAAGTCCTTCACATCATCACAGGTTGCACTTTATCAACACCCATTGAGCAACAACACAGGTAAAAAAAAATCAAAGACCACTTGGACATGAGAGGGGAACAGCTCCTTGTAACAGCAAGTGCCAACCTTAATCACCCATGCCATTTCATGTCCAACCACCCACAGACTCCGAGACACATTGTAGCTACACCACAAACACTCCTTCAAAACATCCAGCCACTGAATGACGACAACTACAAAAATCACATCCATACCCACATCACCACAAATGCAATCAATAAACTAGGCCCAAACAGTATCTTGGCCACAAAAATCTCCACCTATCAATGACTACTCCCCAGATCTAATTGTGTTCACCTTTCACACCTCCGCTGTGGACACCACCCACAGCTTTTACAGTACAAACACAGACTTGACGACACTACTGACAACACAAACAACAGGCACGTCATGCCGCCCTACACACACAATAAAACACATGGAAGATTGTGCAGTCCTGGCTTCACGAAGACAAGAACACAACATAATAGACGTGAGATCTCTGGATCTCTTCTGGGAAATCGATCGGCTATCTCCATGCTGTGAGCCTGACTGGGTACCCACCAACAACACCAACTTCCACATTCTCTTCAAGTCATTCTTCCCTCCAGGTTTTCAAGGCAACTGTTCACCACCATCTCAGATCATCACTAATCCCCATCCAAAACTATGATCTTATCTACCCCTGCTTATCTCCCCTACCAGTTTTCCTTCCTGAGAATTTGCTTCCGTATCCCTCTTGTCCACCCCGTGCATCCTCCCCTACCCCTCATTCCTCCCCGCATCCCCTATTTGTCGAAGTCTCCCTCTATTTTGTCCTTCAACCATACTCTTGGTGTTTATCACTTCTTTCTTCTGTTCCTCTTGTTCTGTTGTGTCCTGATTCATTCAATGTACTAGCTCTTTTACGAGCCTTGATTTTGTATACAAAAACAAGACCAAAAGTCTAACAGCGGCGTAGCCGGGTTTGCAAAATGTTATAAACCACAAACACATTATTAGCTTTTCAAACCGTCACTAATGCTGTTTATAACATTAAACAAAGAAATTTGGAGGAATCTCGACATCCAGAGGTAAGTTTTACTTGCAGAACTGAGCGAAGATATTCTGTGATCTAGATTATACCCTTCAAGGATTGGAGGTGTGCTCATTTACCAAGCAGCTAGCTAGTGCTTGCCAAGCCAGCCATTCCTTAACGGTTTTGAATGGAGTGCTTGCTCGAATGCTTAAACTACTTGGCGATCTCTCCACAAGAAACTTGGTAAATGACCACACACCCAATGTTCTTGAGACCCGACCATAGAGACCAGACCACAACTGTAATCTCTATACCCCAAAGATGAATGGCCCTTTTTGCAACTCCCATAGTGAGCGGGTATACTTGTAAATTCAAGTGGCGGTCGGTGCAGTCAGCCGTCGTAATGACATCATAGACGTAATGACGTAACGGACACCAAACTCCACTCCTTTAATATGTAGAACATAATATACTAGCGGGGTCACCCGTGGGAATCCCACGGGCACGGATGTGTGTGACATTTCGACATATTGAGTTAGATGCTGCGCCTGCACATTCAGTTATATAAAATGGTTACTGGCAATTGATCACATCCACAAATGATGTAGTCCACACAATTTATGTACTTTACATAACGTTAATAGGAATACATGCCCGTGTAGATGGGAAATACAGTTTGTTTGAAAGAAATCACAAATATCAGAAGAAAGTTTTAAAAATTTAGAACTATTCTCACTCAGAGTTAAACATCACCGTAATATTATGCGGTTGCTTCAACGTTTTCGTTGAATTATATGTCATCATTGTGAGATTTTTTTGGAATTTTTTTTTTTGAAATGAGATTTTTAGGCAAAACGGCAAAAAAGCATCAGAACAGCTGTGAAACAACATCAAAACAGCAGTGAAAAAGCATCAAAACAACAGTGGAAAGCGTCAAAACAGCAGTGAAAAAGCATCAAAACAGCTGAAAAAGCATCAAAACAGCAGTGAAAAAGCATCAAAACAGCAGTGAAAAAGCATCAAAACAGCAGTGAAAAAGCATCAGAACAGCTGTGAAAAAACAGCACTGAAAAAGCATCAAAACAGCAGTGAAAAAGCATCAAAACAGCAGTAAAAAGCATCAAAACAGCAACAATAGTCCGGTGATTTTTCAATCACCGCAACTAAATGTGTCGGAGTAATTAACTATTTTCCTTCGTGACCTCCTTTTGTTGCCTGAATGGTGTCACTGCAGGACCTCCGGGTAAACAACATTACGGGTGAAGATTCCACTGCGGCCATCAATTTTTCCCTGTTGGCCATTACTGACTACCTTTACCTTGACATCCTCAAATCGTTTAGCACGCGACAATGCAACATATAATTGGCCATGGCTGAAGACGGGTTCTGGTAGGTAAATCCCAACTTTGTGTAATGTTTGACCTTGACTCTTGTTTATTGAGAAAGAGAATGCCACACGAACTGGAAATTGATGGCGTTTGAGTACGAATGGTAGTGTTGTATCGGAAGGTGCAATACTAATCCTGGGTAAAAATGTGCGTGTTCCTTTGTGACTGCCAGAAATTATTTCTCCATCTATTATGTTAGGCAACAATCTTTTAACAACCAATCTTGCACCATTGCACAGTCCCTGTTTCGGATCAAAGTTACGGAGTAACATGATGACAGCACCATCTTTGAGACGAAGTTTGTGCAATGGCATTCCAGAAGGAGTTAATTGATTTAGGAATTCCATAGGATAATTTAGTGCCTCTTCAGGGTCATCACAGACAATGGAATCAGCGCTGAAGTACGTCTTTTCTTCCCCAGGAAATGCATCCAGTATCTCATCGTTGATCACAAATGTGGATTCATTCTTTGGACACAACACGGCTCGTTGTGCCAGCGCATCATAGTTTGAATGGATTTCGTTCAAATTACCAAAAACAGCCTCTGCTAAAGACATGTTGTCTTCTACACAGATACGATCAGGCAGTCGTTGGTCAGTCAGGCAGTCGTTTTTTTTTTTTTTGGCAAGGAACGGGCACCCACGTACGGGCAATGCCCTAGTGTTTGCTGAGCACTCCAACGTCTTTGTTGCTCAGCATGCCGTGCGAGTCTGTGTTGGCGTTCATCGACGGTCTCGTTCTCGCACCTCATCGTTGTTGCAGCAGCATCCTGTGCGAGTCTGTGTTCACGTTCGTCGAGGGTCTCGTTCTCCCTCCTCATCGTTGTTGCAGCAGCATCCTCTGCGAGTCTGTGTTCACGTTCGTCGAGGGTCTCGTTCTCCCTCCTCATCGTTGTTGCAGCAGCATCCTGTGCGAGTCTGTGTTCACGTTCGTCGAGGGTCTCGTTCTCCCTCCTCATCGTTGTTGCAGCAGCATCCTGTGCGAGTCTGTGTTCACGTTCGTCGAGGGTCTCGTTCTCCCTCCTCATCGTTGTTGCAGCAGCATCCTGTGCGAGTCTGTGTTCACGTTCCTCAACTGTCTCGTTCTCCTGTCTCATTCGTTTTCTTGCTGCAACCTGTTCAAGTCTGCATTGACGTTCGTCGACGGACTCGTTCTCCCGTCTCATTCGTTTTCTGGCTGCATCCTGTTCAAGTCTGCATTGACGTTCGACGACGGACTCGTTCGCCCTTCTCATTCGTTTTCTTGCTGCATCCTGTTCAGGTCTGCGTTCTTCATCCATTTTGGAAATGGAAGTTTCCACGCACCGCATGAATTGTCACGATCCTCAATAGGAAGTGTCTCATAATTATCAAATGACAAATGGCAAGTAAATTACATTGTGAAAATTTAATATTTCAAATAGACCTATTTAAAGTGTATGCGCAAATAACTAATAAATAAAAAAACGAAGAAATATGTCTCGGTAATTTCCTGAACTCGGTAATTTCTCGGTAATTTTACTTCCGGCTAAAAATGTTGAATGAAATAAAAACGAAGAAATATATGTCGTTTTGTGACGACTGTCATCAAAGGTAAACGGTGAATTCACTCGGTTTATTCGGTTCGGCTCGGTTTAAAGAAAAAGCGATAATGTTGAAATGTTGACGTCTGTGTCATGTTGGGCGGTGTATGATACTTGTTGGCTGTTGGGCGGTGATATGGTGTATTTTTAAAAATATATCTCTGCGTTTTCCCGCGTTGCTGACACCGAGTCTAAAACCATGATGGTGAGTTATATTGGAGATAAAGGCGTGAGAGAGACTCAATGGCCTTGAAGTTACAGGCATTTGAGAATTCATTTCGTTCTATAAACGGCAACTTTCATCGGATTTTCTTCTCGTTTTTTTTCAACCGAGTCTAAAACTATGTTAGCGACTGTGAAAAATGAAATGATATATCGAATTTAAAATAGATATCGACACATTGCCGTCGGTGTCATGTTGGGCGGTGTATGATACACCATGACGCGATTTTAAAAAATATATCTCTGCATTTTCCCGCGTGTGTGGAATGTTTGTGGAAAATTAAAGATTTCAAATAAACCTATTTAAAGTGTATGCGCACATAACTAATAAAAAAAACGAAGAAATATCTCTCGGTAATTTCCTGAAACATATTTTACTTCCGGCTAATATGTTGAATGAAATAAAAACGAAGAAATATATGTCGGCATCATTGTTGACGTTTTTGTGACGACTATCATCAAACGAAATAGTAATATATCATAACGGAAAAGCAAAAGCGAATTTTTAATATATATCGACACATTGCCGGCGGTGTCATGTTGGGCGGTGTATGATACACCATGACGCGATTTAAAAAAATATATCTCTGCATTTTCCCGCGTGTGTGGATTGTTCTCAATTATTGCTGACACCGAGTCTAAAAGTAAAACCATCGATAAAAATGAAATCATATGGTGAGTTAGATTGGAGATAAAGGCGTGAGAGAGACTCAATGGCCTTGAAGTTACAGGCCTTTGAGAATTCATTTCGTTCTATAAACGGCAACTTTCATCGGATTTTCTTCCCGTTTTTTTTCAACCGAGTCTAAAACTATGTTAGCGACTGTGAAAAATGAAATGATTTATCGAATTTGATTTGAAATAAAACTGGGAGAGAGAGGAAGACACCACGGGCCTACAAAACAGGACTCAAAGCTATGCGAGTTAATAAAATGGTGGATATTTGTTTATAATTATATGAAGCCACTCCCAGAATGGGTGGAGCTATGGGTGGAGCTACTCTGCAAACCGAGTAAGCCACACCCCGGACAGACACCCAACAGATAGACAGACACAGACAGAATCATCTACGGCTATTATAATATAGATTTTAACTTACAGTATGTTTGCAGTCACTACCAAGGGATTCGTGTTATGATTAGATATATGATAATATTAACGTTGCGTTCGGCCGAAAAAAATATATTGCTTGTTTCTGGTCAGACCAAAGTTCCAGAATTGATGCGGCAATGGGTTTTTTTTGTTTTTTTTTGAAAAGCATGGATTGCACATATAGAGGTGTTTTTTGTGTCCTCATGCCTTGCGGTCCTCCTCATCTGCCGTGGCGCCGTCCAGAGACAAATTTATTAAAGACAGCCAATGGGACTGGTAGGCCTTTTTGTAAATAATGAACACAAGCTTAAGTTATTTTAAAATGTATTTATTCTGAAAATCATTGTTATTCAAGCATATTATGCCATTTCGTTCTCGAGATCGCCTCGCCGTACCGTCAAACATTCCAATGCGTCGATCGCGTCAACACTGCGCATGCGCAAGTGGTCTAACAGGCCGATGGTCTCCCACGATCTCTTCTCCCAGCCCACCAGATTATCAGACACTTACAACTTCATGACAAACGAGATAGGATCCAGGCCTCACTAACGAGACCACCCTCAGCTCTCTAGGCCTTCCGGTTGCTTCACACGAACCCGACAAAACCTTTTTCGTTTCAATAAATTACAATATCCAGCCGATTGGATCCATGACGTCACGGCACACAAAACTACATATCTTTGGAACGGCTGGTTGGATTTGAACAAACTAAACGAAGTTTTGTCGAGCAGAACCGTGCGCGAACGTCGATACCAATGGCGACCCTGACCCGTATTTCCCGAGATAGCGCGCTGGCCCGGCAACAACAGGCACTCGCTGTTGTAGGTACCGTTGGAAATTTGGGAAAAAAAAAATTGTTCACGCGCAGGGTCAAAATCGATGCGCACGCTGACCAGAGACAGGAAATATATTTTTCTCGGCCTTGTCATTATTTCGAAAATGATATTACGATCAAAAAACCGAGGTGAATTCCTTACTTCCCCGGTTATTGATATTGGTGCCGAACACCGCTCATCATTGATCATGAACCATACACCGCTTCAATCCATTAACCTGCCATTCATGACATTGGGATAAAAGTATTATGGTTATATTTACTTTATTATTATTATTACTAAAACGATGCTACTGAAACGATACACAACTGTATTAAGAAACCTCTGCTTCATTTGGCCGAAGCGGTCCGAAGATGTCATCACGCCTATGGTCTATACGCACCGTATTGTTGGAAGACGTAATGCCGATGCTTTTGATATTTGATCATTTTAACAATCGGCTTGTTTGTGTTTCACACTGAATGAAAAACGTAAAGGCATGCATGACGATTGTGATATGACAGGTTCGACGATATGTTTGGCATGAACGGCATATAAAGCAAAATGGTGGTGTGTGGAGTCGACCGTCGCACCGCCGTAATGACATCAGACGTAATCATATTACCCCTGTCATTTCCCCTGTCATGTGACCAGATTCTCAGCTCTGATATGCGTTTGAGGGGACATACATACATACAAACTCTGTTCTAGATGGCTCTGCCCGATGGGCGATGCCGTAAAAACCAAACCTGTTTGCCAGTTCTTTCTATTTCATTCAATCAGGTATATATTCAGTGAATGATTGATGTTCTGCAGTACTTCTCACCAAATGGACCCAGGGATTTCTTGCAATTCAATGTAATGTCCCAAGTATTTGTTGGTTATGATGTTTGATAACTCGTGAGTATTCTCACTCAGGTGTAATGGGTCTGTCAATCGGGTACAGATAGACAACATTTTTCTGATGGCCACGTCATAACAAAGATGGGGACCTTGACTTGATTTTTCTGTGGAGTTGCTTGTACTATAACATGGGATTGAAAGGAGTGCTTCATTCTATTTGAAAGTACATGTGCTCACATGGTGGGTGAAACGAGTTTTCTCTCGTCTCGTGGAATCAACGAGGCAAACTCCAACATTGGAGAGATGAATTGTCTTTGGGCCGAACTTGACTTCAGGTTGAATTCATCGTCAGTGCGCACAGAGTAGGCAAGCTATCGCTGGCACCTTGGCCAAATTACAAATTCCTGCCCTAACCTTAGTTGAACGTCAAGTCTGGCCAGCTGATTCGTGAAAGACTTGGGCCAAGCTTCCCCTGACCAACCCCACAATAATGTGGAAATAAGTGTGGCCTTTAAACAAGACGACAACCTTTGACTACCTGATGGTGCGTAGGCGAGATAGGGGGCACCTCCGGGACACAAAGGTGATCCCGGGGGAGGAGGCTGTTTCACAGCACCACTTGGTTGTCTGCGACATAAGGGTGAAAGGTGCGAGGAGAGCTCAGCGGGTGAAGTACCAACCGAGAATGAAGGTGTGGAGGTTGAAAGGTGACAGTAAGGGAGGCATTAAAAGAGAGCCTGAGTAGGGTAGAGGATGATGTGGTTGAGCTTGAACGTGGTTGGATGTCAATGAAAGCTAGTCTGTTGGGAGCCGTTGGTGAGGTATGTGGATGGACAAAAGGACCACCGAGGCACTTGGAAACATGGTGGTGGGATGATGAAGTTGTAAAGAGGATTGACGTGAAGAGGAAGAAGTTGAAGGAGTGGCAGAAGGCGAAGGGGACGGGAGCAGAAAAAGCAGAGCATGAAAGTTAGAAGGCTGCAAAGAAAGAGGTAGCAAAGGCGCAGGAGGCATGTAGGAAAATGTTCGGAGAACGCTTGGATTCGGAAGAGGGTCAGAGAGCGGTATTCAGGATTGCAAAGCAGATAGCGAAAGAGGTGTGATGTGATGGGGGTGAGTTGCTTGAAGGATGAAGTGGGACAAATCGTTGTGGACCCAGATGGAATTAAAGGAAGATGGAAAAGATATATGGAAATGCTGGTGAATACAGAGAATGAATTGGATGGCAACAAAGAGAGTAACCTAGTTTTAGGACCTGCAGAGAAGATAATAGTCCGGCAGCTAAGCTAAATATAGCATAACAATTGTGCATTTTGTGAGGAAAGCACCAAATTTGGCACACTAGTAGACTATCATATTATGAAAAGATCTGGATATTGGGCCATCTTAGATTCAGATTTTTCAGATTTGCAAGTTGAGAGTGCAATGCCAGGGACGGCCGACTCCTTCCTGCGAGCTGCCCACGTCACCCGCACAAGAAGAGCTCATCAAATCACTGCAGCGGCACTGCACATCCTGCAACACCGTGCGTATGAACGCCACTGTATGACATATGCTGATGATGCAGAAGACCTGCCTGAGTTCTAAGACTGGTGTCACCAGAGAGGAGAAGACATTCCCAACTTTCAGTACTGGGCAACTGTGCTGGAACTAGAGATGGTGGTACTGGTCTACGTGAGTTCTCTGCGGCAGGCTTCATTCACGATGTACCTTGATGCCCTGACGGAACTGGTCCCATGGTTCCATGCCTTAGACCATACACACTATGCCAGGTGGGTCCCTGTTCACCTGAGGGACATGGTTGCACTCCCAATGAAGCACCCAGATGTAGCCAGATAATTCAGGGCTGGCAACTTCACTGTACAGAAGACGAAGAAGGTGTTCGCTTCGATCCCAATCGAATCGAAATCTTGCAAAAATCAAATCTCTGAATCTGAGATGGCCCAATATCCAGATCTTTTCATAATATGATAGTCTACTAGTGTGCCAAATTTGGTGCTTTCCTCACAAAATGCACAATTGTTATGCTAAGTTGCCCCACTATAACTGAGAAGGAAGTTGAGGAAGCGATAAAAGCAATGACGAGTAGAAAAGTGGGAGGGCCGACGGGAGTTGTGGGAGATATGTTGAAGGCAGCAGGAAGTTGGGGTGTGAAGAGAATGACAGAGATCTGTAATCTGGTGGTGAAAGAAGGCGTTATTCCAGTGGATTGGGAACTGAGTACCCTTGTCCCTCTATACAAGGGGAAAGGTGATCCTCTGGAGTGTGGCTCGTACTGAGCGATAAAATTATTGGAGCATGGAATGAAGGTATTGGAAAGGGTGTTGGAGAGGAGGATAAGGAAGGTGAAGATCGACAAAATGCAGTTTGGATTTATGCCACGAAGAGGAACGACAGACACGCTCTTTATTGTGAAGCAGTTGCAGGAGAAGTACATGGAGAAGACGAAGAAGTTGTTTCTTGGGTTTGTTGATCTGGAGAAAGCATTCGATAGGGTTCCACGCGAAGTATTGACATGGGCATTGAGGAAGTTAGAAGTGGAGGAATGGTTGATCAGAGTAGTGATGGCAATGTACAAAAGAGCACGCACAGCTGTAAGGACGAAGGACGGGAACAGTGGTGAGTTTGAGGTGAAGGTGGGAGTGCATCAGGGGTCGGTACTAAGTCCACTACTATTTGTAGCTGTGATGGAGGTGCTGGCTCAGAACGTAAAGGAGGGTTTACCATGGGAGTTGTTGTATGCAGATGATCTGGTGTTGATTGCGGAAAGTATGGATGGATTGAAGGAAAAGATGAACAAGTGGAAGGAATGTATGGAGACAAAAGGTCTGAAGGTGAATACAGGAAAGACAAAGGTGATGGCAAGTGGTAAAGCATGTGGTGAGGTGGAAAGAACTGGGAAGTGGCCATGTGCTGTGTGCAGGAAGGGTGACGGAGTGAACTCCATTCAATGTACAATGTGCACCGAGTGGGTTCATCAAAAATGTAGTGGTCTGAGAGGGTCATTAACCAGTGTGGCAGCTACATTCAAATGTAAGGTGTGCACAGAGGGAGCTGCAGATGGAGGAAATGTTGAATTGGATCTTGGAGACGGCATGAAGCTGGAAGGTGTGAAAACATTTTGCTACCTCGGAGACATGCTGAATGGAGAAGGTGGATCAAACTCCAATGGTTACTCGAGTGAGATGTGCATGGAAGAAGTTTCGGGAACTGAGTGGCGTGCTGATGAGGAGGGGAATGTCGTTGAAGCTGAAGGGAAAGGTGTATGCTGCATGTGTGAGAAGTGTTATGATTTATGGGAGCGAGGCATGGGTCATGAATGTAGAGCAGCAACGAAGGGTGGAAATGCGAATGGTTCGGTGGATGTGCGGAGGATCGTTGAGAGAGAGGAAGACAAATGATGAATTGCGAAAGATGATGGGAATAGAGCCTGTGATTGATGCTGTGAAGAGGAACAGGTTGAGATGGTTTGGTCATGTGTTGAGGAAGGATGAAAGTGACTGGTTGAGAAGAATGATGGAAATTAATGTAGAAGGAAGTCGAGGACGGGGAAGACCGAGAAAGACTTGGCTAAAGATGGTGGAAGAAGAAATGTGGGCAAGGGGGTTAACAAGGAGATGCAGAAAATAGGGCAAAATGTAGAAGATTGTTATGGGGACCGCAAGGCTAACCCCCACTCCAGCAGGGAAAATGGCATTAAAATGCATGTTGTTGTTGTTGTTGTTGTTGTTGTGCTAGAGGAAAAAGAACATAGTACCCTGCCTGCCTGATCAGCAATATCTTCAAATGGTTGACAGACCGACTCGGAGAACGTGTTTGATATTGTGTTGCTATTGTCAGCCATTTCTACAGAAATGTGTCAATTGCTTCTCCTATTGGCCTGTCTGAATATAATACTACAACGCTTGATGTTATTGAAATGCGTCAGTTTGTGATTGTTTTAAATTACACTTTTTGGGCACCTTATTCAAATCTCAAGGATAAGCATAACTACAGGTGAAACCACAAGTCTCACATCTTATTAACTACATATTACATTGATGAAAAAAAGAAAAGCTTGATCAAAGTACATGCTCCTTGCATCCTTGGATAGTTATTTAGTGTTAATTCAACTTCTTGTGCCACTTTTCTAGTTTGGATGTCGTAAAAGAAAGCAAGAGGGCGAAGCAAAATTTGGGAAAGAGAAATGCTTGAAACGAGAAATAAAAGGTGAGCAGATTGGAAGTAACTGGCAAGAGGATGAAGAAAATGAAAAAACATTTTCCAGGATCTAGTTTGAAGAATAAGAATGTGTGGGGAATGGCATTGAATCAGATGACTTCCGAAGTGATCCTGATTTTTGTTTGTCTTGGTTAATAAAGTTTCCTGTTTGCAGATAATATAATCACTGTTTTGCACACCAACTGATTTACATTTCATTTTTCATGCTCCAAATTACTGTGGATGTGCCTTTAAAAAAATTTATTTATTGACTATTTACACACAAGCAAAAAGAAAGCAGTCACGTTTATTTACAAGCACATAAGACGCAGGTGACACAGGGAAAATACTAGCTTACCTACAGTCTTAATTAACCCAGGACAGAACAAACAAAAGACACTGACTCACGCGGGGAATTGCAGGAATGGCAGGAGGTGGATGGCTGGAGGTGAACGCTTGGTGGAGCCAACGCGGAGCTTGGCGGAGCTTTGGTGGGGGTGAACGCTTGGTGGAGCCAACGCGGAGCTTGGTGGAGCTTTGGTGGAGGTGAACGCTTGGTGGAGCCAACGCGGAGCTTGGTGGAGCTTTGGTGGAGGTGAACGCTTGGTGGAGCCAACGCGGAGCTTGGTGGAGCCTTGGTGGTGAACGCTTGGTGGAGCTCTGGTGTGACGGGTTCTCTCTCCTTCCCTCACAAGCTTCAGGACTCTTTCTTGACGACCAACTCTTTGTGACCAACTCTTTGTGACCAACTCTTCACGGACCCTCTACTGGCAACCGACTCCACTGACTGACTCTTCACCACTCTCCACTTGACGACCGACTCTCAACCAACTCAAAGTGCATCTCCCCTGGGAACACCCCCGCCGTGGGTTATATAGGCCCCGCCCCTCAACCTTTGCGAACCTCCCCCAACCGTTCTCTCCCCGCCCTCTCAAGCCAAACCCCTTGTTCATGGTTGGTCGAGTGGGGCCGGCTCACTCCTCCCCTCTCTGACGAGGTGGGGACCCGCCTTCCTTCCCCCAACCCTGCCTCGTGGTCAATGGCGGATGAAGGGAAAACCGCCCAACATGCAGTTGGCAATGCGAATTGCAATTGACGGAAAGGGGGGAATGGAAGTGTTGGGAGTGGGAATGAAGGGAATCTATCTCTTTCACTGGTGCAATGGAGTATTTCAATTAATGGAAGACACAGCCTTACACTAATACACATAATAAGGATATAACTGTCAAAAAAGATATATCGTGTCCTGCATGTATGTTTTATGGACTAACTACGGGAACGCCCTTTGACCTTTATACAACCACAAACGGAGGGAGGAGGGGTGATATTTTACAACAACCTTTTACAACAACATTTTACCACAACAATAATAATAAAAAAACATTCTCATATCCACAACAATATGTTAATGCTGGTCATTGGTGCCTCCATTATGACGTCATAATTCAACAAGTACAAAACTTCATCGATCAAGATGAAATTTCTTGAGCATCATCCAGGGAGGGATAAATTGGTGGAGGAAAAAAGATGACCGGTCACATGGTTCAGCTGACTTTTTTTTCTTTCTTTTTTTGCCACAAAATCCATCAATTTGGATTCAGACCAGGTCATTCTACTTTGGACATGCTGCTTCTGCTGGCAACAATGGATGGAGGTCCTTAATGCCAAACAGGAAATCAGAGCTATCTCCCTTGACATATGACGTGGATTATTTTCTACTCACTCAATGAGATGACTGAGACAAAGAATCACGTTCTTGAAGGCAATTTATTTAATACTTGGTAAAACAGAACACAGCACATATAGTGGACGTCCACCCAAATTCTCGCCCTTGCTTTTCATGATGTTCGTTATATATAAGCCCCGTCTCCGTTGATCTTGTAAGCCAGAGGTCTCGGGTCACCACGGAATTGCCCAAGATGCCAGCCTCCCCGGCGCCATCCTGCCATCTGGTCTTTATTATGCAGCTTTAACCTAGATGTCTATCACATAGGGCCGGAGAAGCGGCCATTGTTCCAACCGATAAAGGTCAAAACTCTCTGACCTATTCCATCTGAAATAATTGACTCTTATCCACAGTCCGAGCTGTATCAACATTTAACCCCTGTGTCCATTTCAGAGGTGAAGAGATCATTCCACAAATAGGAGTCTTCATGTTTTGTTTCATTTTCACTCCCTTGCTAAGACTACACACATAAAGTCTTAAATCGAAATACAATTTAACTGTTTGGCAATAAATCGCCTAATACATGTCTTTTATAATTCCACACATCACATGCCTTCGATACGGTCTGGCACCCCGCTCTGCTCACCAAACTCTCCTCTTATGGTATCCATGGAAATCTCCACGCATGGCTTGTGGACTGCACTTGTGGACTTCCTCTCTGGTCGTAGTCAACGTGTGGCCCTGAATGGTTTTGTCTAATCTCCCCTTCCTGTTCAGACTGGAGTTCCCCAAGGCAGTGTTCTGGGCCCTGTGCTTTTTCTGGTCTTCATCAATGATCTCTCCGACTCTGGAAAATCCTCTCTATCTCTTTGCTGATGACTCCACTCTCTGCCGCTCCATTCCTCATCCCTCAGATCGGCAGTCGGCAGACTCCTCACTCTCTGCAGACCTGGACAAAATCAGACTGGTCAAACAAGTGGAACATGTCTTTCAATCCTGACAAATCTCACACTCTCACTATGTCTCTCCGAAAAGTCCGACTGGACAACCCTCCAATCTACTTTCTCAACAATCCTCCAAGAAGTTCTGTCATTCAAGCTTTTGGGTCTCATCATCTGCCATGATCCTTCCTGGGAAAACCACATTTCCAAGCTGGCCTCCAAAGCCAGTTGCCGACTGGGCATCCTCCGTCGTGTGAAGTCCTTCCTTGGCACACCTGAGCTCCTCACCACATACAAGGCTTTCATCCGCAGCTCAATGGAATACTGTTCTCCCCTCTGGGCCGGTGCTCCTGCCTCACACCCAGCTCGGCTTCACGCTCTTGAAACCAAAGCTTTCAAAATCGTTGGAATCTCCCGCGATTAAGCTAACTCCGAGGGCCACTCACTCACCTCACTCACTCACACTCACCGCAGGCAGGTTGGTGGTCTTTGTCTTCTACCGACCCCTCTCCGGCCTTGCTCCTCCAGCTCTCTCTGCTCTGTCCCCCAAATATTCCTGCAGGTCGCCCAAGAGCTGCCTGCAACCCCCTTATGGTTAAACTGCCAAAATCAAGACTCTATTCACCTTCACTCTTTCATTCCCCTTTTCTCCCACCTCTGAAATGAACTCCCTCACTCTATTCAATCCCACTCCTCTCTCCAGGTCTTTAAAACAGCTGTCCACCACCATCTCCCAACCCCCATCCAAAACCTTGATCCTTTCTTAATTCACCCCAGATCCACCTTTTTGAAATACCGACTTCTTTCCTGGAAGTCCAAGCAGTGTCCATGTGTTTTTTTTTTTTGTTTTTTTTTTAACCTCTCCCACCCCCCCCCCCCCCCTTCCCATGCCTCCTCCCCCCAAGCCTGTGCCGTCTCTCAGATCGCCCGCTGCCCCTGCTCTCCATCTTGTTCTCCTGCTCCCTTTATCATATGTTTTATGTGTCAGTTTGTCTTTATGTGATCAATGTTAGCTCTTACACGAGCCCTGATGTATACAAACAACAAAGAGCCTTAAAAACCACAGAAAACACGTCCTGGTGAGGGTCTGCAATCTCTGATTGCTCTTTCTAGTTCTTCTTGGTATAACTTGATGTTGTGGCGGACACGAAAGCTCACTGGCGTGAGGGCATCATTCCGCGCATCAAGTGGGCGGCGGCCACGCCCGAGGGGTAGGCGTGGCCGCTGGATATACACCGGGCACGCAGCCCGGAGCGCTCCAGTGCTACAGTTGAGCTCTTGTAATAAAGACTCTTGAACCTACCGCGTTGTCCGCTTCCTCCTTGTTATACAAGTAGCACGCGTAGCACCGTGCTTCATTGGTGACCCTCCGACGTTCTGGTCAGCCATCGCTGACCACCCAAACCCGCCACAGCAATGGTAACCAATGCGGTCCAAATCAAACTCCCCGAGTTCTGGGAGGCTCAAGCCGAAGTTTGGTTCCTGCAGGCAGAAGCCCAGTTCCCACTTCGAGGCATCACGGTGGACGAGACCAGGTACTGCCACGTGGTCGCCTCCCTTGGGCCCGGCACGGCCGCCCGCGTCGTGTCGGTCCTGAGGAACCCACCGGCCGACGGCAGATACGAGGCGATCAAGCGTCTCCTCCTCGCCACGTTCGGCCTCACGGTGGACGCTCGGGCCGACCGCCTCCTGGACCTCCCCGACCTCGGTGACACGTGACCGTCGGTCCGCATGGACCATATGCTGTCGTTGATGGGCGACGAAACCCCGAACGCTCTATTCCGGGCGTTATTTCGACGCTAGCTGCCGGCACGAGTCCGCCTCGCGTTGGCCGGTTCCGCGACGACGGAACCCCGAGCTCTCGCTGCCGAGGCCGACAGGTTCTTCGCGGCTTTGGACACCCAGGCGAGTTTTGGCACGGCCGTCGCGGCTCTCGGGGCTGACCGTGATGCTTATGCACCACACCTCGTGGATCTCGAGGCTGATGCGCACTTCGTGTCCGCCGCCACGCCCCGCCCACCGCCGCCGCCGCGGAGAAAACCGCCGCCTTCGCCGCAAACCTGGTGTTTTTTCCACGCCCAGTTCGGCCACAAGTCTCGGCAATGTCGCCCGCCGTGCTCATTTGGCAGGTCGGGAAACGCCCGGGCCGGCCCTCGGTAGTGGCACTGAGCGCCGGCCGTTCAAACAGCCTACTGTTCATCACGGACCCCTTATCCGGGCGCCGTTACCTGTGCGACACAGGAGCGCAGGTGAGTGTCGTTCCCGCCGGTACGTCCGACAAGCAGTCCGCGGGCCGGGGCCCTGCGCTGCTTGCTGCCCAACGGTACGTCCATTCGCACGTACGGAAAACACTGCCTTTCTCTGCGGTTCGGAGGGCAGGTTTTCCGGTGGTCGTTCGTCACTGCCGACGTGCCTGTGGCACTGCTTGGCGCGGACTTCCTCTGTGCCAATGGCCTGTTGGTGGACGTAAAGCACAGAAGGCTTGTCCAGGCTGAGACGTTCAGCTCGCTTGCGTGCGCGCTGCCCGCCTCGTTGAGCAGCTCCCGGAGCGGCTCATCGAGCGGCTTGCTGAGCGGTTCGGTTCCGGCCAGGTTCATCTGTACGCTTCCAGCAGCGAACGAATTCACCCGCCTCCTCGCTGGTTTCCCGGCCCTCACGCGGCCCACCTTCTCGGCGGGGGCCGTCAAGCACGGGGTGGAACACCACATCCCCACCGCCGGGCCACCGGTCTACGCCCGGGCACGCCGCCTCGAGCCGACGAAGCTCGCGGTAGCTAAAGCGGAGTTCGCTACGCTGGAGCGGCTCGGCATCGTGCGGCGCTCCGAGAGGGCTTGGGCGTCGCCGCTTCACATCGTGCCAAAGCCCGGCGGGGGATGGCGACCGTGTGGGGACTACCGGCGCCTCAACGACGCCACCACCCCCGACCGCTACCCCGTCCCCCACATTCAGGACTTCTCCGCCCGGTTGGCGGGCATGTCCTTCTTTTCGAAGGTGGACCTCATACGCGGCTACCATTAGGTCCCCGTCAGGCCGGAGGACATCCCGAAGACGGCGGTCATCACGCCATTCAGACTTTTCGAATTTCTTCGGATGCCCTTCGGTTTGAAGAATGCGGCTCAGGCGTTCCAGCGACTAATGGACAGCGTCTTGCGCGACTTGGATTTCATCTATGTCTACCTGGACAGTAGTGTATATATGTTGCTTCTGGGACACTCATTTTCCCATTGACTTACATGTTAATTTTCCTCTTAACCTCATTGCCCTTTAACACCTCTATTTCTCCCACCCTGTATCAGAAATATATGTGAGATTAATATTATGACAGGTAATACCACCCCATCTTCCCACTACCAAATCGGTTTGTATTCCTCGGCTTTCTATCCTTATCTCATTACCTTCCTTCTTTGTCATGCTAACCATCGCTATACTATCATATATTTTTCTTTTCTTAAAACCATGTATTTGTTGTTTATTAATTGTACTTCCACATAAATCCTTATCCTCACCAAGCGGATAATATTCTTCTTTACGAGACATTAAAATCATGTCGGTCTTCTATGTTTATTGAAAAAGACCAATTATATCCTAAATCAGGCATATCATACCCCCATTTATTAATTCGCATATTAACTATATGTCCTTCTTTATAAAATTCAATTGTAAGCAGGTAGTTAAATTCAATGAGGAAAGGTGTATGGTCAGTATAACCAGGTGTTGTGGTTGTAAATTTTACTTGTTTAAGAAAACGTGCTGTTTTCTTTAAAAATATATATTGTGATAAATCACTATCTAATTAAGTCATTCGCATCTGTAGGGTTTGGATAATTGATTAATTTATAAGTATTCTTCATATTAATATTTTTACTTATACTATATTTTTGTCGTTCAGCCTGTGCCTTTGTATAATAATTTGATAAATCAATATCCTGAGAGGATTCTCCAAAGATAGAACCATCTTTTCCAACATAAGTCATTTATATTAGATTAAAAATGATATCATAAAAATTTTCATTATTGTTGAGTTGAAATAATACATATAAACATAATTGACCACAACATTTAGAATTAATTTCTTGAACTTGAAATGTTTGATAAACCCCATTCTGTAAGAATTGTATTACTTCAACAGGCGGTGGCATACCATAACTATCAAAATAATATTTATCCTGACTATTATGAATACAAACCCAATGAGAACCATTCTGTGTCTAAATTCATAATAATATTTTTTGTATTCTTGTAACAATTCATCTCTCACAGATTACCACGTTATCAATTTTTAGTTTTTTACAATACTTAGCTAGTTTTATATTTGACGTTGTATTCTTTCCAAATTGTTTAAACCATTTATTCATTTATTTATGAGAAAGATACAATCCATTACCCCGTTTAGTTAGTTTAACACCCGCTTGAGCGATAGAGGAAAGCATATCTCCAACCAACAATCTAGTTTTATCAGGGAGACTTTCAAGTTTTTGAGCAAAATCTACAATTACACCACTTCCACTAATTTGTTTCTCCAACTCCTTGTTATGTCTTTCCAATTCTTTTTGAGCTTTTAGTTGTGCCTTCCTTTCGTTAGCAGTTTTTACCGCTGCTGAAATACCACCAGTCAATGCTCCCGCCGCACTTAAACCAGCAAATAAAGGAATTAGAAACGGGAGAAATCCTCCCTCTTGTATTGAATATTTCTTTAACGTAGGTTTTGTCATTTTAATTTTAAGTGATCCAGCATCATTTAGTGTTTTTACCTGCTCTCTTGTGAGTAAAACATCAATTCTTACTGCTCCTTTTCTTTGAATTGTATTAACATTAATAATACAAGGCTTTTGATTTTGAATACAAGATGTTGATTTATTAAGATTGATTTGATTAACATATACCGGTTCTTTCCAACTCATTTATTTATGAGAAAAAAACCTATGTGATATTAATCATAACACCATTATCTGTATTAATCTGTAAATCTGTTTCCTCAAAAAGCAAACAATAAGCATCAACTTCTTCATTCTCTCCTCTTTCAATGTATAGAGAAGTATCCACTCTATTAGACTTTATAGTTTCCTTTTGAGAACTCAGGTCAATTGCGTAGATTGTATAAAGTTTTTGAAACGCAACCATATCCTTATCCAAAATAGGATCATTATTACCGTTGCTTTCACACACCTTTTGGTAAGACTTGTAGGCTTCCGCATAATCATTTTTTTCCCAATCAATTTCCAATCTATCTCGCGGATAAAATGTACCATCAAGAGAAACCCGAAGTTGTTTCACCTTAGCATTATCACTCAGTGCATTATTCTTATCAGTACCCTCCTCTCCATCTGGTTTCTTAAAAATGAGCCAGAGGTATCAGGGCTTTCCTTGAAGAACACCTAAATTCCAAGTGTAAGTAGTGTGTTCCAGTTTAACGTGTTGACATCTTCTTTTAAGGTATGATACATTTAGTGGTTTATTTGAGTTAAGTCTTCTATTTAACATCTCTTCCGTTTTAAGATTAGGAGTATATTCACTAATATACCAACACAAATCATTAATAACAAATTTATTATTATCACCAAAAGCATTTTGAGCCCCAAAAAGCAATCTATTTACATTATCATTCCTTTGTCGTTGAAATCTAATTTTAAGCCCATACAAAACTTTTTCATAATCACAAAATCCAAATATACCTTTAAGAGGTGCTGCTACGGTAAAACTATTCTCTGCTTTTGTATCATCATTATACATTGACTTCCTTTGACTATAACCAGGGTCAGCATTTGTTCCCGTTGACATATCAGGAATAAAACCTTCAACAGCTCCCTTACCCATTCTATCACTAAACGAATATAGTGTAAATTTCATCATTTCAGATGTAGCAGAGACATAATCAACCGCTTCAACCTCTTGTGTTCCAATATACAGGCGGACACTATCAAACATTTTCCAGAAGAAATCATTTACGAGTGTAGCATTAGTATTATTTGCAGCCTTAGTGAATTTAAATTTACACAGCAAGAAACTATCAGCTATATTCAAGTAAGTTTGTTGATTATTTATTTCAAAACTTTTTGTTCCATTTGAATTCCAGTCTGTTCCTGTTATAGCATTTACCTTGAAATAGTCTTCCTTTTTAGTGGAGTTTGAAATGATAATCGTATCATACAAATCATAGATACTATCAATCGCTTCCATACTTGTATTTATATAGCATTAAAATTGTTGAAACCCTGACCCAAGTATTTTAATGATTTTTTGTCGTTCTTGTGAAGATAGTTGAGTTTTACCTTTTTTTATTTCTTTGATTGCTTGTAATTTATGAGACTCCTTTTGAGCATCTTTTATACTCTTCATAGCACCCGCAACTGAGCCCACGGCAGAAGCAGTTGAACCAATTAGGTCTTTATGTTTAAGAATGGTTGAACCAATACCCATTAGAGTATCAATTATCCCATCTCCTTTATTTCTCAATTGATGTCCCACACCCCGTTGTCTCTTTGGTTTATAGTATCCTCTACCAAGAAACATACCTTCACCCTTATAGTATGGTGAAAGGAACATCCCATCCCCTGTAATTACTTTATATTTTCCCAACTCGTGTTTTCTCACAATAAACATTATTTATTTATTGAAAAACTTCACGTAGGTGAATTCTGATGGATATAATTTCTTCATTAAAGGAGATCATACGATTATCTTGATCGGTTATCCTAAAATTTACTCTGTATATGGTTTTTCCTGACACAGGTAAATAGACAAGATTTTTTGGTTCCATATTAAATTTATAACCAATCGGGGTTGAGTATGCGCTGAATGAAAATATTGTATTTGTTCTTATTCCATCGTTATAAGCACCATCAATCAAATCACAATGAATTAATACTGAATTTATACCAGAGGATATTTGAATGACATTATCACTGTAAAACGTTCCGTTAGTTTCAATCTTTTTTGAAGAGAAACCCAATAGCTCTGAACGAATTTTCAATCGTGAAATCAACTTTATAATTATTTTTAAGTTTAATAGTTGATTTTGAAGTGTTTTTGAATAGTTATTACAGTATTTTTTGGTTCATCACCTTGTTCTTTCATAAGGCGGGAGACTTCTGAAGATATTTGAGAAATCTCGTAAGCTCCGGGTGAAACGGTTATAGTTTTATATCCACTTCCTGGATTATAACTAAACTTGTTGTTTTTCTCTGTGATATTAAACAAGGTATTATAAGTTTCCATCGACAATAAAGATGCCTCATATGAGGTAAGGGGGTCAAGTTGTAGTGGGTAAGGGAATGAAGCTGTGTAATCGCTCGTTGTGAAATTAAAACTAAGAATTGTGCTTCTCATCTTATTTAATATCTAATAAAATATCTTTGTATTGACATTTATTAATTATTTTCATATTCATCAACTGATCTAAAATGGCGGATGCTTCATTAAAACAATTGTTGTTTCCAGCCTTCTTACTACCTAACAACAATAATAACCTATTAACTAATTGTGATGGGTCATTTGGAAGAAAGCTAACACCCGAACCAAGCTTACTTAAAGCATCAATAATATGTTTCTCCTTCTCATTCTTCTTACTTTTACCGGCAACAGAAACTCCATAATCAAGTGAGTTTAGTAAATCAATATATACCCTATCTTCCTCTCTTTCCATATCAAGTGGTTCCTCAAAATATTTTGAACCGCTGAATCCGGAGTTTGTTAGAAGAAACATTAATCTTGGAGTTAATTCAACATTTGGTTGAGCAGAACTTAAGAACACCAATTTATCATTAAATATCAATAACTTTTCTTTCACAAGATAAAACTGCTGGTTCTTCTGTTGGAATGAGACCTGCTCTGGTTTTTGAATCCGCTGAATATTCATTGTTTTGAAGAGCTTCCACAACATAATTAGGGGGTTGATTTACCTCCAAGTTTCCGAAATAATCCCTCGTCATCATATTCTAATTCACCAAGTTCTTGCTCTGTCATTTGACTAAAATCTTTGATCATTTGAAGTTTTTTTGGAGTAAATTCTACCGTGGGGACTGTAGGTGAGTGTTGAGTTTTCAAAAGTGGTTTAAAGAATTTCTCTTTTCTTTCAAAGACTTCTTCGCCAGTCAGTTTTTGTCTCCGTTTCTTCTTTATCCCTTCCTGTTGTTTAACAACTTTTGAAACTAATTGTTGATGTTCCTTAAACTTTCTTGCTCTTTCTTCGGTAATCATCTTCTGTATTTATTTATTGAAAAATATCATTTAATGAATTGTAAAGGTCAATGGGAAAATTTTTCCTTTTCTTTGTCATTATAGTAAATGTGTTGAAATAAATCCTTTTCTTTAAATATTTCATCAAATTCTTTATTGGTATTAATACGAGTTATTTCTTCTTCACTAATACTTGTATCTCTGCTTTTCATACGTTTGCGTTGAGTCTCCTCATTGATATCAAAACCGAATGATAAAATCTTAACTCCATCACCACACAAATGTTTAATAATTTGTCTCTCCTTCAGGATTCGTTTCTAAAATCCCAACACCGTTAGATTTTACTTTATTTAACTCACTCTTACAATGTGAATATTTTGTAGAACCAAGAGAGACATCCTCAAATATTTGACCTTCATTCCTCAATCCTGTCAGGTTTGACCTGTTTGTCGTTGAAGGCGGCAAAAAGGGTTGGCGTCAGGAAGGGCATCCGGCCGTAAAACATTGCTTCAAAGAGGGGACCAAAAAACAACAACTACCACGGTCCCCGAAAAGGCCAACCCCCGCTTTGCGGGGAAAAATGGCCTCTAAACGGTGGTTTATTCCTCAATCGCATATGTTTCTCCATTGAAATGTAGTAATAATCTTTCCCTTCTACTTCTCCTGGTCGCATTGCTCTGGTTGTCATACTTACAAAACGAATAATAGGGTGTTTAAAAAAAAATCTTACAATCTTTTCATTTTTATTATTCAAGAGTTTAGATTTATGAATTCTTTCCTGAAGCAGATTTACCCACAAGATTAATAATAATAGTTGTCATTTATGTGTGTAAAATATCAGTTAGTATCTCATCTTGTTTCACAACAATATATTTATATTTTCCAATCGTGTGTTTCATATAATTTTCAAATTCTTTTTTACTACATAACGTAGAGCAATTATCTCTCCAAAAATTATTTACATCTATTGAATTTAACTTAAATAAAATAAAAGTATTGGCATTGTTTCTTATTGAGCGCCGAGGGAGTTGAAAATATGACTGACTAAGATAAATACAATTACAAGAAGAATGTCTCCCTCTTGTATAGTAGCTACCCATTACTGTTTGGTTTCTCTCATTAACACAATCATCAAAGATAACGAGGTTCTTTTTTGATTTATCTAAATCTTGAGGTGAAGGTATATCATCCGTGTAATCACTGAGAATACAAGTTATGGGTTTTGATTTTGATTTCTGTGTATCACAAAATAGTTGTATTATATCCTCAATGTTGTAATCATTTAGTTTGTTTTGAAGTTTAAATAAACCGATAATGTCTTCCTTTTTAAGACCCGCATTAAAACCTTGTGATAGTAGTTGATACTCGGGTTGAAAACTTGACTTAGTAAAAATTATTAAATTATCATAATCTAAAAATTTGGGGGTAAGGAGCATCTTTAAAAGCAAACAGGTTTTTCCACATCCGCTTGAACCAACTATTAGACATCTCAATGAATTTGGAATGTTTTTATGGTTATTAAATTTTATCTTATTTTCCCAAACGGGTAAAAAATCATTCATTTATATATTTGGAAAACAAGTCATCTAACTTTTTTTGAGCTATTTTAGAAACTCTATATTTTATCCTGAGTTCGGGTTTAATTTCAAAATAATTCATTATTTTATTTATATAGTATCTTGTATTAACATTTCCATTAAAATTATTTTGAATAATAAATATCATTAAACCCTTATACATTTCCTCAATACAAATAGTCTCTTCCCTTGAAAGAAATGGTGTATTATCATCACAATACTTAACATTCATCTCTTATTCATCTTGTAAAGTAATTCATTTTTGGTTCTAATTTAAAAGAGTTATATATTTTTATATATTTTTTATTATCATTAATTAAAATTAAATCACAGAAAATACATTGTTTATATGAACCCTCATTATTAAGCCCTATTCTATCACAAGCCGGACAATTCTCTAATTTATCATATGGAGAGTCTGGAAATTCTAAATATCCTTCTATCATATTTATATAGTAAATTTTTACTTAAACTAAACGCAAGTTTATTCGTTAATAAATACAATGTTTCAAAGCACAAAAGACAAATTTCAATCAATCTCTACTTCGGTGGAAGATATAGAAAAATATGTCAAAGATGTTAAATTGAACAAAGATAAATATGGAAATTTTTGGGTAAAACCAGTTATGAAAAATAACACGAGCCCCTCTATTTCATTTAAAGGAAGAGCTCTAACTATACCTGGAAAGACATCCATTAAAGTAAATCTAACAAGTTTCTCCTCCACTGGCAATTTATTCAAAGCTTGAAAAAGTGATCGATCGCGATACTTTGAAAATGAATGATAAGACCATTAATAATTCTAGAGGAGACATTTGTATTTTCTTTAATTATCCAAAGGGTGTAGATCTAAGTAAAATGAATGATGTTAATATTTCTGGTGAAATGTCATTTCATTCTATGATAGTTAGAGATTATTTAAAGATAACTTTTGATATAAAAAATGTAGAGATTGAATCTGTTAATGAAAGAAAGTATATAGATATTGATGGGAATATTTTTCCTGCAAATTAAATATGAGCCGTTACAGCAGTGAAGATTTTACTATTTTATTGAACTCGGACGATAGTGATGATAGTATTTCATTGAACTCGGACGATGGTGATGATAGTATTTCATTGAACTCAGATGATAGTTATGATGCTAATAGTTTGTGCTCAAATGATAGTTATGAGAGTAGCTTTATTGATGACTGAGTATGATTCTGAGTATTCATGTGATAGTTATGACTCAGATGATTTTGAGTGAAAAAGTGCTTTAGTTTAAGTATAGTTTCATATATAAAAAGCCTGTAAAAAGGCACTTTCTTCTATAAGTGTTTTACTTTAAGCACAGTTTCATCTTTAAAAATGCCTCTAAAAAGGTGTTTTACTTTAAGTATAATTTTGCTGTATAAATATGATCAAAGCAACGTATTGCGACGTTTGTGAACAAGAATATAAACAATACAAAAGACACCTTAAAACTAACAAACACATTTAATCCACTTCACCTACTTTCTCCTATTCAGAAGGAAACAAAACACTGTTCTGCCTGTAATAAAAATATCCTCAAGAAAGGCTTCAAAATACATCTTAAAACAAATCAACATTTATCAAATTTTATCACAACTAAAAACTCTGATGGCACATTCAAAGGACATATTAAAATAAGAGTCTTTAACTTCAAACCTCCTGAACCAGAGTCTATAGTTGATGCTGTAGAAATAGTTAAACCTGCTGTTCAAACGTTGATTGAAAAAACACTAAAAGAAATGAAACCACTTAAATTTTATATGGGAGTAAAATTAGAAATGACAAAGGACGAAGGAGTTATAGATACACCATACATGAGAACTGAGCCACACTTTATATCTTCATATCAAGATTTTAAAACATCAGGAGTCTATGATGAACTTATTAAACAAGAGCAAGATGTGGATAATTCAATCGTAGGAAGTGGATTCAATATAGGAAAAATTATTTACAAAGACATTCATATTCTTAAATCAGATCCTCTAAAAGCTTCTTCTTACATTGATTTACCCAGTGTTATCAAAAATAGAAAAGCAGTTATCAATATCAAAAATAAAGACAATAAATGTTTTCTCTGGTCTATTCTAGCACACTAACATCCTCCACATTTTCATGATGAAAGAGTATCTCATTATAAAAAATATGAGAATACATTAAATACGAAAGATCTGAAGTTTCCGATGACTTTAAATGATATTCCTAAATTTGAAAAGTTGTATATAATTTATCAGTTAATGTTTATGGTCTAACTGAAACAAACAACATTCAGGTTTTAAAGCTTTCTGACAATTGTAAACAAACTCATATTAATCTTCTATATTTTAATTCAGACGAAAATTCACATTATACATACATCAAAGATATTACAAAATTAATAAAACCACAAGTATGTAAAAGAACAAATAAAATATATATTTGTATGCGTTGTCTTAACGTCTTCCATACACAAGAAAGATTAGATAAACATTCAAATTATTGTGGTGAACGGTAATCAACATGCCTAAAAAAGGCTCAAAGATCACATTCAAAGATGAAAAGAAAACAATAAAACATCCATTTGTTATATATGCTGATTTTGAAAATATTTTCGAAAAAATTGATCCTGCTTCTCCAGATCCAAAAGAATCATACACAAATAAATATCAAAAACATACTCCTTGTGGTTTTTGTTATTATATCAAATCATCCGTTGGTAATGAATATAACAAGTTAGAGGTGTATAGAGGCTCAAATACCCCAGAGGAGTTTGTGAAACGACTAGAAAAAGACTGTGTCCGATTAACCAAGATAATGAGAGAAACCAATAAACCAATGTCCTTAACAAGTAAAGAAAAAAGTGAATTTAGACAGCCAAAGGTTGCCTGTCATATTTGTGAGAAGAAAATTGGTAAAGGTCTAAAGGTTAGAGACCATTGTCATCTGACTGGTAAATATAGAGGTCCGGCTCATCAAAGTTGTAATATTAATTATCAACTCCCCTCTTTCATTCCTGTTTTTCTTCATAACAACGCTCATTATGATACACATCTATTTATCAAGGAACTCTCAAAGACTTCTGGAAGTATCTCAGCAATTCCAAACACGGATCAGAAATACATTTCATTCACAAAAACAATTCACACATCTCCTATTACTCATATCAGATTTCTTGATACATTTAAATTCATGGCAAGTCCATTGGCTAACTTGGTTCAAAATCTAAAAGAGTTTCCATGTCTTTCAGAGTATTTTTTAGATAAAGATTTTCTAACACAAAAGGGAATTTACCCCTATGACTATATGGACTCATTTGAGAGATTCAATGAAACACAACTTCCTTCAAAAGAAAATTTCTATAACAAATTAAACAGTCATATATCTGATAAAGATTATGTACACGCACAAAATGTTTGGGAAAAATATAACATCAAGAATCTTGGCGAGTATCACGATTTGTATCTCAAAACTGATGTGCTTTTATTGGCCGATGTATTTGAAGCCTTTAGATCTGTTTGTCGCACTGGATATGGATTGGATCCTGCTCACTACTACACAGCACCTGGATTGGCCTGGAGTGCGATGTTGAAAATGACAAAACAAGATTTGGATTTGATAACCGATGTTGATATGCTTTTGATGATTGAAAAGGCAAAGAGAGGAGGAATTTCACAAGTCTGTTCAAAGAGATATGCTAAAGCAAATAACAAGTACATTCCAAATAATGATCCATCGGTAGAGAGCTCCTACTTGATGTATTATGATGCGAACAACCTGTATGGCTGGGCAATGTCTCAGGCTCTTCCTAATGGAAAACTTAGATGGGTAAAGGAAAAAGATTACAAAAAGGTTTTACAAGATGTATGTATCTCTACACAAAAAGAATTGGATGATTCAAAGGTTGGTTATTATTTTGAGGTCAATTTGAAATATCCAGAGGAACTTCATAACCTACACAAAGATCTCCCATTTGCTTGTGAAAAGGAAAGTCCAAAGAAGGAGTGGTTAAGTGATTATCAACAATCATTTAGTATAGGTGAATCAACAGAAAAATTACTTACTACATTATATAACAAGAAAAATTATGTTCTACACCAAAGAAATTTGCGACAATATTTATCAAAAGGTCTAAGAGTCGAGAAGATCCATAGGGTTCTAAAGTTCAATCAGTCATTGGTTAAAGGGGTACATTGATTTTAATACACAAAGAAGAACAGAGTCAAAAACAGATTTTGAGAAAGACTTTTATAAATTGATGAATAATGCGGTCTTTGGTAAGACCATGAAAAATGTGAGGAAAAGACAAAATATCAGACTATCAACATCTTGGAAACAAGCATCAAAATTAATTAATAGACCGAGTTTTACTAGAGCTGAGGTCTTTACTGAGAACTTTTGTGCGATCCATTTGATTAAAGAGAGTATTGAAATGGACAAACCTATTTATATTGGAACATCAATTGTTGATTTATCAGTCATTAATGTATAATTACTTTTATAATAACTTGAGGAAGAAATATCAAAATGATGTTAATCTACTTTATATGGATACAGATAGTTTTATTTTGCAAATTAATACTGATGATGTTTATTCAGACATGAAAAAGGACATTAATATCTATGACACTAGTAATTACAGTCCAGAGAGTGAGTTGTTCTCTTCTAAAAATAAAAAGGTGATTGGAAAGTTTAAGGATGAATTAGGAGGAAATGTCATGAGTGAATTTGTGGGATTGAGGTCTAAGGCTTATGCTTGTAAATACATTGTGATTAACGTTGAAAAGACTGATAAGAAGTTAAAAGGTGTAAAGAAAAATGTTATAAAAGAAACAATAAACTTTAAGGATTATTATAACTGTTTAACAACAAAGAAAGAAGAGTTTAGAAAGATTAATGGAATAAGAAGTTATAAACATAAATTATATTCAGAAGAGGTGAATAAGAAAGCATTGGGGGCTTTTGATGACAAGAGGTTTATTTTAGAACATGGAATTGATGGTCTCCCTTATGGTTATATAAGTATATAAGTGATAAGTTAGAAAAAGGGGGGGGGGGAGGTTAGGGATTTTAACGGGCTACCGCCGCCTTTTTACTATTGTATAAATGATAGAACCAAGTACCAACCAGACTAAAGAGTGGAGGTGTAATCAACCTTGGTATATAAATGGTAAACATAACGAATGTGAAAAATAAAAAATAGGTATAATTGAAAAGACAACTGGTAAAAAAGTTCACAAAACAAATAAGAGAATTAATTTAAACTAGGGCATGCCCGTACGTGGGTGCCCGTTCCTTGCCAAAAAAAAAAAAAAACGCTACCCGTACGCTCTACCCCGCCTGTGCGCCCGTAAACAAAAAAAACAACGCTCTTCGCTTCCGCCCTTCGCTCTGACTGAATTGGGAGAAATAATGCGCATAAGAAATCGAGAAATTATTATTTTCTCCGGAAGAAATCGAATTACGAACCGTAATGGCGCACGCGCTCGGCTCGGCTCGCTCTCACATCGGCCACGCCTACGCAACAACGCGTTCTGTGATTGGCTGCCGGAAGTGCAGTCTTCACTGTCCGGAAGGTCGCAAATCGCAGTTACGATGAATCGCAAATTAGTTTTAATTAGTTTTAAAACATAGTTTAACGGCAACATAGTTTTCCAACGTGAAATAAATGAATACGCTCTCAAATGTGCCGTCCGAGGCAGAGTCTGTTCGCCACGTTCGGCACACGTGATAGCTCGCTGCTCTCTGATTGGTTGAATCGTTTTTTGGACATAGCTCGGTAACTACTTCTCCGATTAATATGAAACCTTGAAAAGGCACATCCTCGGGTCCCCAGCAATATACCTGGCAAGTTTAAAGTATATCGGACCCGTGGTTGTCGAGAAACAGCGGTCACAGACATACAGACATACAAACATACAAACATACACACAGAGATTACTGGAATTATAGATAGATACTGGTGAGTTGGGTAAAAAAGATGGAAATTTTTTTGAGTGGACGGAAAACTTTGATGGTTGTCAGGAAAATATATACTTTAATTTAAAAATGGTGTGTGGCACAGGAGGCGCTCAAACAAGAACATTGAGGGAGGTTTATCATTTTATTTTATCTCAGTTAAAATATCTTGATAAAGAACCAAACTCAAACATATACTTTGTTAATATATTAGATGGTGCAGAGAGTGGCAAGAGAATTAAATTATTTCCCACGCATAAACAAATATTTGTAGGATCGATGTTTGAGTGGTCTACTCGGGATCATTGATAGTAAGAGTACCATAAGACCAAGGGGGAATCATTGTTTGAGTCGTCTAATGAACAACATTAAGGATAGGTGTCAAAAGGCTAAAAGGTTCGTAAAGAGGTGAGAGGAAAATTAACATGTAAGTGAATGGGTCGATGTTTGAGTGGGTCAAAGATAATCTGCGAGATGATAAGTAGAAGAAGGATTATAGGTCTATAAGGGAAAACAAATATTTGTAGTGTTTGAGTGGTCTAATGAACAACATTAAGGATAGGTACTATAGACAAAAGGTTCATAAAGATTAGGGTGGGAGAAATAGAGGTGTTAATGGGCAATGAGGTTAAGAGGAAAATTAACATGTAAGTCAATGGGAAAATGAGTGTCCCAGAAGCAACATATATACACTACTCTGGACGACATCCTCGTCGCCAGCGCGTCCCACGAAGAGCACCTACACCATCTCCGCACGCTCTTCGAACGTCTGGGCCAGCATGGCCTCATCGTGAACCCCGCCAAGTGCCGGTTCGGCGTCGCCGACATCGACTTTTTGGGGCACCGCGTCACCAGGCACGGGGCCGTCCCCCTACCGGCCAAGGTTGAGGCGGTGAAGGGGTTTCTGTGCCCCCGCACGATCAAGGGGCTCCAGGAGTTCCTGGGCATGGTAAACCTTTGCCATCGGTTCCTGCCCCGCATCGCCCAGCTCCTGCGCCCCTTGCACGAGGCCCTCCGAGGCAAGCCGGGTAAAGGTGACGTTACCTGGACCGAGCAGATGGACGCGGCGTTCGCGGGCGCGAAGCTCGCCTTGGCTAACGCCACCATGCTCGCGCACCCGGCGCCCGATGCACTGATCGCCCTCACCACCGACGCCTCGGACGACGCGGTGGGCGCGGTGCACGAGCAATGGGTGCGT
Organism: Myxine glutinosa; assembly: GCF_964187855.1. Taxonomy (NCBI): domain Eukaryota; kingdom Metazoa; phylum Chordata; class Myxini; order Myxiniformes; family Myxinidae; genus Myxine; species Myxine glutinosa. The sequence continues at coordinate 219,048,241 of NC_136261.1, read as the reverse complement.
GGTGCTTGGCAACTGCTGGCGTTCTTCAGCCGGCAGCTTCGCCTGCCCGAACGCCGTTATAGTACCTTCGACCGCGAGTTGCTCGGGCTTCACCTGGCGGTCAGGCACTTCCGCCATCTGCTCGAGGGCCGTGCGTTCACGGCCTTCGTCGACCACAAGCCACTGGTCTTCGCGATGGGCAAGGTCGCCAAGCCGTGGTCGGCCCGGCAGCAGCGTCACCTCTCGGCCGTGTCCGAATATACAACGGACGTCCGGCACGTCGCGGGTAAGGACAACCCGGTGGCGGATTGCCTTTCCCTGTCCGTCGCCCACGCAGTCCACCTTGGCACCGACTATGCCCGGATGGCGGCGGAGCAGGCCGCCGACCCCGGCGTCCAGGCCTTGCGGACCGCCGTCACGGGCCTCCGCGTCACCGAGGTGCCGTTCGACGGCGCGGGCACAGCCCTCTTGTGCGAAGTCCCTCTCGGGCGGCCTCGTGCCCGCGGGCTGGCAGCGCCAGGTTTTTGACGCCATCCACGGCCTGTCCCACCCGGGCACGAAGGCCTCTCAGAGGTTGGTCGCCGACAAGTTTGTCTGGCATGGCCTCCGGAAGGCCGTCCGCGGCTGGACCAGGACGTGCCTCGCGTGCCAGCGCGCGAAGGTGCACCGGCACACCCAGGCCCCATTGGCCCCGTTCACGGTGCCGGAACGTAGGTTCGACCACGTGGACCTGGTGGGACCTCTGCCCCCCTCGCTGGGTTTCACCCATGTCCTGACAATGGTGGACCGCACCACCCCGTGGCCGGAGGCCGTGCCTTTGGCGGCGGCGGACGTCGCGCAGGCGTTCATCGCCACCTGGGTCGCCCGGTTCGGCGCCCCTCGGACATCTCGTCCGACCGCGGCCCCCAGTTCACCTCAGAGCTCTGGGGGGCGGTCGCGCGGGGGCTCGGGGTCCAGCTGCACAGAACCACGGCCTACCACCCCCAGGCCAACGGCCTGTGCGAGCGGTTCCACCGCTCGTTGAAGGCCGTGCTCCGGGCCACCCTCCGCGACGGCGGCTGGGTCGACAGGCTCCCCTGGGTCCTGCTGGGCCTCCGGACGGCGCCCAAGGACGACCTGCGCGCATCCGTGGCGAAGGTGGTCTTCGGACAACCGCTGCGGATGCCGGGCGAGTTCCTCCACGGCACCATGATCCGCGGCGCAGGTGCGCTCCGCGCGGCAGGAGACAGCCCGGAGGTTCGCCCCGGTACCGACGGCGCACCACGGGCACCCGCCTACGCACGTCGCCCCGGAGCTTCGCACCGTGGAGTACGTCTTCATCCTGCACGACGCCCACCGGACACCACTGCGGCCCCCGTATGACGGGCCTTTCCGCGTGCTGGAGACCGGGGTGAAACATTTCACCTTGGACATCGGCGGTACTCCTGACCGCGTCTCGGTGGGTCGCCTCAAGCCGGCCCACCTCGACGTGGACCACCCACCGCCGGTGGCTCGGCCCCCGCGTCGGGGCCGCCCCCCTGCGGGCGGACCCCCAGCACCGCCCAGGCCCGCCGGCGCGCCGCCCCCCGGTCCTGCACCCATCCCAGGTGCAGCCGGAGGCATCCCAGCTGGCATCCCTGCACCCCGGTCGCCAGAGGGCGCTTCGGCCGGGTCATCCGTTTGCCCTGCAAACTGGCCCTCCAGGTGCGCGGGAATTCTGTGGGGGCGCGTGTGGCGGACACGAAAGCTCACTGGCGTGAGGGCATCATTCCGCGCACCAAGTGGGCGGCGGCCACGCCCCAGGGGTAGGCGTGGCCGTGGGATATACACCGGGCGCACAGCCCGGAGCGCTCCAGTGCTACAGTTGAGCGCTTGTAATAAAGACTCTTGAACCTACCGCGTTGGCCGCTTCCTCCTTGTTATACAAGTAGCGTGCGTAGCACTGCGCTTCAATGTCTCCTATTCTTTGTTACTGTGTTTCACTGAACGCCTGTGTTTATGTGAAAGCCAATCCCATTGAAGTTATGCTGTGGGCAATGGGCATGCATGATAATCTCATGATGCCAGTGTAAAGTGTGTTGGGGAATAATGTAAAAATGAATAATGGACTTTCTCTGTCTCACTGAGACCTGGCAACAACCACTGGACTACTACACGCTCAACCTCACCACACCCAATGGATATTCTTACATCAATAAACCACGCTCGGAGGGCCGAGGTGGTGGAATTGCCGTTATTCACCGACAAGACATCAAGACCAACCTCATCTCCATCTCATCTGCTCCATCATTTGAACACCTGGCTTTTAAACTCTCTGGTCACACAGTCAGTCATGGCTGTTGTCTACCGCCCTCCCAAACCACACCCATCATTCCTGTCTGACTTCTCCTACTTTCTGACCCAGCTATGTTCCCTCTCCCCCTCAATCCTCCTCCTTGGTGATTTCAATATCCACATGGACTCCACTGACTCCACGCTAACCACTGACTTCACTGATTTACTCACCTGCTTTAACCTCACTCAACATGTCAACTTTCCTAACCATAACCGTGGTCACATTTTGGACCTTGTCTGCTCTACTGGACTAATTTTGCACCATCTCTCTGGCTCCGACCTCACTCTCTCTGACCACCTAGCCATCACTCTGACCATCAACATCCCCACCCCAGCACCAAGGCATTATCGCACTATCAACTTCCGTAAGCTAAACGCTCTTTCACCTACCTCATTCTCATCGACACTCTCTGAAAAAATGTCCACTTCTCCCTTCGTTGACCTCCACACCCCTTCTGACCTCACTGACTACTACAACCACACTCTCTCCTCCTGCCTTGACCAACTTGCGCCTATAAAAACCAAAACAGTTTCTTTCACCCATTGTGCTCCCTGGTTTACCCCTGAACTCCGCCTGATGAAAACTCGTGCTCGCCAACTTGAAAGACTCCGCAATAAAACAGGTCTCACAGTTCACTCCCAGGCCTACAAGGACCACATACAACACTATAAAGATGCCCTCTCCCGTGCCCGCTCTGCCTACTACTCTCAAATTATCCACTCTGGCTCCGGAAACCCAAAAGCACTCTTCTCTACAATAAACAAACTCCTCAGCCCCCTGAACACCACCACCCAGTCATTCACAATAGACAACTGCATCTCCTTCCTTTCATTCTTCCAACGCAAAATTGAAAACATCTACAACAGCTTGACCACCGCCGCACCCGCTCCCCCTCAAACCACCTGCCCCCCCTTATCCTGCCATCCCCTGTCTCAATTCTCCCCAGTCTCCCCAGTCTCCTCTACTGACCTCTCTGAACTCCTCATCGGAATGAAAACTGCCACCTGCACTCTTGACCCCATCCCCTCCAGCTTTGTCAAGGCCTCCCTTCCTGCTCTCTCTCCACTTATCATTGCAACAATAAACTCCTCCCTGTCTACAGGCATCGTCCCACCATCCCTCAAAATTGCTGCTGTTACCCCCATTCTGAAAAAACCTGGACTAAACCCTGACACCCTAAATAACTTCAGACCCATCTCCAACCTACCCTTTCTGTCAAAGGTTTTGGAACGCGCTGTAGCCACTCAACTCAAACATCACCTCTCTGCCAATAACCTGTATGAAACATTCCAATCCGGATTCCGCTCCAACCACAGTACTGAAACTGCTCTCCTCAAAATCACCAACGACCTTCTCCTCTCCTCTGACGCTGGCAACCTCAACATTCTCATCCTCCTCGACCTCAGCGCCGCCTTTGACACCATCGATCACACCATCCTTCTCACCCGACTTGAAACCACCTTTAACATTACCGGCACTGCCCTCTCTTGGATTAAATCATACCTCTCTGACAGACGTCAGTTCATCTCCATCAATAACTGCAAATCCCCCACTGCTCCCCTCCCCCAAGGTGTCCCCCAAGGTTCAGTTCTTGGCCCCCTCCTCTTCATCCTTTACCTGTCCCCCCTCGGTCACTTAATCCGCCGTCATGGTCTCCAATTCCACTGCTTCGCCGATGACATCCAGCTTTTCATCTCCACCAAGTCCATCTCCATCTCCACCGCCACCCACTCTATCCTGACAAACTGCATCACTGAAATAAAATCCTGGCTTCAAATCAACTTCCTCAAACTTAACTGTGATAAATCTGAAATAATCATCATTGGCCCAAAAACGCTCACCAAGTCCACCCATAACTTTGCCCTCAACATCGACGGTTTCCCAGTATCCACCTCCCCTCACATCCGGAATCTTGGCACATCTTTGACCAAACCCTCTCCTTCGACAAATACACTAAACAGATCACAAAGACAGCCTTCTTTCACCTGAACATCGCCCGTCTCCGTCCATCCCTCTCCTCCACGGCTGCAGAAACCCTCATCCACGCCTTCATCACTTCCCGTCTGGACTACTGCAATAGCCTCCTTTATGGTTCACCCTCAACAATCACCAATAAACTCCAATACATTCAGAACTCCGCTGCCCGTCTACTCACCCATTCCCGGACCCGTGACCACATCACCCCCGTCCTTTACACGCTCCACTGGCTCCCCATCTCCCAGAGAATCCAGTACAAAATCCTCCTCTTGACCTACAAAGCCCTCCATAACCTGGCCCCATCCTACCTGGCTGACCTCCTCTCCAGACACACTCCCACCCGCAACCTCCGCTCTGCTGGTACCAACCTCCTGACCCCTCCCCCATCCGGACCAAATTTAGATCCTGGGGGGACAGGGCCTTCTCCATCGCTGCTCCCACCCTCTGGAACTCGCTACCTCACACCATCAGAGACTCCTCCTCACTCACCACATTCAAAACATCACTCAAGACCCACCTGTTCAACACTGCATTCAACATTTAACCCACAGCATCTAACCCCTGACTATCTCCTCTCCTTCTCCCTCCTTTGTGCTTTGAATATTTCCCTATTGATTCTTCTTTTTTGCAATTGTTTTTATGTTTTGCTATGCATTATGTTTTGCACTCTGTCAAAAGCGTCTTTGGGCTTCCTGAAAAGCGCTATATAAAATAAATGCATTATTATTATTATTATTATTATTAATGCACTGCATGTATGTCACATGATGCATCGCATACGCAACACAGGTCAGGCCTGGCCAGCCGTACGTATGCAGGCTCGGATTTTTGTGAATCTAAACAGCAGCATGTGCTTACCCCGAAGATGCAGGGCTGGGTCCATGAGACCAACCCGATATGGTATTTGTTGTGCTATAACTGTTGTATAATTTTTTCTTTGCATGAGCCTCCTTGTATGCTCCTATAATATAGTGTCACGAATGTGGTAGAGCAAAATGTAGAGCAGAGTAGATCTGAGTAGGTAACATGCTTCGAGATGTCGCGATAAGGAACACTTCCTGTAATAAGTCCATGTTTAGGCGTTTTGTCGGTTAAGGTGTATAATTGTGAATCTACCAGGAGATTCGTGTGTTAGTGTAGGGGTTAATCAGTAGAACCCTTGTATGTCTCACCTAGTAGTCAAACCTTTGTCCATTATGGCACTGCAGACCACATAAACACTAGTTAGGACCTTTAGTACAACACTAAATGACACCCTTCCCCCCTGACATGACTTCGGAAGAAATCAGGCTGGAACACCGCCACAATTGGCCGCCACCATTTACACCCCCGAGAGGCTTACCCACCTCGCATAGCACATGCTGTGACCACGGAGTCGCGGACTTCCCCAGGGCCAAGGTTGTGTGTGCGGTAGTGTGTTGTGGCAGCAGGTGCTCACCACATTGGCCAGCCAGGACTGGTGCAGCTGTGTTCCTCGCAGGGGGGGCCGAAGGATGGATGGTGGGTCGCACCCTTATGGACACTCATGGGCCGTGTTGGCATTTTGACTGCTCACCTTGCCCCGATGACCCTTGCACGGTAGAGGTGCAGAGCTGTCGTGGCCACTGGTAGTTGTGTAGTGATGATCACCGTTGGATGCGGATCCACATACCTGCCAGTGTAGTGGGGACAAAAGAGAAATTTGGAAGTATTTGGTAGGCCCGATGTGAAATTTTGGGATTGTGAAGGGTGGATTGCACTTTCGGCTTGACCAACCGGAAGTTACCTGTGCATCAAGGTAGAGGTAAGGCCTTGATTGTTACTGTCCCAGGCTCCAGGACGTACTTGGAAATTTTGGGGACATGTAATTTGGAGTTGGGAGGCGGGTGAGAGTGAGGACATGGCTGGTGAGGGGATGGAATAGGGGCCACACAGTGTCTTGTGGGTGGCGTATGTTTTTGTGTTGTGGTTATGTGTTTTGATGTGGTCGTGAGAGTGGAAACTGGAGAGTGAGTGATGATTCTTGGTGACCATGAGGGGCGATTGTGTTTTGGAAATGTGTCATGGTTTAAATGTGAATTGGGGATTTCACATGTGGCAGGCCATGGCAAACTTTGAAACATCTTTTGTACCATCTATGGAATTGTGCCGTGTTGTTGAGAATTGAATGGCAGCGGGGGAGGAAGTGTGTTTTGGGGTCTTGTGGGTGGGGAAGGTGTGTGTGTCCGCAGGTACGGATCAAGCTCTGAGGAGCGATGCCTGCGGCCCCCCTCTGCGGCAATTACCCCTGGCAGCCGGTGGTAACTGGAAATTGGAGCTCGTCGGTGGAGGGTCTGGTTGGGCGCTGCGGGGTGAGGAGGTCCCCCGGTGACCCGTTGCTGCGCTGGAGCAGGAGGCTGCAGAGGAGCCTGGTGTGTGTGGAGACCCTCACCGGCGAGGTAACGGCGGAAAGGGTCTGTTGGGCTGTCATTGGGCCAAGAGGTAAGGGGGGGGGGGGGGGCAATGAACTTGTAAGTCAGTTGACTTGTGTTTGGGACTGCGGGCACCACAGCCTGAAGCACCCCCACCATCTTTTTGTGCGGTACCTCCCCGCTGCCTAGTTGAGGAATGCGCACACACACACACACGAATGACATCAATGCCATGGTCCTGCAGGGGGGTGTATTGTGTAAGTGCTTTGTTGACTTTTGAAATGCCCTGGTGAGTTTTGGAATGAGAATGAGTGGTTAAGGGATTTGTGTTGTATGAATGTGGGCGAAATCCACCGAGCCGTGTCACTCACCTGCAACATCTGTACAGGGCCCGTGGAAATTTAGCGGGTGCATTGGGATGGCCCTGCAGGTAAGGTTGTGTCTTGTGGCATCCACCAGGGGACGCGGTCTGTAGACCGGGGTATGTACAAATGGTAGAGTTTTGAATTTTTGTAAGTGGCTAAGTTTGTGGTTAGGTTAGTGTTGTGTGTTGTTTGTTCCTCCCACCACAGGAGCGATGGAATGAAGAAAATGTACATATTTGATTGTGTGATGGTTAAGGGGTTTAGCATGTTAAGGAAGTGTAGGTCGGTAGTCCACACGGTGTACCTCCGAGCCCAGAGAGGAGACACGGCAGAAAGATGTGTTATTCTGTATGTCAAAGATCAATGGTGAAACCACACCAATTGTTACCAACAAACAAGTATTGTATTAAGATCACACAAGAATAACAGTACAACAACAATAGTAATCAATTGTACAACCAATATATATTTCCTATGATGGTACCATCAGGTTCGTACAATATAACGGCACTGTGCTCCAAGTGAGCGAAAAGAAGAACATTCCCAATGTCTCGATTCCGGCATCAAGCCAAAGTCGATCCGCTCCAGTGATCGTCAGAATGATGTCTAATCGAGACCAGAATCCCGTTCGGATGACAGTCACAGGCACGCTACCAAAGCTGCGCAAAGGCGCCCTCAAGGCGACCGGGAAATCACACCCTCGGGTATGGACGTTCCACGGCTCCCAATCAGCGAACTGCAGATTTCCCACTCAAAAGCCACGTTACACACACACACACGCACCAGATTAACGTCTGAATGCGTCGAGAATTGTCGAAGCGAGGTGAAAAACCTTGAGCGAAGCGCAAATCATGCACGAGGTAAAATGGCCGACGGCCCGTTCTCGTGGCGTTACGGCACTCTGATGATTCTCTTCGGAATCAACCGCAAAACCTGTCACGCAGGTTTATCTGTCACAGCGATAACAACACTGTCGCAGGAATCCCTTTCCCAGGAAACAAAAGTTCACACGTGACCCTCGTTCGCCAACGTTCGCTCAGGACCTGGAAGCCTCTCGGCTTCTTGTCCGACTCTCGCTCCGCCTTCTCTTCCTCCTCTTCCTCTTCGTCGTCGTCCAGTTCCGGTTTCATTTAAAACATTAACTTTTTTACCTTTTGAAAATAGTAATCTCTATTTCCCTTAAACGACAACAATAATAGTACATGGAACCAACAATATTTACAGTGGATGAAGACCACAACAACGGAAGTGACGAATCCGGAACAGTAACATGATTCGAGATGTCGCGATAAGGAACACTTCCTGTAATAAGTCCATGTTTAGGCGTTTTGTCGGTTAAGGTGTATAATTGTGAATCTACGAGGAGATTCGTGTGTTAGTGTAGTGGTTAATCGGTAGAGCCCTTGTATGTCTCACCTTGTAGTCAAACCTTTGTCCATTATGACACTGCAGACCACATAAACACTAGTTAGGACCTTTAGTACAACACTAAATGACGCCCTTCCCCCCTGACATGACTTCGGAAGAAATCAGGCTGGAACACCGCCACAATTGGCCGCCACCATTTACACCACCGAGAGGCCTACCCACCTCGCATAGCACGTGCTGTGACCACGGAGTCGGGGACGGGAGTGGCGGTGGCGCAGTGGGCGTGCCCCTGGACAAGCTTGCGAGCCGGGGGAGGCTCTGATTGGCTGAGGGGTGCGCCAATGCTGACGTCATCGGCAAAGGATATTACCAAGGCCGGACGCCATTTTTCGGCAGTTGAGCCGGAGGAGTGAGTAGTTGAGTTGAGTCGAGAGTTCAGCACGTTGAGTGAGGTCTGAATCAAGAGTTCGTGTGCACTCGAGTTGAGTTGAGATCCTGAGTTCAGCACGAGGAGAGAGAGAGCACGAGTTGCGTTGGCAGTTCGCAGTGCGCAGTTCGCAGAGTTGGCAGTTGAGCCATAGGGAGTTGTTTTGAGCAGCCCGGTCGAGTCTTTCAGAGATCCCGACCCGAGTTGGGCTGAGGTGTAGCCCGAGTGGAGCTCGCTGTCCTGCTGTCGACCTCGTGGTGATCGGTGCTTGGTGCGTGGTGCTGAGGCCTTGTGGAACTTGGAGCGAGGCACCTCTTGGTGTGCGATCGGGCCGGACGGAGCGGTGTTGGACGGCAGCCACCAAGACGAAGACAAGAAAAGGCCGCATCCGCGTACATTTTGACACACAAGACGTGTTGTGTTGCTTTGTTAATTCATATTCCCCCGTTTTGTATTTGAGGTCTGGTGTGCGGGATCCCGATTAGGATATTTATTATCGGCGTGCATTTTCCTGTCCTGCCTTTTTCATTTGAATAAACCCTTATTTTATTTTTGTACATATATCTGAATGCAGTTTACCGAGTGTTTGATTTTAATAGATAAGGCTGCAGGCTCTTGCCGTTCCCCTCCATTCCGTGCGCTTAAGGGTTTTAGGTGTCGATTTTGGAATCGGCTATTGAGCTTCCGCCTCGGAGTTAAAGCCTTCGTAATCGGCATCCGCACCTCTGGTGTTAATTGGAGTTGCGTGACAATAGTTACAAATAATTCAGTGGTATAAATATACAACAAGACCGATAATCTAACGTTGGCGTAGCCAGGCTTGGATCTGTTGTCCCACTTTCATGTGACGATATCCTCAGCTCTGATTGGGGGCATTTGTGAAGGACACACACGCACACACACACACACGCGCGTGCAGGACAGGCACGCGCGATACACACGCTGTTCCAGACGGCATTGCTCTACGGGCTATGCCGTAACAATATGGCTGCCGAACCACGTGAATGATGTCCTCAATTATTTATTTATTTTCTCAACCAATTAAACCCTAGAACACGCTCAAGAAATTTCATATTGATCGGATCAAGCGTTCTACTTGCCTTGTCGATTTATGACGTCATAATGAAGGCACCTATGGAATATTAACCGGTTGTACCCCATGGAGAGTATTGTACAATGAGCCACCTTTCCATTTTTTCCATGGAGCAGTTTTGGAAATATAGAGGTGCATTTGACAGAACATCATTAATTGACAAAGCGCGAAGGAGGGTGGCAAAAAAACACTTCAGGTCGGATTTGTGCGGTCAGAGAACGTGGCTATCAATTCACTCCAAAGTTAATAACGAAAAGTGCTTCAAAGCCTAAGAGAAAGAAATCCAAGTGAACAAGCAAATCGAGATGAATCTCAGAGAAAATGACGCAAAGGACGCATGCATGTTAATATGAAGAAGCGATCAGCACAACTGAGTCTGGAAATCTTCTTGAACTCTGAATCTCTGAACCTATGTCTTTCTCCCAAGTCTCTGAAGCTGACCATATCCTCAACCTCCACCCAACCCCCTTCGCTCGAGCCTCACCCCTCCCCTGGTTCATGGGAGGAGTTGCCTTGGGTTTGGGTTTTGTCACGATATATTGTGTCAGGCGTTCATCTCCACAATTGCAATGCAAACCTATTAACACGGACTTTGGACAGTTAAACTAAAAAGTATACGGTACTATGAAACAACTGCCTTTATTGTGTGAGGATCTCTTTGGGACCCATCAAAACAATGTTTAAAAAGTGGGTTGTGAAGACTTTTCCTATATTGTTACAAAGATGGTTTACACCCATTTTTTAACAAGGTCTGATTGCTGTAAAATGCTTCATAAATTTTGCACATGATTCTTCAAACCAAAAAAATTACCATCTTGGAAAAAATTGACAAAATTGTAACAAATGGGAGAACCACTTGCAGGTTAAACACCAAATGGTAGAACCAGTTTATTAATCTTTAATTTCCTTTTTGAGTCAAATTTTGCTCTCCTCAAACCTTGTTTATTGTCCTACTTTTCCAAGTGTCCTTACAAAGGCCGAGTCCTTCCAGTACAAGTTGGGACATGAGGGGATGGCGACCTCCAGATGACCAAAAGTCCTTCCCACATCACATTCCATTTGGACGTATGGTTTTGAGGTCTGCTCAGTCAAAGGTGAATATAAATTTGAGAGGTGGTGAGAAACTGCAGTAAGGTAATTTATTGCATAGTGAAAGATGACATCCATGAACCTCCCTCCACAACATGTGAAGGCAATATGTAGATGACCCCTGAATGGAAAATAAATCCCATGAGTTACAGTGCATTCAGAGTATTCAGACCCCTTAACTTTTTTCACATTTTGTTATGTTACAGCCTTATGCTGAAATCGTTTAAATTCTTTTTTTTCCCTCATCAATCTACACTCGATACCCTTTGATGACAAAGAGAAAACAGGATTTTAGAAAGTTTTGCAAGTTTATGAAAAAAACAAAAACTGAAATATCACATTTACATGAGTATTCAGACCCTTTCATATGACAATTGAAATTTAACTCGGGTGCCTCACATTTCTCTTGATTATCTTTGAGATGTTTCTACACCTTGATTGGAGTCCACCTGTGGTAAATTCAATGGATTGGACATGATTTGGAAAGGCACACACCTGTCTATATAAGGTCTCACAGCTGACAATGCATATCAGAGCAAAAACCAAGCCATGAGGTCGAAGGAACTGCTTTCAGAGCTCAGACAGGATTGTGTCGAGGGACAGATCTGGGAAGCCTACAAAAAAAATTCTGCTACATTGAAGGTTCCCAAGAGCACAGTGGCCTCCATAATTCTTAAATGGAAGAAGTTTGGAACAACCAGGACTCTTCCGGGAGCTGGCCGCCCGGCCAAACTGAGCAATCGGGAGAGAAGGGCCTTGGTAATAGGTGACCAAGAACCCGATGGTCATTCTGGCTGAGCTCCAGAGATGCTGTGTGGAGATGGGAGAAACTTCCAGAAGGACAACCATCACTGCAACACTCCACCGATGTGGGCTTTATGGCAGAGTGGCCAGATGGAGGCCTCTCCTCAGTGAAAGACGCATGGAAGCCCACAGAATCTTGTTTCTCAGTCCGAGTCCTTTAGGTGCTGTTTTGCAAATTCCAAGTGGGCTTTCATGTGTCTTTCACTGAGAGGCTTCCGTCTGGCCACTCTGCCATAAAGCCCAGATCGGTGGAGTGTTGCAGTGATGGTTGTCCTTCTGGAAGTTTCTCCCATCTCCACACAGGATCTCTGGAGCTCAGCCAAAGTGGCCATCGGGTTCTTGGTCACCTCTTACCAAGGCCATTCTCCCCCGATTGCTCAGTTTGGCCGGGCGGCCAGCTCTCGGAAGAGTCCTGGTTGTTCCAAACTACTTCCATTTAAGAATGATGGAGGCCACGGTGCTCTTGGGAACCTTCAATGCAGCAGAATTTTTTTTGTAGGCTTTCCCAGATCTGTGCCTCGACACAATCCTGTCTCTGAGCTCTGCATGCAGTTCCTTCGACCTCTTGGCTTTGTTTTTGATCTGATATGCATTGTCAGCTGTGAGACCTACTGTAGACAGGCGTGTAGGCCTTTCCAAATAATGTCCAATCCATTGAATTTACCACAGGTGAACGTCAATCAAGGTGTCGAAACATCTCAAAGATGATCAAGAGAAATGGGGGGCACCTGAGCTAAATTTCAAGTGTCATAGCAAAGGGTATGAATACTTTTGTCAATGTAATATTTGTTTTTTTCTTTTTAATAAATTTGCAAAACTTTCTAAAATCCTGTTTTCTCTTTGTCATTATGGGGTATTAGTCTGGTCTGTCAGGGAAAAAATTGTGCAGATTTGTCTACAAGCATGACATTTGGCACACTTGTAGTTTTTGACATGCTGAATTCAAATCTGCCGGGAGCCAAAGCCAATTCTCAATGGGAGCACCATATTTGACACTTCAAAATGGCCGCCACTCAAAAACTGACTTCCATTATTAGCCAACCAAAAGTCACATAATTACAATTAAAAGCACTTTTCTAGGGGTTTGGACCTCACTGATTCTAAATCTGATGTCTGTTTGACAGTAGCCTTGACAGGAAATTTTACATATTTTTTTTATTTTATGTTTGACAATTTTTTTATTTAAATTTTATTTTTTAAATTTTATTTCAGGTGCCTGTCGTTCTGCTGTGGAAATAGAAGAATAGAATAGAAGAATAGAGAATAGAAGTCCTAGCTGTACTGGTGGTGGATGGCAAGGATGGATGCCATCAACTGGGAGCTTTGCTGTGTCTGCCAAGAAGAAAAGGATGAACGGTTGCAGACGCCAACGGAAGAGGGCCTTGCTTCAATTGAGAAATATCTGAATGGTTTTAAAGCCATTGGTGTCATGCCTTCTTGTTTGAAAGTGTCATGGGCTCAGCTTGATGAGGGCCAGGGCATTGCTAAGACGCTTCAGACACACAATGCCAAATATCACAAAGTTTGCAGAACCTACTGCAGTAACTCTCGCCTGAGAAGGTTCACTGAAAAAGAGGATTCTAGTGACCAAAACTCACCTAAGAAACTACGGTCCAGTTTTGCAGTGTCTTCTGCTCCTCAGAAGTCTCCTTGTTGCATAATATGTGAGGGACAGGACCAAAAGAATCTACGTAAAGTTGAAACATTTAATGTAGACACAAACTTAAAGACCTGGGCTCAGAGCACCAACAATTTCAATCTTCTGGGCAAACTGATTGCCCACGCAGCTGATGCCCACGCTGGTGATACTATCATGTACAGTGTTACTTGCACCTGAGAGACTCAGCTCGTGCTGAGGATCGCAGATCATCTGCAGGTCCTCCTGCCCCTCACTTCAATTCTGTTGCCATTGCGCAAATTGTTGCTTTAGTCGAGGACTCTGACTCAGTCTTCAAACTGTCTGCTTTGCGACAGTTATATAGAACACTTGTGGAGCAACAGGGAATTCCCTGTTCTGATACCAGGGAACCACATGCCACACGGTTCAAGGAGTATCTTCTGAAGCTGCTTCCTGAGTCGACAGAGTTCTCCCAGGGCAAGGAAGTCTATATCTCTAGCAACCAGAACGTTGGAGATCTAATAGCTGAAGCCCATAAGTCCCAGATAGGTCAGGATGATTTGTTGTTGATGCGAGCAGCAGTAATACTTAGGAAATGCTGTCTCCAGAGGCAAGAACCATTTACTGGTTCTTTTGCCTCTGATTCCCTGACATCTCCCATCCCTGGACAGCTGAGAAGCTTCCTCAACATCCTGCTCCAGGGCCCCTCAATCTTGCGTGAACAGAGCAATGAGGAGATGCAGGCGCAGGTACAAGGCAGGGCAAGAGTTGCAAGCGCCATTGCCCAGCAGATTATTTATAATACCTGCAGTGGTTCACATCATGCCACAAAGTCCAGCAACATCCGTCACAACAAAGAACATGAGACCCCTTTCTCTTTGTACCAGGGCCTCAAGCTGCATGGTGAGGGTAGGCGGAAGAAAGAGATCAATAATGCCAATGCCTTTGGGGTTTCTGTGTCTTACAAGTCGTGTCTTGGAGATCAGGCGATCCATGGCACGAGCACACGTCAAACAGTTTGTCCAGGATGGAGTTGTGCTGCCCACAAACATCCGTAGTGGGGTCTTCGTGACCTTTGATGTAGACAACTTGGATAGCAGCAACCAAGGTAACTTCTCCCATGATGAGTTCCATGGGACAGCAATCAGCGTGACAAACCACCTGTCTTGGGACAACCAAGGAGTACAGCGACCCTCTATCGAGCTGGATCCTACAGACACTACTGTACCACAACTTCCTGAATCCTACACAGTGGTTCAGCCAGCTGAATTCTCAAGCAATGATTTGCATGTACCATGTACTCCAGATCTCAATTCTCGGCCATCTCATAATCTGCTACATGGAGCCAAATTCAAGGATGAGTCCTGGATGGCACATGTGTCCACAGTGCTGAAACAGGACACATTGCCAGAAGGTGAAGTCATCACCTGGTCAGGCTACAACTCCCGACTCATGAGTGATGACTGTGAAGCCTAAGGCATTGATAGGGGTTCTACCTCTGTTCCCTGACAAAGCAGCCACACCTTCTATGATGAAACATGCAATGCATCTCACAATGCAAGGCACAGAGGCCCTCAACCCTGGTCAAACTCCTGTGCTTGGTGGTGACCAGCCTCTGTATGCCATCGCTAAGCAGCTGCAGTGGTCATTCCCTGACACAATGGGGGAAGATAAGCTGGTCCTGATGATGGGCGCTCTACACATAGAGGACAAAAAGCACCAGATGATTGGTAAGTTGCTGTGGGACTCTGGGTGGCGCAACATTCTTACTCAGGCCCAGGTCCTCACATCTGGCCGTGCCCAGTCTGTGCTTCATGAGCATCATATAAAGCGCACTCGCTATGCTCACCAGGTCTCTGTCATGGGTCTGTATCTCCTCAGACAGAAGTCATACTCCAATTACTGCTCTGGTGTTGATGGACCACCTGAGTCTCTAGAGATCTGGGCTCAAAGGTCCAGAACTCACAATCACATGTTCATGAAATAAAATTAAAAAAATAAAATTTAAATAAAAAAATTAAAATTTAAAGAAATTGTCAAACAAAAAAAAAAAATGTAAAATTTCCTGTCAAGGCTACTGTCAAACAGACATCAGATTTAGAATCAGTGAGGTCCAAAACCCTAGAAAAGTGCTTTTAATTGTAATTATGTGACTTTTGGTTGGCGAGTAACGGAAAAGTCAGTTTTTGAGTGGCGGCCATTTTGAAGTGTCAAATATGGTGCTCCCATTGAGAATTGGCTTTGGCTCCCGGCAGATTTGAATTCAACAGGTCACAAACTACAAGTGTGCCAAGTTTCATGCTTGCAGACAAATTTGCACAATCCCCCCTTAAAATCCCCCCAACAGACCAGACTATATTGAGTGTAGATTGATGAGGGAAAAAATGAATTTAAACGATTTCAGCATAAGGCTGCAACATAACAAAATGTGAAAAAAGTGGAGGGGTCTGAATACTTTCTGAATGCACTGTAGCTGAAATTATGCTTCATGGTGTCATGTTTTGCTGTTGTCGGAGAAATTTAACAATTGTACCATGTTAGAATATCTTATTGCCTCCGTCATGGAAACTGGATGAAGATTGTTTTCACCCCAGTCTGTTTGGCTCTCCCTGTGTCTGTCTGTGAGCAGGATATTTCAAAAAGTTGTGGTTGAATTCGAGCTAAATTTGGTGGACAGTTTGGGTGTGTGACGAGGACAAATAGATTATTTTGTTGAGGATCCGGATGCGTTTTTATTATTATTTTATTTTATTTTATTTTTTTAAAGTGATTTTTGGCACAGAGGTGGGCTCGAAAAAGATATGCATTATAGCATGACATTTTGCAACGTTTTCGACAGATTATGATAAGACTTGGTGGATGATTTGGGTTGGTGACAAGAACAAGTCGATTAGATTTTGGTTCAGGTTTGGATGCAGATGCAGCCTGTCGGTGGGATACAAAACGTAAACTGCTCAGCCTGGCTCGTAATGTCATATGCTCTCGACTGAGTGCCGTTCTCATCTTTAACTTGTTTTCCTCAATTTTTTTTGCTGTAAAGTGCCTTGGAAAGCCTATTGTGAGGTGCCATATAAATAACTAGATGTTATTCATAGAATACTTGCCCTGTGCTGTCAACTTTGTGCAAACCAATTCTTCTGTTTTTGAATTATTTATTTTTCTCTTTGATCCAATATTGGCTGCCAGACCACGTGACAGATGACATCATAAATTTACATTCTCTGATATAATTGTTGTGTAGATCATGCTCAATAAATTTGAAACTGATCAGATTAAGCATTGTCCCTGTCAAATTATGACATAATTAACGCACCAATGACTTCATCATTAACAACACTTATTCCCCATGCGGAGTTCTTTAGCATGAGCCACGTTTCAATTTTTTCTATGGAGCGGTTTCGGAGATACCGAGGTGCAACGTTTTTTGGTTTTTCCAAGATTGCGCCTGTACCACATGACCTATGGTGTCATAATTATCATTAAAAAATTATACAGGATGAGGTGCTCCTGTGGTGAAACTTTCATGTCCATCAGGCCAACAGTTGTAGAGAAAAAAAATATTCACACTGATCGGATGAAGCGTTATTCTTGTCGAGTTGACGTAACAATGAAGGCACAGATGACATCATTAACATATCTTATTCCCCATGGGGAGTACTTTGCAATGAGTTGTGTTTCAATTTTTCCCATGGAGCGGTTTCAGAGATAGAGGTGCAAAGTTTTTCCAAGATGGCGCCTCTACCACGTGACCGATGTCATAATTGCCACTAAAAAATCTACAGGAGGAGGCGCTGCTGTGGTGAAAATTTCGCGTCAATCGGACCAACATTTGCAGAGAAAAAAAAAATTCATACTGATGCGATCAAGTGTTGTACTTGTCGAATTATGATGTCATAATGAAGGTACCAATGACATTATCAAGATCTTATTCCCCATGGGGTATACTTGCCAACATACCATGTTTAAATTTTTTCCATGGAGCGAATTCCTGAGATGGAGAGGTGCAAAGTTTTTCATATTCTTTTCAAGATGGCACCTGTACCATCTAACCAATGACGTCATAATTATCCTTAAAGGATCATTCAGCAGGAGGTGATCCTACGGTGAAAAGTTAGTGTCCATCGGAGTAACAGTTCCTGAGAATTTTTCTTTTTCCATACTTGTCGCATTATGAAGTCGTAATGAAGGCACCGATGACATCATTAACCTATCTTATTCCCCATGGGGAGTACTTGATAATGAGCCATGTTTCAATTTTTTCCATTGAGCGATTTTGGTGATATAGAGTTGCAACGTTTTTGGAAGATGGAATCCATACGACGTGACCTATGGCATCATAGTTGTGAATATATATATTCTACATTCGGAGGTGCTCATATAGTGAAAATTGTCACTCAGACCAACAGTTGCTGAGAAAATGAATTTTTTAAATGCTGACACGTACGTGTACGGTACGCCACATGTATGCACCCAATTGATCGCTTAACCCCGCTCTTCGCTTCATGAGTGGAGGTTAACTAACCAATGTTTTATGCATCGTTTTCTTTGATTGGGGAACAAGAAAGCCTGTAAAATTCAAGTGCAATTGTCGCATGAGAAATAAAACTTTCACAACATTTTCTGACTTTCAAAGAGTTGTAGACCAGATGCTTGAAGTAAACTTGAGATCCTTGTTTTGTTGCAAGTAGTTCAAAGTTATTTTATTGCACGTGCACAAATTGCGATTTTTATGCCTCCGCCGACAAAGTCGCATGTTTTCAGGTTGTTAATGCATCCGTCTGTCCATCAGTCCATTTGTGATAGGTTTTCGTTTCCGCAATAATTTGGGAATGGCTGAAGGGATATAAGTCAAACTTGGTACAGTTATGTATAATGGTGTAAAGATGAACTGATTAGATTTTGTAGTCACGAGGTCAAAGGTCCGAAATCATGTGAGGTGAAAATCCTGTTACCACGGTAACTTGTGAATCGGTGATGGGGTTTTGGCCAAAGTTGGTACAAGTATGTATTATGATGCAAAAATAAACTGGTTTAATTTTGGGGTTAAGAGGTCAAAGGTCAGAGTCTGTAATAGGTTTCGCTACTGCGATAACTTAAGACCGGCTGAAGGGAACAAGGTCAAACTTGGTACAAGTATGTATAATGACGCTAAGATAAAAGGATTAAATTGTGAGGTCAAGAAGTCAAAGGACTTAAATCTCGTTGGATAACAATTGTGTTACTGTGCTAATTTGTGAAACAGTGATGGGGTTTTGACCAAACTTGGTAAAAGTATATTTTATGATGAACGGATTAAATTTCTGCATCAAAAGTCAGAGGTCATGTCAGGTACAAATGTGATACTTGAGAACAGCTGAAGGCATTTGACTCAAACTTGGTACATGTAAAATGATGTAATAATGTGGACGGAGGCATATCTGTCGAAGTTGCGACGTCAGAGTGCTGTTCTCGTTAATGATGGACTGATGAGAGTTCACATATAGGGTAAAAGGGGTTTGGACCCCACCTTGGGCACATTGGCTAGTCTGGCATAGTCTTCTGCTGGATTCCACCTTTCTAAATTTAAGAATCCACCTCTGCTGACTTCCACCTTTCTAGATGTGCCTTAGGCAAGTGACTATTATATTGATGAATGTAATTTGTAAATATGTGAAACACAATCTTGTCTTGTGAATTTAATTGCAATATATCATGTTATGTGGGTTCGAGAGGTGAATAGCACCGAACTTTGGGTACTTCCAACGCATTGAAAAATTTGGAGACCAGGCAAAAATTATAAATTCTCCCATCCATGGAACCGCCTTATGGAGACTATTCTTGCCCACTCTTCTCTCCAGGGCAACAACCAGGCAGTGCACAACCACCTCCAATAGTAGCAATGAAGTTGTCCCTCTCCGTCCACCCCACACCTCCCTCCTCCCCCAATACTGACGCATAATCTTTATTCCCTCCAGTAGCTCTTCGTAACCCAACCCTTTTGCTATCTGAGGATAATGTGAATTGAATATATGTTCTCTCCCCCCACCCCTCACATTCTTTATTTTTCTTTGTGCAAGTAATGTGTCAATGTTCCTTCTTGCTGATACCACATTTGTAAAATGTGAAAGCCCACAAATATTAAATTTATCATTTTCAAGAACTTACATTTACAATTTACTGGCTATTTTCAAGGACTATGAAGGTAAAATCGAAGATGACAGGCAGATTTTATTTATTTTTTAATTCCATTTTTGTTTCACATCAAATGCTATAGTTTCAGATGTCAAAGATTCTTCAAGGTTTTACTTTGCAGCTCATTTTAAGTGCATCGTGTGCAGAAATTCAATGACACCTGCCCAGCTGATATTTTGGTGGAAACAGACGATCGGCAAATCAGTAGTTCCCCTTTTCAGGTTGCAAGAAACACTTCTCAAGGTCAGAATTTTGACTTCTTTCAACATTATGCATTTCTATCTGTGCACGTGAAGAGAACATGCACCTGAAATGTAGATTATGTCAGATTTCTACTTGTATTAACGTGAAGAGACCTTTGGACCGGTACCTTGTATTTTCATTTTTTTAACTCGTGAAGATCTTTATTGGACATTGTATTATTGTGAAACTATTTAGGTTGAATTGTGTAATAACATGAGTAATGAAGTTCTAATCTTTATTTTCCTTTCAACTGACCTCCAACATTTAAAAACCGGCCTTCTGTCAGGTGATGTGGATACAGTTACTTGCTCGACACGTATGCTATCGATCTAGCATCCGTGTCGTTGCTCATCAATTACATTGCTGCCATTTTATTTCACTAGATAGACTGGCCGAACCACCTTTAGAGGTCATTTTTCCGCACAGAGCAGGGATTGGCCTTTTTCGGGCAACGTGATCCCCTTTTTGAAGCAATGTTTTATGGCCGGATGCCCTTCCTGTCGCCAACCATGTTAATCACCTCTTGCGACACAGGGAATTACCAGTGAACTGGTACTCAATTTGCCGACCTCGGAAGGATGACAGGCTGAGTCAACCCCCCTAGCGTTAATTCAGCGATTGACCTGGAATCGGACCCAGGATCCTAGGATCCCAAGCCGGCACCCGAACCGCTAAGCCAACACCAGGCTTACTAGATAGACTGGTCGGTATTCTCATAATTGTGAACCCACGGGCGTTTCTTTGAGAAAGTCGGCAACATATCTTTTTCCATGTGTTTTTGTATGCTGAATCCCAAAAACAATGTTGCCAAGCTGAATTTTGAAGTTAACATGCCCAAAATGACAAAATTCAAAATGGCCACCAATTCGCATTAAAAAGCTTGTATTTCAGGTACTAAACAATGTAGAAAGTTGATTTTGGAGGCTATACCCACATTTTTGGGGACAAGAAAGTTGATTAAGCCAAAATAAATTCTTATTATGGCCACCATCTTGGATTTCAAGATGGCCACCATGGTCAAACAGGTATGATTTCTAATATATCAGAACTTGTAAGCCATCAAAAGATTAATTCTTGAAGTAATACATCCACTTTTATTCTGCCAAAAAATCTGGCCATGATAACTTTTTACATTTCATTCAATAGTTGTGTAGTTATTTTACTATACATATGCAATTCAAGACGTTTATGCAAGTAATGAGCTAATGTCAAGGAGATAGCGAGCAAACCAAAGGAGGCTATCCTGTCTACTTGCCTCACGCCGGCAGCTGGCTACAGGCGCGAATCCACGCCATCTTGTGTGCTTCCCACGCGGGGTGGTTATACCATGGATACGACCATCAAACTCCTAAAAGCCTCGTAGACCAGAGCTGAGTGTCGGCCGATACAAATACAAAGAACATTATTATTTCTTTTTCATTCCCTTGTGTTGTATACGATACTCAATCTCAGCGCGGGAAGATTCAACTCAACCCTCGTCGGTCTTCCTTTCATCGTCATCAGCTAAACAAGCGAGGAAAGGACAAGACAAGGCTTCCTGAGGCTCGTTTGCACGACGTGCTTGAGGCCTCCTTTCCTACTTCCTGTGGCTCATTTGCACGACGTGCTTGAGGCCTCCTTTCCCGCTTCCTGAGGCTCGTTTGCACGACGTGCTTGAGGCCTCCTTTCCTGCTTCCTGAGGCTCATTTGCACGACGTGCTTGAGGCCTCCTTTCCCGCTTCCTGAGGCTCGTTTGCACGACGTGCTTGAGGCCTGCTTTCCTGCTTCCTGAGGCTCGTTTGCACGACGTGCTTGAGGGCTCCGAGTGCTTCTGCTCACTGAGGATCTCACCTTCGAAAGTGTTGCGTTTACATTCTGTACGCCTGGCCATCTTAGCTACTTAACGTGCAGTGTAAACGAACCTTTTCTTTGTTATCAATGGTGATCTCAAGCTTGTGGAGGAGCTTGTATGTGTAATGTATTTGGGAGGACGACTCGGCCATCCTTGTGCTTTTACATGAATTGACTTGGACCGGTGTGTACCCTGGTTAGAATAGGTACACCGTATCCCTGCGTGTCGTAAGAGGCGACTAAGAGGGTTGGCGTCAGGAAGGGCATCCAGCCATAAAAACATTGCCTCAAAAAGAGAACCATGACAATTACAACTACAAATGGGCAGGGTACAGCCCGAAGTGGAGTCTGAGGTTTGGGACATGGAATGTAGGGACAATGCCAGGGAGATCAGGAGAAGTGGTGGAAGTATTGATCAGAAGAAGAGTGGACATATGTTGTGTGCAAGAGACGAGATGGAAGGGAAGTGGTGTGAGAATGGTGAAGGGTAGGCAGGGACAGAAATACAAGTTTGTTTGGCAAGGGTGCCCAGAGGGCGTGAATGGTGTTGGTGTCCTGTTTTGTGAGGAGTTTGTAGACAGTGTGGTGAGTGTGACTAGAGTGAGTGATAGGTTGATGATGGTGAAAATGATGATTGGAAAGCTCTTGGTGAACGTCATCTCGGAATATGCTCCGCAGGTTGGTCGGAGCGAAGAAGAGAAGGACAAGTTCTGGTGTGCGATAGAGAAGCTGATGGAAAACGTGAAAGATGAGGAAGTTGTTGTGGTAGGAGGAGACCTAAATGGACATGTGGGAAGGAGTATGGACGGTTTTGAGGGATTTCATGGGGGTTACGGATATGGTGTGAGGCTCTGATTGGCTGAGGGGTGCGCCAATGCTGACGTCATCGGCCAAGGATATTACCGAGGGCTGGACGCCATTTTTCGGCAGTTGAGCCGGAGGAGTGAGTAGTTGAGTTGAGTCGAGAGTCCAGCACGTTGAGTGAGGTCTGAATCAAGAGTTCGTGTGCACTCGAGTTGAGTTGAGATCCTGAGTTCAGCACGAGGAGAGAGAGCCCGAGTTGCGTTGGCAGTTCGCAGAGTTGGCAGTTGAGCCATAGGGAGTTGTTTTGAGCAGCCCAGTCGAGTCTTTCAGAGATCCCGACCCGAGTTTGGCTGAGGTGTAGCCCGAGTGGAGCTCGCTGTCCTGCTGTCGACCTCGTGGTGATTGGTGCGTGGTGCTGAGAGGCCTTGTGGGACTTAGAGCGAGGGACCTCATGATGTCCGATCGGGCCGGACGGAGCGGTGTTGGACGGCAGCCACCAAGACGAAGACAAGAAAAGGCCGCATCCGCGTACATTTTGACACACAAGACGTGTTGCTTTGTTAATTCATATTCCCCCGTTTTGTATTTGAGGTCTGGTGTGCGGGATCCCGATTAGGATATTTATTATCGGCGCGCATTTTCCTGTCCTGCCTTTTTCATTTGAATAAACCCTTATTTTATTTTTGTACATATATCTGAATGCAGTTTACTGGGTGTTTGATTTTAATAGATAAGGCTGCAGGCTCTCGCCGTTCCCCTCCATTCCGTGCGCTTAAGGGTTTTAGGTGTCGATTTTGGAATCAGCTATTGAGCTTCCGCCTCGGAGTTAAAGCCTTCGTAATCGGCATCCGCACCTCTGGTGTTAATTGGAGTTGCGTGACAATAGTTACAAATAATTCAGTGGTATAAATATACAACAAGACCGATAAAATCTAACGTTGGCGTAGCCAGGCTTGGATCTGTTGTCCCACTTTCATGTGACGATATCCTCAGCTCTGATTGGGGGCATTTGTGAAGGACACACACACACACACACGCACACACACATGCGCGTGCAGGACAGGCACGCGCGATAGACACACGCTGTTCCAGACGGCATTGCTCTACGGGCTATGCCGTAACAATATGGCTGCCGAACCACGTGAATGATGATGTCCTCAATTATTATTATTTTTTCTCAACCAATTAAACCCTAGAACACGCTCAAGAAATTTCATATTGATCGGATCAAGCGTTCTACTTGCCTTGTCGATTTATGACGTCATAATGAAGGCACCTATGGAATATTCACAGGTTGTACCCCATGGAGAGTACTTTACAATGAGCCACCTTTCCATTTTTTCCATGGAGCAGTTTTGGAAATATAGAGGTGCATTTGACAGAACATCATTAATTGACAAAGCGCGAAGGAGGGTGGCAAAAAAACACTTCAGGTCGGATTTGTGCGGTCAGAGAACGTGGCTATCAATTCACTCCAAAGTTAATAACGAAAAGTGCTTCAAAGCCTAAGAGAAAGAAATCCAAGTGAACAAGCAAATCAAGATGAATCTCAGAGAAAATGACGCAAAGGACGCATGCATGTTAATATGAAGAAGCGATCAGCACAACTGAGTCTGGAAATCTTCTTGAACTCTGAATCTCTGAACCTATGTCTTTCTCCCAAGTCTCTGAAGCTGACCATATCCTCAACCTCCACCCAACCCCCTTCGCTCGAGCCTCACCCCTCCCCTGGTTCATGGGAGGAGTTGCCTTGGGTTTGGGTTTTGTCACGATATATTGTGTCAGGCGTTCATCTCCACAATTGCAATGCAAACCTATTAACACGGACTTTGGACAGTTAAACAAAAAAGTATACGGTAGTGTTGTAGAAAACCAATCAGGTCCACACAACTTTAGTCCAACTTGTGGTTTAATTCCATTTAGATCATGACATCATCCTGTAATGCAGGAAATGCAATAAGTATACGATGTGGCATCACATGGGACCATTCATAACATTCAATGCAAGCAAGCTGGATATTCTATGCTGGCATACCGTTAGTGAGTCTACCAGATGTAACGTGTCACAGGAGAAGTCTCGGAGTACCGTCCGCAGCAGCGGGTCTTATAGTCACGCCCCTTGCGGTGTCAACGAGCAGCGAGCATCACCCCGGGTTCAGTACGAATACGATTTCACTACATTCTCCCCCCCCCACCCCCCGTCAGAATTATACGGCGGTGCGGCTTGAAGCGAGCGATCGTCAGCACGAACAGGGTGCGGAACATCAGTCGACCCAACCGTATCGGGCCGGGCGGCGAATTTCTCTGCCAGCACGCGTCCGAAATTCCCCGGGTACGGCATCACGTATCCCTGTGTCCCCGGCGTCGGAGGCGCCATCAGGGTCGGGTGACGAAGGGGGTAACTCAAAGTCGTCGGGCCCAGGTAGACCCGGCGAGGGAAGAGTCGGTAGACTTTCGGCGATGGGAGCGTCGGGAGAGGCCATAGTCTCATCTATGGGTTCGGTCGGTCCGTCCGATTCCCTACTCAGGTCGGCGACCCCGCAAGGGGCAAGGTGACGGACGGAGACAGTAGTCTCACGGCCATCAGTCGTCATCACACGAGCATGCTCAGGATTAGCCTGGAGAATCTGCACTTTGTCCACTAGGGGGTCGTACTTGCTCGCGCGAACCGCCCGTTTAAGGTAGGCCGGCCTGGGCCCAGCGAGCCAACTGGGCAAAGACCGTATACACCCCGTGCTCCTGGGGTGGTGGAAAAGTCGCTCGTGGGGAGTTTGGTTGGTTCCCGTACACAGGAGAGCCCTGATCGAGTTCAACGCCGCAGGGAGCGACCAAGCCCATTGATCGAGGCCCCGGCCGAGGGTCCGGAGGTTGAGCATGACGGCCCTCCAGATAATCCCGTTGAAGCGTTCGATCTGCCCATTAGCCTGGGGTCTGTACGGCGTGGTGTAACTAGAAGCAATGTTATTTTGGAGCAGATAGCCGCGCACCTCCTGAGACAAGAAGACCGCACCCCGGTCGGTATGGACATAGGCCGGGTACCCGAACATTGAGAACAAGTTCTGTAAGCATCGCATCACCGTGGCAGCAGTCATGTCCGCGCACGTATAAGCAAAGGGGAATCGCGAGTTCTCATCGACGATAGTGAGCAGATAGCGAGAGCCGCTCGACACCGGCAATGGGCCCTTGAAATCCATCGCCAAGCGTTCCCACGGTCGTGTAGCCTTAACCAGAGTCCCCATGGGAGGGTTATAGAAACGCGGTTTGATTTCCGCGCAGATAGCGCAGTCGCGACAGATACGGTGGATATCGTCAATTGAGTATGGGAGATTGCCACGCCGCACAAAATGAGCGAAACGCGTTACGCCGGGATGGCCCGCAGTGGCATGCAGCACCCGTAGGCCCTCCAAAGAGGTGATACCCGCGCATGTAGCCGGTCGTGATAAGGCATCGACAGCCCGGTTGTCCTTCCCCGGGCGATATTTGATGGTGTAACAGAAGTCGGCGAGTTCGATACGCCAGCGAGTGATTTTCTCATTCTTAATGCGCTGGGCGTGTAAGGTGTCGTACATGAATGCAACGCTTTGCTGGTCCGTGATGATTTGGAAGCACCGCCCGAGTAAGTACGGGCGCCATCGCCGAATAGACTCGACGATCGCATACGCTTCCTTTTCGACGGACGAGTGTCTCCGCTCAGCGGTGGTAAGAGTCCGTGAAAAGAAAGCCACGGGACGCCCCCCTTGGGAGAGGGTCGCCGCGATGGCCTGATCCGAGGCGTCACTTTCGAGGACGAAAGAGCCGCTCTCGTCGATTGTCGCCACGGCGGCTCGGGCGATGTCGGCCTTAAGGCCTTCAAAGGCCGCCAATGCGGCCGGACTCAGTGGGAAGGTGTCGCAGGCCACGAGGGGGTGAAGTTTCGCGGAGAAATGTTGCACCCATTTGGAGTAATGGGCGAATAGCCCGAGGGCGCGCTTCAGGGACGCCCGATCACAGGGAGGGGCCATGTCGAGCAAAGGTCGCAGACGCTCCTTATCCGGAGCGACAGAGCCATGGGTCACGGTGTACCCCAGAAGATCTATCGTGCGTAGGGAGTATTGGCACTTATCCTCGTTCATAGTTAAGTGATACCTCTGCGCGACCTCAAGGAAGCGCTTCAGATTAGCATCATGGTGCCCTTGGTCATATCCACAAACCGTAAGATTATCGAGGTAGATGAAAACATCGGTTAAGTGCTCCCGCGCAATGAGGTCATCCATGGCCCTCTGGAAACAAGCGACCCCGTTCGTTACCCCAAAAGGCAATCGCGTAAATTGGTACAACGGCTGCCCCGACTCAAAAGCGGTATAGATACGATCCGCCCTAGAGATAGGGATCTGGTGGTACGCACTACGGAGATCGAGAGTGCTATAGACCGAATACTGGGACACCTGTTGCACCAGCGCGTCCATCCCCGGAAGGGGGTAGGCATCCAGCTGTGTAAAGCGGTTAATCGTTTGGGAATAGTCGATTACCATGCGTCTGCGGTGGGCCTCGCTGCGCACCACCAAGACCTGGGCGCGCCACGGCGACCTGCTAGGTTCTATGATGCCGTCTTTCAAGAGCTGAGCCGTTTTGTCCGCAATGAATTGCATGTCTGCACGAGAGTAGCGCCGTGATTTCACCGCGACAGGGGTACAGTCGGAGGTTAGATTGGGGAACAGCGAAAGCGGCTGGATGTCCATTTGCGCTAGGGCGCACACCGCAAGCGCGTCGTCCGCCCCCACAACAAGCGTGTCAGGCCCACCAAACTCCATTACCAGACGTCCATGCAGCTTAAGAAAATCGTGTCCTAACAGAATATCAGCACATAAAGCGGGTAAAACCATAAGGTGTACATCAGGAAAAACCCGTCCCTATAGCACGAGTTTCAATCGGCATTCCCCCTTCGTGCTGAGTCGAAGCCCCTGGGAAGCCATGAAGATCCGTCTCGTAGACCTCCAGATCCGCCATCCATGCCTGAGCACAAGTCGCTGGTCGATAAAACTATCCGTAGACCCTGTATCCACCAAGGCCCGAACACAATGGCCTTCGACCATGAGGGGAATAAGGGCTTGAGCCAGGCCAGACGAGGCTGCTGGGAGTGGGACTGAACCCCCCGAATGGGTCGGACAAGCCTCGCGGGTGGATCCTATGCCCGCAGCAGTTTTGCGGTCGTGGCCAGAGTATGCGTTGTCCATGGGGAATCCATTAATGCCATCAGAGGGCTTTCCCAAGCATTCCGGTGTTTCGCGATTCAAAATCTGACAATTCTGACGGGAAAAGGCCTCCGTAGTATTTGAAAATGCCTTTTGACACTTTTGGCAGGAAAAGGCCTCCGTAGTATTCGAAATCGCCTTTTCCGGGGTGAGGGCCACCGTTAGCTCGTGGACGACACGAGGAGAACGTTCCGCTGGGGCTTGGCGAGGCTTCAAAGCTCCTTGCGTGGCCCGGAGTTTGGTCAAGGACACGTACTTCGTGCCCGATTGAGGATGAGACTGTGGTGGCTGTCCGGTGACGCCCGCCAAGGACGTCTGAGCGCCCAGGGGCCCGCAGAGAGGGGCCCTCCCCTTCGAAGACGGGTAAGGCGCCTGGTTTTGGGCTCGGCTCGCAGGCTCCGCAATGAGCCCATTCAAGGTCGCCGCGACCGCGCGATTCAATGAGCCGCGAGCCGCGTGCCGTTTTCCTGCACACTTTCGCGTAATGTCCCTTTTGCGAGCACAAATGGCATATAGCGTCTCGTGCCGGACACACGGGCCGGGCATGGCGTGGCCCCCCACAGAAAAAGCATGCGGCCCCGCGTAAGGCCTTGGGTCTGGCCGTAGCGGCAGCCGTCAGGACTGGGTCTTCCTCCGGAGCATCCCGGAGTTCCGCGAGCAGGTCCGCGTCCTCGGCGGTAGCACTCTCCGGCCGGGCGTGTAGTGTAGTGCCCGCCAAGAGGCGCGTGCGATCATAGGTGTTCGATTGCATCCGCGCTTCGGTGTATACTTTCCCTTGCTCGAGTGCCGTAGCGAAGGTCAGGTCGGTCTTCTCTAGGAGCTTGAGCCTTAGTTCCTGGGAGGAGACCCCTGCAATAAAGGCATCTAAAAGAAGATCATCCTGAGACTGCGCGGGAGTCAGTGGCTCCTTGATGCTGTCCAGCAAGAGCTGCCGGAGCTCCTGGGCGTAGTGGTCCATCGCCTCGTTGGGTTGCTGACGTCGCGTTAGCAGCAAATATCGTGCATACACCGGGCTTTTTTCCTTTATGTACAGCCGTTTGAGCTCCGCGATCGAGAGGTCATACGTCGCGAATTGAGCGATGGAATTGTACACCTTGTCGTCGATTTTTGAATGAAGCGTTGCTAGCTTCGCGGCAGCCGTCGGCGCGGTCTCAGGCTCCTCGAAATGATTCTCCAATGTTCTGAGCCAGTGCTTCAGTTGCAAGCCACCATCCGGGGCTTGCGGGTCGGCGCAGAATACGGCAACTGCCAGCGTCTTGTTGCCAGCCATGTCGGTAGATATAAATGGAATTAAGTGTTGTGGAAAACCAATCAGGTCCACACAACTTTAGTCGAACTTGTGGTTTAATTCCATTTAGATCATGACATCATCCTGTAATGCAGGAAATGCAATAAGTATACGATGTGGCATCACATGGGACCATTCATAACATTCAATGCAAGCAAGCTGGATATTCTATGCTGGCGTACCGTTAGCGAGTCTACCAAATGTAACGTGTCACAGGAGAAGTCTCGGAGCACCGTCCGCAGCAGCGGGTCTTATAGTCACGCCCCTAGCGGTGTCAACGAGCAGCGAGCATCACCCCGGGTTCAGTACGAATACGATTTCACTACAGGTAGTATGAAACAACTGCCTTTATTGTGTGAGGATCTCTTTGGGACCCATCAAAACAATGTTAAAAAAGTGGGATGTGAAGACTTTTCCTATATTGTTACAAAGATGGTTTACACCCATTTTTTAACAAGGTCTGATTGCTGTAAAATGCTTCATAAATTTTGCACATGATTCTTCAAACCAAAAAAATTACCATCTTGGAAAAAATTGACAAAATTGTAACAAATGGGAGAACCACTTGCAGGTTAAACACCAAATGGTAGAACCAGTTTATTAATCTTTAATTTCCTTTTTGAGTCAAATTTTGCTCTCCTCAAACCTTGTTTATTGTCCTACTTTTCCAAGTGTCCTTGCAAAGGCCGAGTCCTTCCAGTACAAGTTGGGACATGAGGGGATGGCGACCTCCAGATGACCAAAAGTCCTTCCCACATCACATTCCATTTGGACGTATGGTTTTGAGGTCTGCTCAGTCAAAGGTGAATATAAATTTGAGAGGTGGTGAGAAACTGCAGCAAGGTAATTTATTGCATAGTGAAAGATGACATCCATGAACCTCCCTCCACAACATGTGAAGGCAATATGTAGATGACCCCTGAATGGAAAATAAATCCCATGAGTTACAGTGCATTCAGAGTATTCAGACCCCTTAACGTTTTTCACATTTTGTTATGTTGCAGCCTTATGCTGAAATCGTTTAAATTCTTTTTTTTCCCTCATAAATCTACACTCAATACCCTTTGATGACAAAGAGAAAACAGGATTTTAGAAAGTTTTGCAAGTTTATGAAAAAAACAAAAACTGAAATATCACATTTACATGAGTATTCAGACCCTTTCATATGACAATTGAAATTTAGCTCGGGTGCCTCACATTTCTCTTGATCATCTTTGAGATGTTTCTACACCTTGATTGGAGTCCACCTGTGGTAAATTCAATGGATTGGACATGATTTGGAAAGGCACACACCTGTCTATATAAGGTCTCACAGCTGACAATGCATATCAGAGCAAAAACCAAGCCATGAGGTCAAAGGAACTGCTTTCAGAGCTCAGACAGGATTGTGTCGAGGGACAGATCTGGGAAGCCCACAAAAAAAATTCTGCTACATTGAAGGTTCCCAAGAGCACAGTGGCCTCCATAATTCTTAAATGGAAGAAGTTTGGAACAACCAGGGCTCTTCCGGGAGCTGGCCGCCCGGCCAAACTGAGCAATCGGGAGAGAAGGGCCTTGGTAATAGGTGACCAAGAACCCGATGGTCATTCTGGCTGAGCTCCAGAGATGCTGTGTGGAGATGGGAGAAACTTCCAGAAGGACAACCATCACTGCAACACTCCACCGATGTGGGCTTTATGGCAGAGTGGCCAGATAGAGGCCTCTCCTCAGTGAAAGACACATGGAAGCCCACAGAATCTTGTTTCTCAGTCCGAGTCCTTTAGGTGCTGTTTTGCAAATTCCAAGCGGGCTTTCATGTGTCTTTCACTGAGAGGCTTCCGTCTGACCACTCTGCCATAAAGCCCAGATCGGTGGAGTGTTGCAGTGATGGTTGTCCTTCTGGAAGTTTCTCCCATCTCCACACAGGATCTCTGGAGCTCAGCCAAAGTGGCCATCGGGTTCTTGGTCACCTCTTACCAAGGCCCTTCTCCCCCGATTGCTCAGTTTGGCCGGGCGGCCAGCTCTCGGAAGAGTCCTGGTTGTTCCAAACTTCTTCCATTTAAGAATGATGGAGGCCACGGTGCTCTTGGGAACCTTCAATGCAGCAGAAATTTTTTTGTAGGCTTTCCCAGATCTGTGCCTCGACACAATCCTGTCTCTGAGCTCTGCATGCAGTTCCTTCGACCTCATGGCTTGGTTTTTGATCTGATGTGCATTGTCAGCTGTGAGACCTACTGTAGACAGGCATGTAGGCCTTTCCAAATAATGTCCAATCCATTGAATTTACCACAGGTGAACTTCAATCAAGGTGTCGAAACATCTCAAAGATGATCAAGAGAAATGGGGGGCACCTGAGCTAAATTTCAAGTGTCATAGCAAAGGGTATGAATACTTTGGTCAATGTAATATTTGTTTTTTTCTTTTTAATAAATTTGCAAAACTTTCTAAAATCCTGTTTTCTCTTTGTCATTATGGGGTATTGAGTGCAGATTGATGAGGGAAAAAATGAATTTAAACGATTTCAGCATAAGGCTGCAACATAACAAAATGTGAAAAAAGTGAAGGGGTCTGAATACTTTCTGAATGCACTGTAGCTGAAATTATGCTTCATGGTGTCATGTTTTGCTGTTGTCGGAGAAATTTAACAATTGTACCATGTTAGAATATCTCATTGCCTCCGTCATGGAAACTGGATGAAGATTATGTTTTCACCCCAGTCTGTTTGGCTCTCCCTGTGTCTGTCTGTGAGCAGGATATTTCAAAAAGTTGTGGTTGAATTCGGACTAAATTTGGTGGACAGTTTGGGTGTGTGACGAGGACAAATAGATTCTATTTTGTTGAGGATCCGGATGCGTTTTTATTATTATTATTATTATTTTATTTTATTTTTTTAAAGTGATTCTTGGCACAGAGGTGGGCCTGAAAAAGATATGCATTATAGCATGACATTTTGCAACGTTTTCGACAGATTATGATAAGACTTGGTGGATGATTTGGGTTGGTGACGAGAACAAGTCGATTAGATTTTGGTTCAGGTTTGGATGCAGATGCAGCCTGTCGGTGGGATACAAAACGTAAACTGCTCAGCCTGGCTCGTAACGTCATATGCTCTCGACTGAGTGCCGTTCTCATCTTTAACTTGTTTTCCTCAATTTTTTTTGCTGTAAAGTGCCTTGGAAAGCCTATTGTGAGGTGCCATATAAATAACTAGATGTTATTCATAGAATACTTGCCCTGTGCTGTCAACTTTGTGCAAACCAATTCTTCTGTTTTTGAATTTATTTATTTTTCTCTTTGATCCAATATTGGCTGCCAGACCACGTGACAGATGACATCATAAATTTACATTCTCTGATATAATTGTTGCGTAGATCATGCTCAATAAATTTGAAACTGATCAGATTAAGCATTGTCCCTGTCAAATTATGACATAATTAACGCACCAATGACCATCATTAACAACACTTATTCCCCATGCGGAGTTCTTTAGCATGAGCCACGTTTCAATTTCTTCTATGGAGCGGTTTCGGAGATATCGAGGTGCAACGTTTTGTGGTTTTTCCAAGATTGCGCCTGTACCACATGACCTATGGTGTCATAATTATCATTTAAAAATTATACAGGATGAGGTGCTCCTGTGGTGAAACTTTCATGTCCATCAGGCCAACAGTTGTAGAGAAAAAAAATATTCACACTGATCGGATGAAGCGTTATTCTTGTCGAGTTGACGTAACAATGAAGGCACAGATGACATCATCATTAACATATCTTATTCCCCATGGGGAGTACTTTGCAATGAGTTGTGTTTCAATTTTTCCCATGGAGCGGTTTCAGAGATAGAGGTGCAAAGTTTTTCCAAGATGGCGCCTCTACCACGTGACCGATGTCATAATTGCCACTAAAAAATCTACAGGAGGAGGCGCTGCTGTGGTGAAAATTTCGCGCCAATCGGACCAACATTTGCAGAGAAAAAAAAAATCATACTGATGCGATCGAGTGTTGTACTTGTCGAATTATGATGTCATAATGAAGGTACCAATGACATTATCAAGATCTTATTCCCCATGGGGTATACTTGCCAACAACATACCATGTTTAAATTTTTTCCATGGAGCGAATTCCTGAGATGGAGAGGTGCAAAGTTTTTCATATTCTTTTCAAGATGGCACCTGTACCATCTAACCAATGACGTCATAATTATCCTTAAAGGATCATTCAGCAGGAGGTGATCCTACGGTGAAAAGTTAGTGTCCATCGGAGTAACAGTTCCTGAGAATTTTTCTTTTTCCATACTTGTCGCATTATTAAGTCATAATGAAGGCACCGATGACATCATTAACCTATCTTATTCCCCATGGGGAGTACTTGATAATGAGCCATGTTTCAATTTTTACCATTGAGCGATTTTGGTGATATAGAGTTGCAACGTTTTTCGAAGATGGCATCCATACGACGTGACCTATGGCGTCATAGTTGTGAATATATATATTCTACATTCGGAGGTGCTCATATAGTGAAAATTGTCACTCAGACCAACAGTTGCTGAGAAAATGAATTTTTTAAATGCAGACACGTACGTGTACGGTACGCCACATGTATGCACCCAACTGATCGCTTAACCCCGCTCTTCGCTTCGTGAGGAGGTTAACTAACCAATATTTTATGCATCGTTTTCTTTGATTGGGGAACAAGAAAGCCTGTAAAATTCAAGTGCAATTGTCGCATGAGAAATAAAACTTTCACAACATTTTCTGACTTTCAAAGAGTTGTAGACCAGATGCTTGAAGTAAACTTGAGATCCTTGTTTTGTTGCAAGTAGTTCAAAGTTATTTTATTGCACGTGCACAAATTGGGATTTTTATTCCTCCGCCGACAAAGTCGCATGTTTTCAGGTTGTTAATGCATCCGTCTGTCCATCAGTCCATTTGTGATAGGTTTTCGTTTCCGCAATAATTTGGGAATGGCTGAAGGGATATAAGTCAAACTTGGTACAGTTATGTATAATGGTGTAAAGATGAACTGATTAGATTTTGTAGTCACGAGGTCAAAGGTCCGAAATCATGTTAGGTGAAAATCCTGTTACCACGGTAATTTGTGAATCAGTGATGGGGTTTTGGCCAAAGTTGGGACAAGTATGTATTATGATGCAAAAATAAACTGGTTTAATTTTGGGGTTAAGAGGTCAAAGGTCAGAGTCTGTAATAGGTTTCGCTACTGCGATAACTTAAGACCGGCTGAAGGGAACAAGGTCAAACTTGGTACAAGTATGTATAATGACGCTAAGATAAAAGGATTAAATTGTGAGGTCAAGAAGTCAAAGGACTTAAATCTCGTTGGATAACAATTGTGTTACTGCGCTAATTTGTGAAACAGTGATGGGGTTTTGACCAAACTTGGTAAAAGTATATTTTATGATGAACGGATTAAATTTCTGCATCAAAAGTCAGAGGTCATGTCAGGTACAAATGTGATACTTGAGAACAGCTGAAGGCATTTGACTCAAACTTGGTACATGTAAAATGATGTAATAATGTGGACGGAGGCATATCTGTCGAAGTTGCCACGTCAGAGTGCTGTTCTCGTTAATGATGGACTGATAAGAGTTCCATATAGGGTAAAAGGGGTTTGGACCCCACCTTGGGCACATTGGCTAGTCTGGCATAGTCTTCTGCTGGATTCCACCTTTCTAAATTTAAGAATCCACCTCTGCTGACTTCCACCTTTCTAGATGTGCCTTAGGCAAGTGACTATTATTGACGAATGTAATTTGTAAATATGTGATACACAATCTTGTCTTGTGAATTTAATTGCAATATATCATGTGGGTTCGAGAGGTGAATAGCACCGAACTTTGGGTACTTCCAACGCATTGAAAAATTTGGAGACCAGGCAAAAATTGTAAATTCTCCCATCCATGGAACCGCCTTATGGAGACTATTCTTGCCCACTCTTCTCTCTAGGGCAACAACCAGGCAGTGCACAACCACCTCCAATAGTAGCAATAAAGTTGTCCCTCTCCGTCCACCCCACACCTCCCTCCTCCCCCAATACTGACGCATAATCTTTATTCCCTCCAGTAGCTCTTCGTAACCCAACCCTTTTGCTATCTGAGGATCATGTGAATTGAATATATGTTCTCTCCCCCCACCCCTCACATTCTTTATTTTTCTTTGTGCAAGTAATATGTCAATGTTCCTTCTTGCTGATACCACATTTGTAAAATGTGAAAGCCCACAAATATTAAATTTATCATTTTCAAGAACTTACATTTACAATTTACTGGCTATTTTCAAGGACTATGAAGGTAAAATCGAAGATGACAGGCAGATTTTATTTATTTTTTAATTCCATTTTTGTTTCACATCAAATGCTATAGTTTCAGATGTGTGAAAGATTCTTCAAGGTTTTACTTTGCAGCTCATTTTAAGTGCATCGTGTGCAGAAATTCAATGACACCTGCCCAGCTGATATTTTGGTGGAAACAGACGATCGGCAAATCAGTAGTTCCCCTTTTCAGGTTGCAAGAAACACTTCTCAAGGTCAGAATTTTGACTTCCTTCAACATTATGCATTTCTATCTGTGCACGTGAAGAGAACATGCACCTGAAATGTAGATTATGTCAGATTTCTACTTGTATTAACGTGAAGAGACCTTTGGACCGGTACCTTGTATTTTCATTTTTTTAACTCGTGAAGATCTTTATTGGACATTGTATTATTGTGAAACTATTTAGGTTGAATTGTGTAATAACATGAGTAATGAAGTTCTAATCTTTATTTTCCTTTCAACTGACCTCCAACATTTAAAAACCGCTACAGTTACTTGCTCGACACGTATGCTATCGATCTAGCATCCGTGTCGTTGATCATCAATTACATTGCTGCCATTTTATTTCACTAGATAGACTGGCCGAACCACCTTTAGAGGCCATTTTTCCGCACAGAGCAGGGATTGGCCTTTTTCGGGCAACGTGATCCCCTTTTTGAAGCAATGTTTTATGGCCGGATGCCCTTCCTGTCGCCAACCATGTTAATTGCCTCTTGCGACACATAGGGAATTACCAGTGAACTGGTACTCAATTTGCTGACCTCGGAAGGATGACAGGCTGAGTCAACCCCCCTGGCGTTAATTCAGCGATTGACCTGGAATCGGACCCAGGATCCTAGGATCCCAAGCCGGCACCCGAACCGCTAAGCCAACACCAGGCTTACTAGATAGACTGGTCGGTATTCTCATAATTGTGAACCCACGGGCGTTTCTTTGAGAAAGTCGGCAACATATCTTTTTCCATGTGCTTTTGTATGCTGAATCCCAAAAACAATGTTGCCAAGCTGAATTTTGAAGTTAACATGCCCAAAATGACAAAATTCAAAATGGCCACCAATTCGCATTAAAAAGCTTGTATTTCAGGTACTAAACAATGTAGAAAGTTGATTTTGGAGGCTATACCCACATTTTTGGGGACAAGAAAGTTGATTAAGCCAAAATAAATTCTTATTATGGCCACCATCTTGGATTTCAAGATGGCCACCATGGTCAAACAGGTATGATTTCTAATATATCAGAACTTGTAAGCCATCAAAAGATTAATTCTTGAAGTAATACATCCACTTTTATTCTGCCAAAAAATCTGGCCATGATAACTTTTTACATTTCATTCAATAGTTGTGTCGTTATTTTACTATACATATGCAATTCAAGACGTTTATGCAAGTAATGAGCTAATGTCAAGGAGATAGCGAGCAAACCAAAGGAGGCTATCCTGTCTACTTGCCTCACGCCGGCGGCTGGCTACAGGCGCGAATCCACGCCATCTTGTGTGCTTCCCACGCGGGGTGGTTATACCACGGATACGACCATCAAACTCCTAAAAGCTTCGTAGACCAGAGCTGAGTGCCGGCCGATACAAATACAAAGAACATTATATTATTTCTTTTTCATTCCCTTGTGTTGTTTACGATACTCAATCTCAGCGCGGGAAGGTTCAACTCGACCCTCGTCGGTCTTCCTTTCATCGTCGTCAGCTAAACAAGCGAGGAAAGGACAAGACAAGGCTTCCTGAGGCTCGTTTGCACGACGTGCTTGTGGCCTCCTTTCCTGCTTCCTGAGGCTCGTTTGCACGACGTGCTTGAGGCCTCCTTTCCTGCTTCCTGAGGCTCGTTTGCACGACGTGCTTGTGGCCTCCTTTCCTGCTTCCTGAGGCTCGTTTGCACGACGTGCTTGAGGCCTCCTTTCCTGCTTCCTGAGGCTCGTTTGCACGACGTGCTTGAGGCCT
The DNA here is from genome assembly GCF_964187855.1 of Myxine glutinosa. Classification (NCBI taxonomy): domain Eukaryota; kingdom Metazoa; phylum Chordata; class Myxini; order Myxiniformes; family Myxinidae; genus Myxine; species Myxine glutinosa. Next base: position 219,010,995 of record NC_136261.1, on the reverse strand, counting down.
CCTTTCCTGCTTCCTGTGGCTCGTTTGCACGACGTGCTTGAGGCCTGCTTTCCTGCTTCCTGAGGCTCGTTTGCACAACGTGCTTGAGGCCTCCTTTCTTGCTTCCTGAGGCTCGTTTGCACGAGGTGCTTGAGACCTCCTTTCCTGCTTCCTGAGGCTCGTTTGCACGATGTGCTTGAGGCCTCCTTTCCTGCTTCCTGAGGCTTGTTGTGTTTGTTTTTTGGGTTTGTTTTTTGTTTGTTTGCTTGTTTTTCGGGTGACACCGTCACAATTTCGGTCTTCGAGGCCGGCCGATAGGCACAGTGTGACCGGAAGGGACGAGGTTCTCCTGACCACGTGGCCCTTGACTTGGTTTGTCCGCACAATGTGGGCGCTTTCAGGATGAACTTTAGCCGGGGAGCGTTTGGGCGCCCCGGTGTGATACTGCCGCCCACGCGCATAACTTGTGAGTGCACGTGGGTCCCGGCGGTCCCACTGGCCTAGCGCTACCATGTTTAGACAGCGAACTCCGTCCCCGGGCACCGGCACCTACTCCCGGAAGTTTGAGAGATCAGCAGTGCCGGGCACGGTAGGACACCCGCGGAGCCCCGGCGGACCGGGGACGCACGAGCCTACGCGTTAGCGTGCTACGGCGGAATCAACGGCTTCGGCCACGGCCGGGCCGATACTCGGCCCGGTCGCCCGGAAATGAACTGGTTCGACACCCGCGCTAGAGAGGTCGCGGGCGACTGAGATGTATTAACAAATAATTAATTAATTTGAGACGTCCGATTTCTAGTGTTTGGAAATTTGGAAGAGCTTGACCCTAGCCTTTCCCTTGCGAGGGCAAGGAGGAACTTAACACTTGACACTTAAGCTTACTTTGAAGTACACCCTGCCAGCGCTCCCGGTGGGACGGCAGGGCAACCAGAAGGGACGAGGTTCTCCTGACCACGTGGCCCTCGATCTGGGAAGCGAGAGGCGTTCCATTAGTGGACGCGCCCCTCACGCCCGACTTTTGGGCGGCCCCGGCAGGCCGTTTGTTTTGACGTTCCGTGACAGGCCCCGCACCCCCACCTCCGGGCCGACCGGGCGACCGGAATGAATCCCGGTGTCCCGATCCGAACCTTCAGAGCGGGCTGGCTGGGGAGTGCCAAGCACCCCGTACCTGCACTTTCCGTCCCTGCGGTCCCAAATACCGGAACCACCCGAATACCACTTTATTCGACAAAATGAGGTGCGGCCTACAGCCTTAGAAAACCAACCCTAAATAAGTCAATACCTCCAACGAGAGGGTGGTGGGAGGGTGGTGGGAGGGTGGTGGCAGGGTGGTGGCAGGGTGGTGGCAGGGTGGTGGCAGGGTGGTGGCAGGGTGATGGCAGGGTGATGGCAGGGTGATGGCAGGGTGATGGCAGGGTGATGGCAGGGTGATGGCAGGGTGATGGGAGGGTGATGGGAGGGTGATGGGGGAGGGTGATGGCAGGGTGATGGGGGAGGGTGATGGGGCAGGGTGATGGGGGAGGGTGATGGGAGGGTGCAATAATCCGGTGCAATAATCAAAAACCGATTCAAAATGGCCCCTCGCTACGATTTTCCACGATCACATTTTATTTTCACCACTTCAAATCGACCGAATTTCACCAAATAAGATACCACATTCGATGCACTGATGTCATTTTTACAGCAAAAGTGAAAACAGATTTTAATTTGGAAATAAAACGAAAGCGTGCACAATGGACCCATTCGTGCCGCGTGACGTGGTGACGTCATCGCGCTTTCATCTTAAAAGACATTTGATATAAGTTAATATTTTGATATAAGCCTTAGAAAACCAACCCTATAGAAGTCAGTACCTCCAACGACACAGGCGCGCATTCGTGCCGCGTGACGTGGTGACGTCATCACACTTTCATCTTAAAAGACATTTGATATAAGTTAATATTTTGATATAAGCCTTAGAAAACCAACCCTATATATAAGTCAATACCTCCAACGATACAGGTGCGCATTCGTGCCGCGTGACGTGGCCTCAAGCTCGTGAAACTCGTGTTTGGCAAGGGTGCCCAGAGGGCGTGAATGGTGTTGGTGTCCTGTTTTCTGAGGAGTTTGTAGACAGTGTGGTGAGTGTGACTAGAGTGAGTGATAGGTTGATGATGGTGAAAATGATGATTGGAAAGCTCTTGGTGAACGTCATATGCTCCGCAGGTTGGTCGGAGCGAAGAAGAGAAGGACAAGTTCTGGTGTGCGATAGAGAAGCTGATGGAAAACGTGAAAGATGAGGAAGTTGTTGTGGTCAGAGGAGACCTAAATGTACATGTGGGAAGGAGTATGGACGGTTTTGAGGGAGTTCATGGGGGTTACGGATATGGTGTGAGAAATGGAGAAGGTGAAAGGATTTTGGAGTTTGCTGGTGGAGCTGATCTGTTGATTTGTAATACTCAGTTCCAGAAAGAGGATAATAAGCTTGTTACATACACGTCAGGTGGGTCGATGACAACCGTTGACTATCTGATGGTGCGTAGGCGAGATAGGGGGCACCTCCGGGACACAAAGGTGATCCCGGGGGAGGAGGCTGTTTCACAGCACCACTTGGTTGTCTGCGATATAAGGGTGAAAGGTGCGAGGAGAGCTCGGTGGGTGAAGTACCAACCGAGAATGAAGGTGTGGAGGTTGAAAGAGGTGACAGTGAGGGAGGCATTAAAAGAGGCTGAGTAGGGTAGAGGATGATGTGGTTGAGCTTGAAAGTGGTTGGATGTCAATGAAAGATAGTCTGTTGGGAGCTGTTGGTGAGGTGTGTGAATGGACAAAAGGACCACTGAGGCACTCGGAAACATGGTGGTGGGATGATGAAGTTGGAAAGAGGATTGACGAGAAGAGGAAGAGTTTCAAGGAGTGGCAGAAGGCGAAGGGTACGGGAGCAGAAAAAGCAGAGCATGAAAGTTATAAGGCAGCCAAGAAGGCTGCAATGAAAGGTAGCAAAGGCGCAGGAGGCATGTCGGAAAATGATCGGAGAACGCTTAGATTCGGAAGAGGGTCAGAGAGCGGTATTCAGGATTGCAAAGCAGATGGCGAAAGAGGTGTGATGTGATGGGGGTGAGTTGCTTGAAGGATGAAGTGGGACAAATCGTAGTGGACCCAGATGGAATTAAAGGAAGATGGAAAAGATATATGGAAATGCTGTTGAATACAGAGAATGAATGGGATGGCAACATAGAGAGTAACCCCGTTTTAGGACCGGCAGAGAAGATAACTGAGAAGGAAGTTGAGGAAGCGATAAATGCAATGAAGAGTAGAAAAGCAGGAGGGCCGACCGGAGTTGTGCGAGATATGTTGAAGGCAGCAGGAAGTTGGGGTGTGAAGACAATGACAGAGATCTGTAATCTGTTGGTGAAAGAAGGCCGCATTCCAGTGGATTGGGAACTGAGTACCCTTGTCCCTCTATACAAGGGGAAAGGTGACCCTCTGGAGTGTGGCTCCTACCGAGCGATAGTTATTGGAGCATGGAATGAAGGTATTGGAAAGGGTGTTGGAGAGGAGGATTATGAATAAGGTGAAGATTGACGAAATGCAGTTTGGATTTATGCCAGGAAGAGGAGCGACAGACGCGCTCTTTATTGTGAGGCAGTTGCAGGTGAAGTACATGAAGAGGAAGAAGTTGTTTCTTGGGTTTGTTGATCTGGAGAAAGCATTCGATAGGGTTCCACGTGAAGTATTGACATGGGCATTGAGGAGGTTCGGAGTGGAGGAATGGTTGATCAGAGTAGTGATGGCAATGTACAAAAGAGCGCGCACAGCTGTAAGGACGAAGGATAGGAACAGTGGTGAGTTTGAGGTGAAGGTGGGAGTGCATCAGGGGTCGGTACGAAGTCCACTACTATTTGTCGCTGTGATGGAGGTGCTGGCTCAGAACGTAAAGAAGGGTTTACCGTGGGAGTTGTTTTATGCAGATGATCTGGTGTTGATTGCGGAAAGTATGGGATGGACTGAAGGAAAAGATGAACAAGTGGAAGGAATGTATGGAGACAAAAGGTCTGAAGGTGAATATCGGAAAGACGAAGGTGATGGCAAGTGGTAAAGCATGTGGTGAAGTGGAAAGAACTGGGAAGTGGCCATGTGCTGTGTGCAGGAAGGGTGTTGGAGTGAACTCAATTCAATGTACAATGTGCGCTGAGTGGGTTCATCAAAAATGTAGTGGTCTGAGAGGGTCATTAACCAGTGTGGCAGCTACATTCAAATGTAAGGTGTGCACAGAGGGAGCTGCAGATGGAGGAAATGTTGAGTTGGATCTTGGAGGCTGCGTGAAGCTGGAAGATGTGAAAACATTTTGCTACCTCAGAGCCATGCTGAATGGAGAAGGTGGATCAGACTCCAACGGTTGCTAGAGTGAGATGTGCATGGAAGAAGTTTTGGGAACTGAGTGGCGTGCTGATGAGGGGAGTGTCGTTGAAGCTGAAGGGAAAGGTGAATGCTGCATGTGTGAGAAGTGTTATGATTTATGGGAGCGAGACATGGGTAATGAACGTAGAGCAGCAACGAAGGCTGGAAAGGGTGGAAATGCGAATGGTTCGGTGGATGTGCAGAGTAGCGTTGAGAGAGAGGAAGACAAATGATGATTTGCGAAAGATGATGGCAATAGCGCCTGTGATGGATGCTGTGAAGAGAAACAGGTTGAGATGGTTTGGTCATGTGTTGAGGAAGGATGAAAGTGACTGGTTGAGAAGAGTGATGGAAATGAATGTAGAAGGAAGTAGAGGACGGGGAAGACCGAGAAAGACTTGGCTAAAGATGGTGGAAGAAGAAATGCGGGCAAGGGGGTTAACAAGGAGAAATGCAGAAAATAGGGGAAAATGGAGAAGATTGTTGTGGGCACTGCAAGGCTAACCCCCGCTCTAGCAGGGAAAATGGCCTTAAAATGCATGTTGTTGTTGTTGTTGTTGTTGTGTAGCTTGCTCCATGTTGCAGCCATCCATGACAGTCTGGAAAAGAAAATACATAACACTACTACTACTACAACTTTCTTGTCCCCAAAAATGTGCGTATGGCCACCAAAATCAACTTTCTCCATTGTTTAGTAGCTGAAATATAAGCTTTTTAGTGTGATTTGGTGGCCATTTTGAATTCTGTCATTTTGGGCATGTTAATTTTAAAATTCAGCTTGGCAACATTGTTTTTTTGTATTCAGCATACAAAAACACATCGAAAAAGATATGTTGCCGACTTTCTCCAAGAAACGCCCGTGGATTCATCGATTGGCAACTTTTGGAAATATCTGACTAGTCTAAGAAACACCTGGTCCCTTCAGGAGCATTGGCAAGTCCTCTCCAAGTCGACCAGAGCAAATCGGTTGGTTTTTTTGTTTGTTTGTTTTTGTCTGTTTGTTTCTCGCTCACTCTCTCTCCCAGGCCAGTGAGGTCGGAGCAATTCCTGGCGTGAAGAGCCAAGTCGCCATCTTTGAGAAAATGGGGAGTTGCGTATGCTGCATGAATTTGCCACAAATACCATCACTTGAATCAACAACTAACTCGTTTTATTGATTACTTGAAACGATGGCAGTGATTGCTCCAGCTCTCGCAGGATGAGCTCTCCTGTGCACAGGGGAGGGGGTCTTTCTTCACAAGGTGCTGGAACTTCACCACAGCACACAAAACAGCAAGCGACAGCACAGCAACAGCAACTAGTTGAAAAAGAATGCCTCCTCACATCTCAGAAGAAGCTGGGCGAACCATGTAAGACCAGCACATGTCATGAAGATGACATGCACCTTCTGCAACAGAAACTAGACAACGCAGCCTTGGAGTTGCAGTGACTGCAGTCAGAAGTGCAACACTTGGAACAAGCACTCCAACTAGCCAATGCACACACAGAAGTCACAACATTGCAGCAAGAATATGTACAATTACTAAGTGTGCAGCACCTGAGGGGTGGACTGCTGCCAAGCCAACCAAAGTCCAAGGGGGCAGCTGGTGCAGCTGCAGAAAATGACCAGACTACAGAAAGCTTGATTGATATTCATCCCCCCAGGAGCAAATTGATCTGAGACCAAGACCCAGCTAAATGTCACAAAGGTGGTGCAGCTGGACAATGCAATATCCCAAATGCCATGCATTGAGGAGAACTTTGGGATTGCCACCTTGGTCTTCTTTATCTACATAATTAAAGCACATGTTTTCTCTATCTTTTTTTCTCTCTCTCTCTCTCTTGCTCTCTCTCTCTCTCTCTCTTGCTCTTTCTCTTTCTCTTTCTCTTTCTCTTTCTCTCTGCATGTCTCTTTGTCTCTGCATGTCTCTTTGTCTCTTTCTCTCTGCATGTCTCTTTCTCTCTTTGTCTCTTTCTCTCTGCATGTCTCTTTCTCTCTGCATGTCTCTTTCTCTCTGCATGTCTCTTTGTCTCTTTCTCTCTGCATGTCTCTTTCTCTCTTTCTCTCTGCATGTCTCTTTGTCTCTTTCTCTCTGCATGTCTCTTTCTCTCTGCATGTCTCTTTCTCTTTCTCTTTGCATGTCTCTTTCTCTCTGCATCTCTCTTTCTCTCTGCATGTCTCTTTCTCTCTGCATGTCTCTTTCTCTCTGCATGGCTCTTTCTCTCTGCATGTCTCTTTCTCTCTGCATCTCTCTTTCTCTCTGCATGGCTCTTTCTCTCTGCATGGCTCTTTCTCTCTGCATCTCTCTTTCTCTCTGCATGTCTCTTTGTCTCTTTCTCTCTGCATCTCTCTTTCTCTCTGCATCTCTCTTTCTCTCTGCATGTCTCTTTCTCTCTGCATCTCTGCATCTCTCTTTCTCTCTGCATGTCTCTTTCTCTTTCTCTCTGCATCTCTCTTTCTCTCTGCATGTCTCTTTCTCTCTTTCTCTCTGCATGTCTCTTTCTCTCTTTCTTTCTGCATCTCTCTTTCTCTCTGCATCTCTCTTTCTCTCTGCATGTCTCTTTCTCTCTGCATCTCTCTTTCTCTCTGCATGTCTCTTTCTCTCTGCATCTCTGCATCTCTCTTTCTCTCTGCATGTCTCTTTCTCTTTCTCTCTGCATCTCTCTTTCTCTCTGCATGTCTCTTTCTCTCTTTCTCTCTGCATGTCTCTTTCTCTCTTTCTTTCTGCATCTCTCTTTCTCTCTGCATCTCTCTTTCTCTCTGCATGTCTCTTTCTCTCTTTCTCTCTTTCTCTCTGCATGTCTCTTTCTCTCTTTCTTGCTGCATCTCTCTTTCTCTCTGCATCTCTCTTTCTCTCTGCATGTCTCTTTCTCACTTTCTCTCTGCATCTCTCTTTCTCTCTGCATGTCTCTTTCTCTCTTTCTTTCTGCATCTCTCTTTCTCTCTGCATCTCTCTTTCTCTCTGCATGTCTCTTTCTCTCTGCATGTCTCTTTCTCTCTTTCTCTCTTTCTCTCTGCATCTCTCTTTCTCTCTGCATCTCTCTTTCTCTCTGCATGTCTCTTTCTCTCTGCATCTCTCTTTCTCTCTGCATCTCTCTTTCTCTCTGCATGTCTCTTTCTCTCTGCATCTCTCTTTCTCTCTGCATCTCTCTTTCTCTCTGCATGTCTCTTTCTCTCTGCATCTCTCTTTCTCTCTGCATGTCTCTTTCTCTCTGCATCTCTCTTTCTCTCTGCATGTCTCTTTCTCTCTGCATCTCTGCATCTCTCTTTCTCTCTGCATGTCTCTTTCTCTTTCTCTCTGCATGTCTCTTTCTCTTTCTCTCTGCATCTCTCTTTCTCTCTGCATCTCTCTTTCTCTCTGCATGTCTCTTTCTCTCTTTCTTTCTGCATCTCTCTTTCTCTCTGCATCTCTCTTTCTCTCTGCATGTCTCTTTCTCTCTTTCTCTCTGCATCTCTCTTTCTCTCTGCATCTCTCTTTCTCTCTGCATGTCTCTTTCTCTCTGCAGGTCTCTTTCTCTCTTTCTCTCTGCATGTCTCTTTGTCTCTTTCTCTCTGCATGTCTCTTTCTCTCTGCATGTTTCTTTGTCTCTTTCTCTCTGCATGTCTCTTTGTCTCTTTCTCTCTGCATGTCTCTTTCTCTCTGCATGTCTCTTTCTCTCTTTCTCTCTGCATGTCTCTTTCTCTCTGCATGTTTCTTTGTCTCTTTCTCTCTGCATGACTCTTTCTCTCTTTCTCTCTGCATGTTTCTTTGTCTCTTTCTCTCTGCATGTCTCTTTCTCTCTTTCTCTCTGCATGTCTCTTTCTCTCTGCATGTCTCTTTCTCTCTTTCTCTCTGCATGTCTTTGTCTCTTTCTCTCTGCATGTCTCTTTGTCTCTTTCTCTCTGCATGTCTCTTTCTCTCTTTCTCTCTGCATGTTTCTTTCTCTCTTTCTCTCTGCATGTTTCTTTGTCTCTTTCTCTCTGCATGTCTCTTTGTCTCTTTCTCTCTGCATGTCTCTTTCTCTCTGCATGTTTCTTTGTCTCTTTCTCTCTGCATGTCTCTTTGTCTCTTTCTCTCTGCATGTCTCTTTCTCTCTGCATGTCTCTTTCTCTCTTTCTCTCTGCATGTCTCTTTCTCTCTGCATGTTTCTTTGTCTCTTTCTCTCTGCATGACTCTTTCTCTCTTTCTCTCTGCATGTTTCTTTGTCTCTTTCTCTCTGCATGTCTCTTTCTCTCTTTCTCTCTGCGTGTCTCTTTCTCTCTGCATGACTCTTTCTCTCTTTCTCTCTGCATGTTTCTTTGTCTCTTTCTCTCTGCATGACTCTTTCTCTCTTTCTCTCTGCATGTTTCTTTGTCTCTTTCTCTCTGCATGTTTCTTTCTCTCTTTCTCTCTGCATGTTTCTTTGTCTCTTTCTCTCTGCATGTCTCTTTCTCTCTTTCTCTCTGCATGTTTCTTTGTCTCTTTCTCTCTGCATGACTCTTTCTCTCTTTCTCTCTGCATGTTTCTTTGTCTCTTTCTCTCTGCATGTCTCTTTCTCTCTTTCTCTCTGCGTGTCTCTTTCTCTCTGCATGACTCTTTCTCTCTTTCTCTCTGCATGTTTCTTTGTCTCTTTCTCTCTGCATGTCTCTTTCTCTCTTTCTCTCTGCATGTTTCTTTGTCTCTTTCTCTCTGCATGACTCTTTCTCTCTTTCTCTCTGCATGTTTCTTTGTCTCTTTCTCTCTGCATGTCTCTTTCTCTCTTTCTCTCTGCGTGTCTCTTTCTCTCTGCATGACTCTTTCTCTCTTTCTCTCTGCATGTTTCTTTGTCTCTTTCTCTCTGCATGACTCTTTCTCTCTTTCTCTCTGCATGTTTCTTTGTCTCTTTCTCTCTGCATGTTTCTTTGTCTCTTTCTCTCTGCATGTCTCTTTCTCTCTTTCTCTCTGCATGTTTCTTTGTCTCTTTCTCTCTGCATGACTCTTTCTCTCTTTCTCTCTGCATGTTTCTTTGTCTCTTTCTCTCTGCATGTCTCTTTCTCTCTTTCTCTCTGCGTGTCTCTTTCTCTCTGCATGACTCTTTCTCTCTTTCTCTCTGCATGTTTCTTTGTCTCTTTCTCTCTGCATGTCTCTTTCTCTCTTTCTCTCTGCATGTTTCTTTGTCTCTTTCTCTCTGCATGACTCTTTCTCTCTTTCTCTCTGCATGTTTCTTTGTCTCTTTCTCTCTGCATGTCTCTTTCTCTCTTTCTCTCTGCGTGTCTCTTTCTCTCTGCATGACTCTTTCTCTCTTTCTCTCTGCATGTTTCTTTGTCTCTTTCTCTCTGCATGACTCTTTCTCTCTTTCTCTCTGCATGTTTCTTTGTCTCTTTCTCTCTGCATGTCTCTTTCTCTCTTTCTCTCTGCATGTTTCTTTGTCTCTTTCTCTCTGCATGACTCTTTCTCTCTTTCTCTCTGCATGTTTCTTTGTCTCTTTCTCTCTGCATGTCTCTTTCTCTCTTTCTCTCTGCATGTCTCTTTCTCTCTGCATGTCTCTTTCTCTCTTTCTCTCTGCATGTCTTTGTCTCTTTCTCTCTGCATGTCTCTTTGTCTCTTTCTCTCTGCATGTCTCTTTCTCTCTTTCTCTCTGCATGTTTCTTTGTCTCTTTCTCTCTGCGTGTCTCTTTGTCTTTCTCTCTGCATGTCTTTCTCTCTGCATGTCTTTCTCTCTGCATGTCTTTCTCTCTGCATGTCTTTCTCTCTGCATGTCTTTCTCTCTGCATGTTTCTTTCTCTCTGCATGTCTCTGTCGAAGTACAGGAGAATCCATTTAGGCCTCTTTTTTTTTTTTTTTTGTTGGTGAGTGTATAGCATTGGGGGGGGGGGGGGGGGCGCTTTCTTTTTTTCTTTTTTTTGTATACAGAGTCAAGGCTCGTGCAAGAGAGAGAACACTGAACGGGTCAGGATGTAACAGAACAAAAGGAACAGAAGAGATGGAGAAAACCACAACGGGAGGATTGAAGGACAAAATAGAGGGAGACTTGGACACAGTGGGTTTGGGGACGAATGGGGTGGACTTGATCGATTTTGAAGGAAACTCTGAGGAAGAAATAAATAGAAATTTGAGGAGGTATGCTTGGTAGTGTGGTGAGGGTTAATGAGGGTATAAAAGATAAGGCAGGAATCGCCTGGATGTCAAAGAAGACAGGTGTGTTGCGCTGTCAGACTGTTCCACTAATTCAGGATCTCTCAACCAAAATACAGGAGCAGTTCTCCAACTGAATTGGCAATTTTAGTGTTGTGATACCATCCTGTTTGTTTCTTCATTACTCTGACAAGGAAACTCTTGAGAGTTTGAAGATCAAAATTTTGATTAACACGTGGAACCAATAAATCATATAGCTTTGTTCACATTTTCTTTGTAATATGCACTATGCTTGCATAATTGTATATAGATTTTTTTTTTTAAAGTAAAATAGTTGATGCCATTTTTCATTTTTGAGTAACCTATTGTGAATCCTTATTGTTTATATTTTCCTGCCTTTTAAAAGGTTTTTTAAAGTACCTTTCAGTACCTGGTGTGGAGATGCGCCCCTAAGATTACGGCTTGTAGATAGATTGCATGCAAGAGTTTACAAATAATTTAATGGTATGGAACCTGCCAACCGAACTGCACTCCAGGGATGTGCAGTTCCAACCTATGACTGGTGAAGGACATACTACAGAAGAGAGGGCAAGTGCAGATAATGACGGTTTGGGTCAACTCTTCTGAGTAACCCCAACCTGATGTGCTGACGCTTACCACTGATTGTCGTAAGAGTATTGAACCTACGTACATGGAATGTAAGAACATTGTTAGAATTAGCAAAACTAAAGCAAGTTAAGATCGAAGCTGAAAGGTTGAATATCGACATCTTGGGTTTTGCTGGTGTGAGGTGGTTGTGAACTATGTATTTATGGATGGGAGTTGTGTTACTGTGGTGGTAACCAGAATCTTCATGGGGTTGGTTTCTTTGTATCCCCCAAAACTGCAAAAGCCATCACTGCTGTCGAACCAGTACATGCTGGGATCATCAAGATTCGAGTGAATTCGAAGCCAAAAGCGATTAACATCATTCACGTCTACATACCAACCACCGATGCTGATGAGAATCAAGTTATCTCTGTGTATAGGTAGAGGTACAGAAAGTTGTCAAGATGTGCTCTAAGAGAGAACTGTTGGTGTTAATGTGCAACTTCAATGCAAAGATTGGTGAGAACACAGATCATGGTGCTTGTTGAATATTTGGCTTGGGTTAGTTAAATGATTGAGGAAAGCTGCTTTTGGATTGGTTAGAAGACAACAATTTGCTTGTGATCAATACCTGCTTCAGGCATTGTGCTAATCAACGGTATACTTGGACTTCACCAGGAAACAGATGCAAGAATCAAATAGACTTCATTACCATGAGACAGTGATAGACGTGAGTGTATGGACTCAAGATACTTACCCAGTGCGGATTGTGGTAGTGATCATCCAATGGTCAAGGCTAAAATCAAAGGTAGGTGTTGGAATATGAAAAAATTCAAAGTACCTTGCCGGCTTTTTTTCAAGGCATTCGAAAACTGTGATGCTTTTGAATTGCCAATATCAGCATCCATGGAAAGCAAGCAGCACAATTGGTGCAACTTTGCTGATGCACTGAAAGGTGCCATTGAAGAACATTGTCCAATCGACCGTCCAAAGAGGAAACCTTGAATGAGTGATGAATGTCTCGACTTGATTGAAGAAAGAAGAACGTCAAAAACCTTAGGATCGCAAAGTCCAGAGTACAATAATTTGAGTAAAGAAGTGAAGAAACCATGTAAAAAAAAAAAAAAACCTGAGAGTGGTTTGAAGCAAAGGCTGTGGATGCAGGAAGTGCATTTGCTAGTGGCCACAGCAAAAAGGTATATTATCTGATTAGATAATTGAATGGCAAACAACATAAGAATAAAGGTATTGGTATTCAAGATGCTGATGGTAGTTTATTGTTTCAGAGATAAAATCAAACAGGAATGGTATAACTACTGTAACGTGCTATTCATCGAGGCCAACATTTAATAAATCGATCTGATTGGGTTGCAGAAAGTTTCTAAGAGCCAGACGTTCTGAAAGAAGGAATCCGATGTGCCATAGAACAACTTAAAATCAATAAGGCAGTGAGTGGGGCTTTACGGTATACCAGCTGAAGCACTCAGCTGGTGGTGGAACATTGATCGCCGTTATGAAAAGTATCGGAGATTGGCCCGAGAGTGTTCCAATGCTCAAGGGTGCTGGATCACAGAAGTGCTCCAAACAAGGGATGCTCAGTTTAACAAGTCACGCATCGAAGATTCTCTTAGAGGCCATCAGGCAAGAGGTTACTATTTGAAAGAGGATATTGCCGAGGAGCAGTTTGGTTTCGTATGTGGTAAAGGCACTACAGATGCTATGTTGATGCTGTTTATTTTGAAAGGGTGAAGGGTAAAAAGGAGATACAGTTATGGGCAATGTTCCTCGACTATGCCAAGGCTTTCAATAGCATCCAACACAAAACGATGTGGAAAGCCTTATTGGAACTTGGAGTGCCAAAACGTCTAGTTTGGTTGATTATGTGCTTATGTATACACCGGCATTTGGAGTTGTTTGAGTGGATGGTGGACAGACGGAGAAATTTTATTTTGAAAAGGCAGTGCGTCTGGGCCTGGGCAGCGCTGCTGATTGATGACCTTAATGTCCCAAATTGATCAAGATGGTATTAGCTCTGTCAGGTGGGCAGTGGTTCAGAAGTGGTCAATTTAGATAGTTTGAATGTGGGATCAATGGAGGGGGGAGGAGGTTGAGGTGGTGGACATGATGCATAGGCGAGGACGAGGAGGTTGGTAGAAGGATGCAAGCTGTTGCATGCAGGTGGGGATGGAATGAGGATAATGGATTTGGAATAGATCAGCAAGCAGATGGTCAGAGTCGAAAGATGGGAGGGATAGATAGTTATGGCATGAGTGGTGATGCAAAGGCAAATGGTGTGCGTTATGTCTGTTTATGGGTACATGGGGGAAGGACGGGTGGAGAAGAAGGAATTCAGCGACGCACTGGAGAGGTTGATGGGCATGGTTGAGATGGGGAAACAGTATACTATGAAATAACTTGCTTAACTGTGTAAAGATCTCTGGGACACATCAAAACCACAACAATATGTTTTAAAAGTGTGCTGTGAAGGGATTTTCCCTTTATTGTGAAACAGATGGTTTTCCCATTGGATTTTTAACAAAGTCTGATTGCTGTAAAATATTTCGTAAATTTTGTACATAATTCTCCAAACCCACAAAAAATGCCATCTTCGATAAAATTGGTAAACTTTTAACAAATGGAAGAACCAATTGCAGGTTAACAACCACTTGTGGAACCAGTTTGTAAATCTTTAACTTACTTTTGAGTTCATTTAGATTTCCTCACACCTTGTTTATTTATTGTCCTACTTTCCCAAATGGCCTTCCAGGGAATGAAGTGTCCTTGCATATGTCAAGTCCTTGCAGTCCAGTTTGGGACATGAGGGGATGGCGATCTCCAGATGAACAAAAGTCCTTCCCACTTGACATTTCATTTGGACGTATGGTTTTGAGGTCTGCTCGGTCAAAGGTGAATATAAATTTGAGAGGTGGTGAGAAAGTGCAGTAAGGTAATTTATTGCATAGTGAAAGATGACATCTACGAACCTCCCTCCACAACATGTGAAGGCAATATGTAGATGACTACTAAAAGGAAAAAGAAAAAATCCCCCAAGTTCGCTGTAAGTTATGCTTCATGAGGCATGTTTTGATGTTGGAGAAATCTAACAATTGCACCATTGGAATATCTCACTGCCTCCACCATCAAAGCTGGATGAAGGATATGTTCACTCCTGCTTGTCTGTCTGTGAGCAGGATATCTCACAGTTATGGGTAGATTCGGACAAAACTTTGTGGACAGGTTGGGTGTGTGACAAGGACAAATTGTTTAGATTGAGGGACAAATATTGAAGATCTTGATACAGATATGATTTTTATGTGATTCTTCATCACTGAGAGATGGGGCTAAAAATGATACACAGTTTTGCATGATATCAGCCTGATGGAGGTATGTGCTCCACTGGGTGCCGTTCTCCTCTACCTTGTTTTCCTCTCCTAATGTTTTTGCTGTAAAGTGCCTTGGAAATCCTCATGTCAGGTGCTATAAGAATAACTAACCAATATATTTGTATGCATTCTTTTGACTGGGAAACAAGAAAACATGTAAAATTCGAGTGCAATTGTAGCATTGGAAACGAGAACGGCACTCAGTAGAGCGCATACCTCCGCCAGGCTGAACAGTTTGTTTTGTATCCCACTCATATGCCGGATCTGGATTCGGACCTGAACCAAAATCTCATCGGCTTGTTCTTGTCACCTAACCAATTTGTGCACCTAGTTTAGTCATAACTCGTCCATAACTTTTTAAAATATCATGTTATACATCGCTTTTCATCCGATCTCAATGGTGAAGAATTACTTTTTTTTTAAAACCCAATTCTCATATCTGAATCCATCTTCAGATCTTCACCAAAATCGAATCGAATTGTCCTTGTCACACACCCAAGCTACCTCTCCACCAAGTTTCGTCCAAATCCGTCCACAACTTGAGATATCCTACTATGTATCGTTTTTGGCCCTATCTCCCAACGGTGAAGAATCACTTTAAAAATTCTACTAGCCAGTTCCGAATCCGGATCTTCACCGAAATATAATCATTTCGTCCTTGCCACATATGCTACATCTCTGCCAAATTTTGTTTGAATCCACCCACAACCTTTTGAGATATCCTGTTCACAGACAGACGGGTGAAAATATAACCTCCATCGACCTTTGGTGGTGGAGATAATGAAACGTTCACAATATTTTCTGACTTTCAAAGAGACCAGATGCTTGAAGTAAATTAACGATCCTTGTTTTGTTGCAAGTCGTTTGAAAGTTATTTTATTGTACATTTGCACAAAATGAGTTTTTCAGGATTGACTGATAAGAGTTCACAGATGGGGTTGGCTCACACCTCTGTGCACATTGGCTTGTCTGACATAGTACTTTGCTGGATTGCACCTTTCTAGATTTATGAATTCCACCTTTCTGGACGTGACTTTATTATTCACTAATGTAAATTGTAAATATGTGATGTACGATCTTGTCATGCGAATTGAAATGCAATACATCATGAGAATTGAAATGCAATATATCATGAGAATTGAATATGCTCCCACCCTCTCTCCTCCTTCCCCCGCACCCTCCCATTCTTTCTTTTTCTTTGTGCAAGTAATACGTCAATTGTCCCTACCACATTTGTAAAATGCCAAAGCTCACAAATATTCAATTCATCAATTTCAAGAACTTGCATCTGCAATTTATTGGCTGTTTTCTATGGAGTAGCAAGATGAAATTGAAGATAACAGGCAGATTTGATTTTATTGTAGATTTTTCAAATTGCATTTTTGTTTCACATGAAATGCTGGAGTTACATATGTGTGAATGATTCTTCAAGGTTTTACTTTGCAGCTCATTTTAAGTGTGTCGTGTGCAGAAATTCAATGAAACCTACCCACCTGATATTTTGGAGGAAACAGACTATTGGCAAAGCCGAAGCTCCTTTTTAAATATCCCAGTTGATATTTTAACACCGGAAAGAAGCCATCAGCAACTCGGTAGCTCCCCTTTTCAGGTCGCAAGAAACACTTCTCAAGGTCTGAACTTTGACTTCTTTCCACATTATGAATTTCTCTGTACAGAAAAAGAAAGCATGTCATGTACCGTAATTGTGGAGTATATCAGATTTGTACTTGCATAAAAGTGAAGAAACATTTGGACCTGTAGCTTGTATTTTCACTTTTTTACTCGTGGGAATTTTTAGTTTTTCCCGGTGTGCCCCGGTTTAGAATAGGTACACCGTATCCCTGCATGTCATAAGAGGCGACTAAAAGGGTTGGCGTCAGGAAGGGCATCAGGCCATAAAAACATGGCCTCAAAAAGGGAACCATGACAATTACATATGGGTAGCGTACAGCCCGAAGTACCCCGTGGGGGACCTCACTCCCTCTCGTCAAAACAAGGTGGGGAACCCGATCAAAGCAAGGGTGGAAATCACTCCATTTATGATGACGAAACGACTGATGCCCCACGTGGAGATCGATTTCTGAGGTTTGGGACATGGAATATAGGGACAATGACAGGGAGATTAGGAGAAGTGGTGGAAGTATTGGTCAGAAGAAGAGTTGGACATGTGTTGTGTGCAGGAGACGAGATGGAAGGGAAGTGGTGTGAGAACAGGAAGGCAGGAACAAAAATACAAGTTTGTGTGGCAAGGGTGCCCGGAAGGCATGCATGGTGTTGGTGTCCTCGTTTCTGAGGAATTTGTAGACAGTGTGGTGAGTGTGACGAAACTGAGTGAAAGGTTGATCGTGAAAATGATCATTGGAAAGCTGTTGGTGAACGTCATCTCGGGATATGCTCCGCAGTTTGGTCGGAGCGATGAAGAGAAGGACAAGTTCTGGTGTGCGACAGAGAAGCTGATGGAAAACGTGAAAGATGAGGAAGTTGTTGTGGTAGGAGGAGACCTAAATGGACATGTGGGAAGGAGTATGGATGGTTTTGAGGGAGTTCATGATGGTTACGGATATGGTGTGAAGGTGGAGAAGGTGAAAGGATTTTGGAGTTTGCTCATGGAGCTGGTTTGTTGATTTGTAATACTCAGTTCCCGAAAGAGGATAATAAGCTTGTTACATACACGTAAGGTGTGTCGACGACAACCGTTGACTACCTGATGGTGCGTAGGCGAGATAGGGGGCACCTCCCGGACACAAAGGTGATCCCGGGGGAGGAGGCTGTTTCACAGCACCACGTGGTTGTCTGCGACATAAGGGTGAAAGGTGCGAGTAGAGCTTGGCGGGTGAAGTACCAACCGAGAATGAAGGTGTGGAGTTTGACAGAGGTGACGGTGAAGGAGGCATTAAAAGAGAGGCTGAGTATGGCAAAAATGATGTGCTTGAGCTTGAAAGTGGTTGGATGTCAATGAAAGATAGTCTGTTGGGAGCCATTGGTGAGGTATGTGGATGGACGGAAGGACCACCGAGGTACTCAGAAACATGGTGGTGCGATGATGAACTTGGAAAGAGAATTGACGAGAAGCAGAGGTTCAAGGAGTGGCAGAAGGCGAAAGGCACGGGGGCAGAAAAGGCAGAACATGAAAGTTGGAAGACAGCCAAGACGGCGACAAAGAAAGAGGTAGCAAAGGTGCAGGAGGCATGTCGGAAAATGTTCGGATAACGCTTGGATTCGGAAGAGGGCCAGAGAGCGGTATTCAGAATTGCAAAGCAGATAGCGAAAGAGGTGTGATGTGATGGGGGTGAGTTGCTTGAAGGATGAAGTGGGACAAATCGTTGTGGACCCAGATGGAATTAAAGGAAGATGGAAGAGATATATGGAAATGCTGTTGAATGCAGAGAATGAATGGGATGGCAACATGGAGAGTAACCCAGTTTTAGGACCGGCAGAGAAGATAACTGAGAAGGAAGTTGAGGAAGCAAGAAAAGCAATGAAGAGGAGAAAAGCGGGAGGGCTGACGGGAGTTGTGGGAGATATGTTGAAGGCACCGGGAAGTTGGGGTGTGAAGAGAATGACAGAGATCTGTAATCTGGTGGTGAAAGAAGGCCGCATTCCAATGGATTGGGAACTGAGTACCCTCATCCCTCTATACAAGAGGAAAGGTGACCCTATGGACTGTGGCTCATATTGAGCGATAAAGCTATTGGAGCATGGAATGAAGGTATTGGAAACGGTGTTGGAGAGGAGGATAAGGAAGAAAGTGAAGATCGACGAAATGCAGTTTGCATTTATGCCAGGAAGAGTAACGGCAGACGCACTTTTTATTGCAAGTCAGTTGCAGGAGAAGTACATGGAGAAGAGGAAGAAGTGGTTTCTTGGGTTTGTTCATCTGGAGAAAGCATTCAATATGGTTCCACGCAAAGTATTGACATGGGCATTGAGGAAGTTAGGAGTGGAGGAATGGGTGATCAGAGTAGTGATGGCAATGTACGAGCGAGCGCGCACAGCTGTAAGGATGAAGGACTGGAACAGTGGTGAGTTTGACGTGAAGGTGGGAGTGTATCAGGGGTTGGTACTAAGTCCACTACTATTTGTAGCTGTGATGGAGGTGCTGGCTTGGAATGTAAAGGAGGGTTTACCATGGGAGTTGTGTGCAGATGATCTGGTGTTTATTGCGGAAAGTATGGAAGGACTGAAGGAGAAGATGAACAAGTGGAAGGAATGTATGCAGACAAAAGGTCTGAAGGTGAATATTGGAAAAAGGAAGGTGATGGCAAGTGGTAAAGCATGTGGTGAGATGGAAAGAACTGGGAAGTGGCCGTGTGCTGTGTGCAGGAAGGGTGTTGGAGTGAACTCCATTCAATGTGCAATGTGTGCTGAGTGGGTTTATCAAAAATATAGTGGGCTGAGAGGGTCATTAACCAGTGTGGCAGCTACATTCAAGTGTATGGTGGGCACAGATGGAGCTGCAGATGGAGGAAATGTTGTTGGACCTTGGAGACAACATGAAGCTGGAAGGTGTGAAAACATTTTGTTACCGAGGAGACATGCTGAATGGAGAAGGTGGATCGGACTCGGCAACCGTTGCTGGAGTGAGATGTGCATGGAAGAAGTTTTGGGAACTGAGTGGTGTGCTGACGAGGAGGGGAGTGTCGTTGAAGCTGAAGGGAAAGGTGTATGCTGCATGTGTGAGAAGTGTTGTGATTTATGTGAGCGAGACATGGGTAATGAATGTCGAGCAGCAATGAAGGCTGGAAAGGGTGGAAATGCGAATGGTTTGGTGGATGTGTGGAGTATCGTTGAGAGAGAAGACGACAAATGATGAATTGCGAAAGATGATTGGAATCGAGCCTGTGATGGATGCTGTGAAGAGAAACAGGTTGAGATGGTTTGGTCATGTGTTGAGGAAGGATGAAAGTGACTGGTTGAGAAGAGTGATGGAAATGAATGCAGAAGGAAGTAGAGGACGGGGAAGACCGAGAAAGGATTTGCTGAAGGTGGTGGAAGAAGAAATGCGGGCAAGGGGGTTAACAAGGGGAGATCCAGAAAATAGGGCAAAATGGATGAGATCGTCATGGGGCCCGCAAGGCTAACCCCCACTCTAGCAGGGAAAATGGCCTTAAAATGCCTGTTGTTTTGTCTTCTCGTGGGAATTTGTACTTATTGTACATTATATTATTGTGAAACTATTTCGGTTGAATTGTGTAAAAACACGAATAATTAAGTTCAAATCGGTATTTTCCTCACTTTCTTTCAACTGACATCCAATATTTAAAAACTGGCCTTATGTAAATGTCATGTTGATTAGAGTTACTTGTTTGACACTATCTGTTGTATGCTATCTATCTGTTGTCCCAGTGTTATTGCTCAGGAATTACATTGCTGCCATATTTGTTTCATTGTTTATTACCCGATTTGTAAATGTGCAGAAAAGTTTTGTTGCGTAAAAATTTGGGGACACTGCAGTTTTCAACAGATATCTCTTCAACATCGATTTTAGCTTCTGTTATCATTGCTGAACACCAGATATATATGCACCCTGAAAACAAGGACGAAAGCCTTTGCCATGTGACAATTTCATATCGTCTCCATTGGGTTAAACCTCCAAAATCCAATGCAATTTCACACCAACTTTTTTTTTTTTTCCTCAATTCTCCATACTGTGGAACCACCTCCTGGAGACTGTTCTTGCCCACTCTTCCCTCCAGGGCATCAGCCAGGCAGTGCACTACAACGCCATCCGCTCCCCAATACTGACCCATAATTTTTATGACTTGCAGTAACTTAGTAACCCAATCCTCTTATGAGCCGAGCTAGTAAGTGTTTTTTTTTGTTGTTTGTTTGTTTTTTGGTGTGTGTGCGTGTGTGCTTCTGTCTGTCTGTGTGTGTCAGAAAATGTGTGTGGCATATTTTTGTGGAGTTCTACTGGAGCTATCTGATGTGGAATGTGACACCAAAATGATCATCATAATCTCCTTAGGCTTAGTTGATTAGCCGAATTAACTACAAATAATCCGGAAGAATTTCCAAGTTTTAAACGCACGCCATGTTAAGGTGTATAGTGCAGCTTAACAAATCCTTCCATGGCATGGCATTCTAATTACAAAATAAACAACAAAATACCGATAACATTGCAACAAAGCATGCAGTAATTAATACGAATAATATTATCAACAATATTGGTATCATATTTTTTTTGGTAGACAAGATCGAGGCTCGTGTCATAGCTAACATTAATCACAAAAAGACAAACTGTCAAATGAAACATGAAATAAAGGGAGCGGAAGACAAGATGGGGAGAGAGGGAAGCACACAAGTACAACATTTGAGAGCAGGGACGTCAGGAGATCTGTGGGAGGGAGAGGGCTTGGGGGCAGGGGGGGAAGAGGGGGATGGGAGAGGTATAAAACACATGGACACTGCTCGGACTTCCAGGAAAGAAGTGGGAATTTCAAAAAAGTGGATCTGGGGTGAATTAACGGGGGTAGAAAAGATCAAGGTTTTGGATGGGGCAAGATGAGAGACGGTGGTGAACAGCTGTTTTAAAGACCTGGAGGGAGGAGTGGGAGTGAATAGAGTGAGGGAGTTTGTTTCAGAGGCAGGAGAAAAGAGGAATCAAAGAGTGAAGGTGAGCAGAGAGTCTTGATTTTGGCAGTTCAACCATAAGAGGGTTGCAAGCAGTTCTTGTGTGACCTGTAGGAATATTTGGGGGACAGAGCACAGACAGAGCTGTGGGAGCTAGGCCGGAGAGGAGTCGGTAGAAGACAGACCACCAACCTGCCTGCGGTGAGTGAGAGAAGGGCCCTCAGAGTTGGCTTCATCGCGGGAGATTCCAATGATTCTGAAAGCTTTGGTTTCAACAGCGTGAAGCCGAGCTAGGTGTGAGGCAGGAGCACCGGTCTAGAGGGGAGAACAGTATTCCATTGAGCTGCAGATGAAAGCCTTGTATGTGGTTAGGAGCTCAGGTGTGTCAAGGAAGGACTTCGCACGATGAATGATGCTCAGTCGCCGACTAGCTTTGAAGGCCAGCTTGGAAATGTGGTTTTTCCCAGGAAAGATCATGGCAGATAGTGAGACCCAAAAGCTTGAATGACAGAATTTCTTGAAGAGGATTGTTGAGAAAGTGGATTGAAGGGTTTTCCAGACTATCTTTTCAGAGAGACATCTGTTCCACTTGTTTGACCAGTCTGATTTTGTCCAGGTCTGCAGAGAGTGAGGAGGCTGCAGACTGCCGATCTGAGGGATGAGGAATGGAGCGGCAGAGAGTGGAGTCATCAGCAAAGAGATAGAGACTTTTCCAGAGAGTCGGAGAGATCATTGATGAAGACCAGAAAAAGCACAGGGCCCAGAAGTGAATAGAGTGAGGGAGTTTGTTTGGGGAACAAACTTGGGGAACTCCAGCCTGAACTTTATGGGGAGATGAGAGAAATCCATTGAGGGCCACACTAATACTACGACCAGAGGAAGTCCGCAATCCATGCGTGGAGATTTCCATGGATACCATAGGAGGAGAGTTTGGAGAGCAGAGCGGCATGCCAAACCGTATCGAAGGCAAGTGATATGTCAAGGGATACAGCTCTGATTTCCTGTTTGGCATTAAGGACCTACATCCATTGTTGAGCCATCAGAAGCAGCATGTCCAGAGTAGAATGACCTGGCCTGAATCCAAATTGATGATCCGAGATCAAGCCATTGGAGAAGAGGAAGGATTTGATGTCCGAAGCAATGATTGATTCCATGACCTTGCTGATTATTGGGAGGAAGCTGATTGGTCTGTGGTTGCAAGGATCTGTTTTTGCACCTTTTTGTGTAAAGCGGTAATGTTGGCTGATTTCCAAGGTGATGGCAGATGACCTTGAGCAAAAGAGAGGGTGAAAAGAACAGAGAGGGTGAGATAGAGCGGCAGAGCAGGATTTTAGGACCCGTGGGCTGATGGCATCTGGTTCAGTTGCAGAATCGGTCGAGGTTTGACAAAAACTTCTCCACCTTGTCAGGAGAGAAGGATACAGAGTCCAGGAGCAGCTGGGTTCGACTGGGAAAGGTGGGTACAGAGAGAGATAGGTTCGGGACACAAGATTTTGATCTCTTTGGGACCCATCAAAACCATAGCAATATGTTTAAAAAGTGTGTTGTGGAGGGACTTTCCCTATATTTTTAAACAGATGGTTTTCCCATTGGATTTTTAAAAAAGTCTGATTGCTGTAAAATATTTCGTAAATTTTCCAGATCATTCTCCAAACCCCCAAAAAATACCATCTTCGAAACAATTGGTAAAATTTTAACAAATGGAAGAACCAATTCCAGGTTAACAACCACTTATGGAACCAGTTTGTAAATCTTTAACTTACTTTTGAGTTCATTTAGATTTCCTCACACCGTTTATTTATTGTCCTACTTTCCCAAATGGCCTTCCAGGGAATGAAGTGTCCTCGCATATGTCAAGTCCTTGCAGTCCAGTTTGGGAAATGAGTGGATGGCGATCTCCAGATGAACAAAAGTCCTTCCCACTTGACATTTCATTTGGACGTCTGGTTTTGAGGTCTGCTCGGTCAAAGGTGAATATAAATTTGAGAGGTGGTGAGAAAGTGCAGTAAGGTAATTTATTGCATCGTGAAAGATGACATCTACGAACCTCCCTCCACAACATGTGATGGCAATATGTAGATGACTACTGAAAGGGGAAAAAAAAATCCCCCAAGTTAGCTGTAAGTTATGCTTCATGGGGCATGTTTTGATTTTGGAGAAATCTAACAATTGCACCATTGGAATATCTTACTGCCTCCACCATCAAAGCTGGATGAAGGATATGTTCACTCCTGCTTGTCTGTCTGTGAGCAGGATATCTCACAGTTATGGGTAGATTCGGACAAAACTTTGTGGACAGGTTGGGTGTGTGACGAGGAAAAATTGTTTAGATTGAAGGACAAATATTGAAGATCTTGATACAGATATGATTTTTATGTGGTTCTTCATCACTGAGAGATGGGGCTAAAAATGATACAGTTTTGCATGATATTTTGAAAAGCTTTGGACAGATTATGATAAAACTTGGTGAATGAGTTGGGAAGGTGACAAGAACAAGCCGGTTAGATTTTGTTTCAGGTCTGGATGCAGATGCAGCAGATCAGTAGGATACAAATCGTACACTGTTCAGCCTGGTGGAGGTATGTGCTCTCCTGAGTGCCGTTCTCCTCTAACTTGTTTTCCTCTCCTAATCTTTTTGCTGTAAAGTGCCTTGGAAATCCTAATGTCAGGTGCTCTAAGAATAACGAAACAATATATTTTTATGCATTTTTATTTGACTGGGAAACAAAAAAACCTGTAAAATTCGAATGCAATTGTAGCACAGGAAATTAGAATGGCACTCAGTAGAGTGCATACCTCCGCCAGGCTAAACAGTTTGTTTTGTATCCCATTTATATGCCGGATCTGGATTCGGACCTCAACCAAAATCTAATCGGCTTGTTCTTGTCACATAACCAATTTATGCACCTAGTTTAGTCGTTACTCGTCCATAACTTTTAAAAATATCATGTTATATATTGCTTTTCATCCGATCTCTCAATGGTGAAGAATTACTTTAAAAAATACAAAAAACAATTCTCATATCTGAATCCATATTCAGATCTTCACCAAAATCTAATCGAATTGTCCTTGTCACACACCCAAACTACCTCTCCACCAAGTTTCGTCCAAATCCGTCCACAATTTTGAGATATCCTGCTATGTATTGTTTTTGGCCCTATCTCCCAACGGTGAAGAATCACTTTAAAAATTCTACCAGCCGGATCCGAATCTGGATCTTCACGAAAATATAATCATTTCGTCCTTGCCACATATGCTACATCTCTGCCAAATTTTGTTTGAATCCACCCACAACCTTTTGAGATATCCTGTTCACAGACAGACGGGTGAAAATATAACCTCCATCGACCTTTGGTGGTGGAGGTAATGAAACATTCACAATATTTTCTGACTTTCAAAGAGATATAGACCAGATGCTTGAAGTAAACTTAAGATCCTTGTTTTGTTGCAAGTCGTTTGAAAGTTATTTTATTGTACATTTGCACAAAATGAGTTTTTCATGATTGACTGATACGAGTTCACAGATGGGGTTGGCTCACACCTCTGTGCACATTGGCTTGTCTGACATAGTACTTTGCTGGATTGCACCTTTCTAGATTTAAGAATTCCACCTTTCTAGACGTGACTTTATTATTGACTAATGTAAATTGTAAATTTGTGATATACGATCTTGTCATGTGAATTGAAATGCAATATATCATGAGAATTGAATATGCTCCTGCCCTCTCTCCTCCTTCCCACACCCACCTCCCTCGCACCCTCCCATTTTTTTATTTTTCTTTATGCAAGTAATAGGTCGATTGTCCCTACCACATTTGTAAAATGCCAAAGCTCACAAATATTCAATTCATCAATTTCAAGAACTTGCATCTGCAATTTATTGGCTGTTTTCTATGGAGTAGCGAGATGAAATTGAAGATAACAGGCATATTTTATTTTATTGTAGATTTTTCAAATTGCATTTTTGTTTCACATGAAATGCTGTCGTTTCATATGTGTGAATGATTCTTCAAGGTTTTACTTTGCAGCTCATTTTAAGTGTGTTGTGTGCAGAAATTCAATGAAACCTACCCAGCTGATATTTTGGAGGAAACAGACTATCGGCAAAGCCGAAGCTCCTTTTTGAATATCCCAGTTGATATTTTAACACCAGAAAGAAGCCATCAGCAACTCGGCAGCTCCCCTTTTCAGGTCGCAAGAAACACTTCTCAAGGTCAGAACTTTGACTTCTTTCCACATCATGAATTTCTCTCTACAGAAAAAAAAAACTGTCATGGACTGTAATTGTGGAGTATATCAGATTTCTACTTTAGCGAAGGGCCAAAATCAAATATCATGCTTAGTTTTTGAGTTACCTGCCAGATTCCTACAAACTAAGTACACCATGTTAATTTGCAAGTATTTATGATAAGATACAATATTTCAGAGGTGTACCCCCGAAAATTTGTTGCGGTCACCTCTAAATCCAAGATGGCGTCAAAAATGTGTGCTATTTTGACTAACAATAGATATTTTGAGGATAACGTTTGAATAAAACCTCCAATCAGCGTGTGTTTGGTGTCATAGTCAGGTTCACCATGTTTTTTCGTTCAAAATCATGGTAGATTAGCAAACCTATACATTTTTGGAAACGTTATTACATGGAAAATCTGAAAATCAATGTTTACATTTGCCAATTCCGACCAATTCGATTCGACCAATTCCATTCGACCAATCGCTTCGATCGACCATTCGACCAATTCGATCGATTCGATTCGATTCGATCGACCGAATTCGAATTCGATTCGATCGACCAATTCGCTTTGCCAATAAATTTGACCGACCTTTGCTTGTGTGGAATGGACTGTGAAGACGATGCGGACTATATTGTCGGATACGACACACAGGACAGTGATGACGAACTCTAAATGGCATATTCTGTAATCGTGTATGTTTGATGCCATTGACTAAAACCATTAAACCATTAAATTAAATTAAATTAAATAATTAAATTAATTAAATTAAATTAAATTAAATTAAATTAAATTAAACCATAAAACCATTGACTGCCTGTGTATATTTTGTCATTGACTGCCTGTGTAGATGTGAAGTTATACTGACTGCATGTGTATATATGATTTTGCTGACTGCCTGTGTATGTTTGGTGATATGAATTATTGTGACACATTTTGATGTTATTAACTGCCTGTACAAAATGATAACATGTATTTGATTATGCAACTTATCGCGAATATAAAGACAGTATTTTGCAATTCAAAACCTTTGATTCGTGTCTTACCATTCCCCATAGCACTAATTTGATACTTTCATTGGATTCCTTGTCCCTGAAAATATAGGTTTAGTATATTTTAAAAAGTTTTTAGGGTAATTAGAGGCAGAAATAGAACAAAATATGTATTTTACAGTGGCCATTTTGAAAATCCAAAATGGCCGCCATACAGGTATCTCTCCAAATGTAAACATTGATTTTTAGTTTCCTTATGCTATAACCTTTCCAAAAATGTATAGGTTTGCTAATCTACCATGATTTTGAACGAAATATAATTTATTGACATAGTGAACCTGACTATCATATTAAAGGGAATTAAATTTGCTCCATGTTGATACCAATCTTGGTGGGTTTCAGGGCGATTTACATAACAATTTTGAGCCAAAAATGTGTTTTTGTTTTTTTTCGACATTTTTTTCAAAAATATGATCTTAACTGAAATACATTTTTCTGCATTTATCAAAATTCCCCTTCATGATTTGATTATTACTTTCCAGGAATTTGCCCATATACAATATGCATACTGTGTAAAAAGCCCAGGTGTATGACATGTTTTAGAAAAAAATTATATAGTCGAAAAGTCAATGGTGTCTTAATCACAAAAAACGTTGTTTTTGCATATCTGTATAAACATGAGGTTTTAATGACTGAATATGTGTACTGATTACTGGACAAGTGTACAATAAATGCTGTATATGATGCCATACAGCTCTCCTTAATTACCTTAATAAAATGTATATTTTATTAAAGTTGTTGCAATGACCTTGTAATACAAGATGGCGCCCAAAATGGCCACCGTTGTTACCTTAAAACCTTATTTTTTAACACAACTCTTGATTAGAACCTCCAATCAGGATATGTTTGGTGTCATTTTAATGTTAATTTTTTTCTACTTCCAAATATACAATAGGTAAGTGGTAATATGTACACTTTTTTTTAGCGAAAAATGTGTTTTAAGCATATTTTGGGAGTTGGCTGCATTAACGTTGGTACTTGATACACCATATAGAAGACTGAAGCAGTGGCAGTTTGTCCTTTGTGTCAGCGTTGCATTAGACCTCCCATCATATGCAAAGATTACCAGTTACAATACCGAGTAGTCATCTGTGTCAGAGTAGGGTGGTCCAAAAATGCAAAAAAATCACTTTTTTATTTGGATTTTGATGCTCTATTGGATTATTGTTAGAAATGGTCTAAATCATTCACCCAAAAAATATTTTGCATCTGAGACATCTATAAACTCATACACACTCAACATATAAATTTGTCATTTTGGTCAATTTTAATGACACAAAGACTTTAGAAATATTTTTTTCCTAAATAATGTCATTGATGGTACATACCCCTGTGAAGTCCTCATGGTCGAAACATGAGTCAGACATGTATGAACATGTTTCAAACATTGTCAAACATGTTTCGACCATGATGATTTCACACTCACAGGCGCAAGCACATGCAAAAAGTCATGAACCACAAAATGGCTTAGTACAATAGTGCATGTACCTTTTCCACCTAGCTTGCTATTGGATTGTTCTCATTTAGCCAAATTTGGTGAAAAACGCCATATTTCAATTGAAGTGTGTATGAGTTTCGAGATGGAATTGAGCGAAAATATTTGGTGGGTGAATGTTTTAGACCATTTCTAACAATAATCCAGTAGAGCATCAAAATCGGAGAGATCGATGTTTTTTGGACCACCCTAGTGTCAGAGTCTGAATCTGTAATGGGCTCTTAAACATCTGAGTTATCTGCCCTGACCTCGGGAGGATATTCATCAACATATGCATCTGCATTGATGGGCTGGTTCTTGCACTCTTTTGAACAAGTGCAAATCCCTGTGCATTTCGTCTATTTTTCTTGCACGCACATTGGTTGGATTTGCAATCTTTGTTGCAGCCGCAACATGTCATCCCCAAAACAACAGATGGTGCCGGTTGTACGTCCATCCAATCAATTTTGATTTCACTTGGACCTGTTACAATCCATCCTTGGCCGTGTGGAGATGGAAGATATTGTTCTTGAATGATGCAGTGCCTATTTATGTTCGCCTGGTAGTTGGCCCTTCGTACCTTTTTACGTAAGGCACTCTGACAGTCTGACATGGAGGGAGCTTGGCTGGATCAGATGTTCCAGAACCAAACATGATGGATCTAAGTTCATTGACGCTGCAAGTAGGGGGAGAAGGTAGCTTCTTGGACCTTTCATTAAAGGCATACAGCAGACAGGTTGCCTTCTCACAAGATGTAAATAGTCAGGCAGCTTAGCAGCATATGTATCGAAAATGGGGAACGGCTTGACAAAAGCGCCATTTTTATTTTGGTGGTCCATTAGACGATATACAATAGATTTAGGACCGGAGGCAAGAAATATACAGTGTTCTTCACCTTTTTATTGGACAAAAACCAATTATGTATATATTTTCAACAAGGAGGCCAACTTTTATTTCATTACATGCAGTGTTATTTGTAAAAGTTATGTATGCCTGTATAATAAATCTTACGCTTCCATGTAATAATAATTAGTAATATAATACCGAGTGTTTATACAAATGTGTTATACTTGTGACTCGCGCACCTCTCATATATCTAACATGTATGCAACTACAAGGATGATATGACAATTTAGCTTTAGAACAGACAACATGTTGTTCAAGGTAATTTGTCCAGCAATTTATGTATTTACGATTTTAATCTAAGTCCAATAGCTGATGATTTATTTGCATAAATGTATTGCTCGATATTATGCTGTGCGAGTCGTATTTGCGCAAAAGTCAAACTGTATATGTCTTGCCTCCGGTCCTAATTCGATTGCATATGGTCCAATGAACCACTAAAATGAAAATGGTACTTTTGTAAAGCCGTTCCCCCAAAAATTGCTAAGCTGCCTAACTAAAACAACTCATCTGTTGGTGACGGGCTTCGCCCGAGCAATGACATTGCCGCGCAGAATGTGGCATCATTCTGTTGTAGCCATAATACACTAACTTTCCTTCTACCCTTGAAAGCGGACGTACTATCACATCCTGTAAATGGATGAGCTCCAATTAGACCATCGCATGCTGGCTCTCCAAGTTTTGCTCCAATGGCTGTGATGTTGATGTAACGTGTTTTGGACGCAGTTCCAGTCAGAAACAGACATTTGCTTGCAATCCATCCCAGTCCACAAGCAGCCGATGCCAATACCATGACATCAGTATCCGGAGAACGAATTATGACAACATCCGACTGAGGTACTTGAAGAGATGCATAACGGGCATGCAGGATTAGTCTTTGATCAGCTTCCTCCATCTTTTAGGTCAACTGTGGTATTTCTCGGCGTTCCATCAGAGCTTGTTCTGCATTAAATGCATAGCATTTGGACCCTGAAGTTGCGAACAGGACGTGTCTGCCTATAATCCTGGCATACTTCTGCTGCTTCCACTCCTCAATCAAGAACTGCGCCAATGACTCTTTGAATTTTCCATCTCTCAGGGCTTTCTTCAGCTGTTTGTCAACTCGTTGGTTTGGACTAGTAATTGTCGTTGCAAAGCTGCCTTCAGCTGATTCAATTCGGGATTCCCGTTCTGCATTCTTGATTGATATGGCAGGGTATGTATCACACACCCAGTGCACAGAGGTGCTGTGCTGCTGCTTGAGGAAACATGCTTCATGATGATCTTCATTACTGTTTCCGCTAAATCTCCAAAGGTTGCATTATGAGCAGGTTACAGGGTTTGAATGAGGGCCATTGCGTCCAAAATAATGACCATGAGTTGTCGGGCCTGGTGTTTCCTCTGGTTCAACCAACTTCTCAAACTCATGCATCAGAACGGACTTTGACGTTTTCACAAGACCACCACTTTCCGTTTCTAGAGAATAGGGCAGGGGTCCGAGTGGGTACTGAAGAACTTCATCATATGTTCAACCCTCGGTCAATAGCGATGACTGTCATCTTGTGAAAGAGGTCTCGGGTGTATCGCATGGTGAATGTATGCCCCTTTATAATACGTTTCTTTAGTTTTGTCATTGAGGCGAAGTTACGTAGTGCAAGTTTTGGCCATTTATCATAAAAGCAGGTCTGAGCTTCTACGGTCTGCGCTTCTGTTGTATCATCAGAAACAGGCCTGGGTTCAGTATTATCTGGTAATTCATCATGTTGATCGGGTTCTTCACCTGCAGAACATGGTGTCTGTAGTCTGTGTTATGAATTGGATGAGTGACGCCTTTCCTTTCTCATGGGCATTCAGCATGTCGTTTGCCACCTCCTCAGAGGCCTGTCTACCAGAGGAAATGTGGCATAGTGGACCATCACTGAATGGATTGTTCCATTTGACAACAGTGTTCATGATAAGTTGGACGTTTTCTTCATCCCTTTTGACCCGTGCCTTGCCAGCATCATCCGCTGCATAGGTCCTGTCTTTAATGTCTCCAGTAAGGACTGAAATTCGCCCCTCAAATTCAGCCCTTTGAGTTGATAACACTTCCCACTTCAGTGTTGCTGCAGGATTCATGCTGATGTCCATTATCCCTCCAGGTGATTTGGAGTCTGTTGAACCCCATTTCTGTCTCCTGGTCAGCAGGTATTCTTGCAAATGGGTTGCTGCTTTTCTGAATGGTAAACAAGCCTCCATTTAAAAGTTGTTCTTCAGCATCACGATGAGTATCAGCGAGGTTCAGCATCATAAGTAGGTAGAGTGGCTTGTATCTGGCATAAACCATTCTGCTGCTTGCGAAAAACTATGGAAGCATCTCCAATTCTGAGTGGAGATGCAGCAGCCAATCACCTGCATGAGAAGCTCGGACATGTCGCAGAAGTATGTCAATTATGTCAATATACATCGGCCAAAATTTGCCATTTGGACCAAGAGATGCGATGTATTCATTGTAGAGCTGGAAAATCTCTTTGAATGCGTCTGTTCCAGTAAGTTTCTCAAGCGCGTCAGTGGATATGTTGAGGTTGTCTATCAACATCGCACTTTAGGGTTCCCCAACAGCTTGTGTTCTCCAATTGCTTAACAAATGACATGAAGCAAAGTCTATTAAATGCTTCTGCTGCTTGACAACAACAACATGCATTTTAAAGGCCATTTTCCCGACTAGAGCGGGGGTTAGCCTTGCGGTCCCCATGACGATCTTCTCCATTTTGCCCTATTTTCTGCATCTCTCCTTGTTAACCCCCTTGCCCGCATTTCTTCTTCCACCATCTTTAGCCAAGTCTTTCTCGGTCTTCCCCGTCCTCTACTTCCTTCTACATTAATTTCCATCACTCTTCTCAACCAGTCACTTTCATCCTTCCTCAACACATGACCAAACCATCTCAATCTGTTCCTCTTCACAGCATCAATCACAGGCTCTATTCCCATCATCTTTCGCAATTCATCATTTGTCTTCCTCTCTCTCAACGATACTCAGCACATCCGTCGAACCATTCGCATTTCCACCCTTTCCAACCTTCATTGCTGCTCTACGTTCATTACCCATGTCTCGCTCCCATAAATCATAACACTTCTCACACATGCAGCATACACCTTTCCCTTCAGCTTCAACGACACTCCCCTCATCATCAGCATGCCACTCAGTTCCCGAAACTTCTTCCATGCACATCTCACTCTAGCAACCGTTGCCGAGTCTGATCCACCTTCTCCATTCAGCATGTCTCCGAGGTAGCAAAATGTTTTCACACCTTCCAGCTTCACGCCATCTCCAAGATCCAACTCAACATTTCCTCCATCTGCAGCTCCCTCTGTGCACACCTTACATTTAAACGTAGCTGCCACACTGGTTAATGATTAATGACCCTCTCAGACCACTACATTTTTGATGAACCCACTCAGCGCACATTGTACATTGAATGGAGTTCACTCCGACACCCTTCCTACACACAGCACAGGGCCACTTCCCAGTTCTTTCCACCTCACCACATGCTTTACCACTTGCCATCACCTTCGTCTTTCCGACATTCACCTTCAGACCTTTTGTCTCCTTACATTCCTTCCACTTGTTCAACTTTTCCTTCAGTCCATCCATACTTTCTGCAATCAACACCAGATCATCTGCATACAACAACTCCCACGGTAAACCCTCCTTTACGTTCTGAGCCAGCACCTCCATCACAGCTACAAATAGTAGTGGACTTAGGAACGACCCCTGATGCACTCCCACCTTCACCTCAAACTCACCACTGTTCCCGTTCTTCGTCCTTACAGCTGTGCGCGCTCTTTTGTACATTGCCATCACTACTCTGATCAACCATTCCTCCACTCCTAACTTCCTCAATGCCCATGTCAATACTTTGCGTGGAACCCTATCGAATGCTTTCTCCAGATCAACAAACCCAAGAAACAACTTCTTCCTCTTCTCGATGTACTTCTCCTGCAACTGCCTCACAATGAAAAGTGCGTCTGTCGTTCCTCTTCCTGGCATAAATCCAAACTGCATTTCGTCGATCTTCACTTTCTTCCTTATCCTCCTCTCCAACACCCTTTCCAATACCTTAATTCCATGCTCCAATAACTTTATCGCTTGGTACGAGCCACACTCCAGAGGGGCAACTTTCCCCTTGTATAGAGGGAAGAGGGCACTCAGTTCCCAATCCACTGGAATGCGGCCTTCTTTCACCACCAGATTACAGATCTCTGTCATTCTCTTCACACCCCAACTTCCTGCTGCCTTCAACATATCTCCCACATCTCCCACAACTCCCGCCGGCCCTCCCGCTTTTCTACCCTTCATTGCTTTTATCGCTTCCTCAACTTCCTTCTCAGTTATCTTCTCTGCCGGTCCTAAAACTGGGTTACTCTCTATGTTGCCATCCCATTCATTCTGTGTATTCAACAGCATTTCCATATATCTTTTCCATCTTCCTTTAATTCCATCTGGGTCAACGATTTGTCCCACTTCATCCTTCAAGCAACTCACCCCCATCACATCACACCTCTTTCGCTATCTGCTTTGCAATCCTGAATACTGCTTTCTGACCCTCTTCCGAATCCAAGCGTTCTCCGAACATTTTCCTACATGCCTCCTGCGCCTTTGCTTCCTCTTTCTCTGCAGCCTTTCTGGCTGCCTTATAACTTTCATGCTCTGCTGTTTCTGCTCCAGTACCCTTCGCCTTCTGCCACTCCTTGAACTTCTTCCTCTTCTCGTCAATCCTCTTTCCAACTTCATCATCCCACCACCATGTTTCCGAGTGCCTCGGTGGTCCTTTTGTCCATCCACATACCTCACCAACGGCTCCCAACAGACTAGCTTTCATTGACATCCAACCACTTTCAAGCTCAACCACATCATCTTCGACCCTACTCAGCCTCTCTTTTAATGCCTCCCTTACTGTCACCTCTTTCAACCTCCACACCTTCATTCTCGGTTGGTACTTAATCGCCGAGCTCTCCTCGCACCTTTCACCCTTATGTCGCAGACAACCAAGTGGTGCTGTGAAACAGCCTCCTCCCCCGGGATCACCTTTGTGTCCCTGAGGTGCCCCCTATTTCGCCTACGCACCATCAGGTAGTCAACGGTTGTCGTCGACCCACCTGACGTGTATGTAACAAGCTTATTATCCTCTTTCTGGAACTGAGTATTACAAATCAACAAATCAGCTCCATCAGCAAACTCCAAAATCCTTTCACCTTCTCCATTTCTCACACCATATCCGTAACCCCCATGAACTCCCTCAAAACCATCCATGCTCCTTCCCACATGTCCATTTAGGTCTCTTCCTACCCCAACAACTTCCTCATCTTTCACGTTTTCCATCAGCTTCTCTATCGCACACCAGAACTTGTCCTTCTCTTCATCGCTTCAACCAACCTGCGGAGCATATCCCGAGATGACGTTCACCAAGAGCTTTCCAATCATCATTTTCACCATCATCAACCTATCACTCACTCTAGTCACACTCACCACTACTGTCTACAAACTCCTCAGAAAACAGGACACCAACACCATTCATGCCCTCCAGGGCACCCTTGCCACATAAACTTGTATTTCTGTCCCTGCCTGAAACCTGCGAATGAAGATAACGACCAACGGGGGAAAGCCGTACAAGTGTGCTGTGTGTTCTGAAGATTTTCGACATTTATCAACTTTAAAACCGCAGCCGTGATGCTGACGCCCCCCCCCCACCCCCCCCCCCCCCCAGAATTTCCATGTTTTAAACGTTTCCCAGTGTGTACGCTGGTCAGAATAGGTACACACCGTATCCCTGCGTGTCGTAAGAAACGACTAAGAGTGAGTGATAGGTTGATGATGGTGAAAATGATGATTGCAAAGCTCTTGGTGAACATCATCTCGGGATATGCTCCGCAGGTTGTCGGAGCGATGAAGAGAAGGACAAGTTCTGGTGTGCGATAGAGAAGCTGATGGAAAAACGTGAAAGATGAGGAAGTTATTGTGGTGTGGAGGAGACCTGAATGGACATGTGGGAAGGAGTATGGATGGTTTTGAGGGAGTTCATGGGGGTTATGGATATGGTGTGAGAAATGGAGAAGGTGAAAGGATTTTTGGAGTTTGCTGATGGAGCTGAATTGTTGATTTGTATTACTCAGTTCCAGAAAGAGGATAATAAGCTTGTTACATACACGGTCAGGTGGGTCGACGACAACCGTTGACTACCTGATGGTGCGTAGGCGAGTTAGGGGGCACCTCCGGGACCACAAAGGTGGTCCCGGGGGAGGAGGCTGTTTCACAGCACCACTTGGTTGTCTGCGACATAAGGGTGAAAGGTGCGAGGGAGAGCTCGGCGGGTGAAGTACCAACCGAGAATGAAGGTGTGGAGGTTGAAAGAGGTGACAGTAAGGGAGGCATTAAAAGAGAGGCTGAGTAGGGTAGAGGATGATGTGGTTGAGCTTGAAAGTGGTTGGATGTCAATGAAAGCTAGTCTGTTGGGAGCCATTGGTGAGGTATGTGGATGGACAAAAGGACCACCGAGGCACTCGGAAACATGGTGGTGGGATGATGAAGTTAGAAAGAGGATTGACGAGAAGAGGAAGAAGTTCAAGGAGTGGCAGAAGGCGAAGGGTACTGGAGCAGAAACAGCAGAGCATGAAAGTTATAAGGCAGCCAGGAAGGCTGCAAAGAAAGAGGTAGCAAAGGCGCAGGAGGCATGTAGGAAAATGTTCGGAGAACGCTTGGATTCGGAAGAGGGTCAGAAAGCAGTATTGAGGATTGAAAAGCACATAGCGAAAGAGGTGTGATGTGATGGGGGTGAGTTGCTTGAAGGATGAAGTGGGACAAATCGTTGTCGACCCAGATGGAATTAAAGGAAGATGGAAAAGATATATGGAAATGCTGTTGAATACAGAGAATGAATGGGATGGCAACATAGAGAGTAACCCAGTTTTAGGACCGGCAGAGAAGATAACTGAGAAGGAAGTTGAGGAAGCGATAAAAGCAATGAAGAGTGGAAAAGCGGGAGGGCCGACGGGAGTTGTGGGAGATATGTTGAAGGCAGCAGGAAGTTGGGGTGTGAAGAGAATGACAGAGATCTGTAATCTGGTGGTGAAAGAAGGCCGCATTCCAGTGGATTGGGAACTGAGTACCCTGGTCCCTCTGTACAAGGGGAAAGGTGACCCTCTAGAGTGTGGCTCGTACCGAGCGATAAAGTTATTGGAGCATGGAATGAAGGTATTGGAAAGGGTGTTGGAGAGGAGGATAAGGAAGAAAGTGAAGATCGACGAAATGCAGTTTGGATTTATGCCAGGAAGAGGAACGACAGATGCGCTTTTCATTGTGAGGCTGTTGCAGGCGAAGTACATGGAGAAGAGGAAGAGGTTGTTTTTTGGGTTTGTTGATCTGGAGAAAGCATTCGATAGGGTTCCACGCAAAGTGGGCATTGAGGAAATTAGGAGTGGAGGAATGGTTGATCAGAGTAGTGATGGCGATGTACAAAAGCGCGCACAGCTGTAAGGACGAAGAACGGGAACAGTGGTGAGTTTGAGGTGAAGGTGGGAGTGCATCAGGGGTCGGTACTAAGTCCACTACTATTTGTAGCTGTGATGGAGGTGCTGGCTCAGAACGTAAAGGAGGGTTTACCGTGGGAGTTGTTGTATGCAGATGATCTGGTGTTGATTGCGGAAAGTATGGATGGACTGAAGGAAAAGATGAACAAGTGGAATAGGCCTCAAGCTGACACCGTGTATCGTTCAATCCCCTTCCGAGGTCAGAGAGACTAAAAAATAATCACTGGTAATCCGAGTACGTGCCGAGTTGTAGCGCATACAAAAGGTTTAACTATCAGATCCTGCCAGTTTGAAAGTTTTCCACGCGTTTATGTCGCACTACTTTGTCTTGCATCGAAGGCACTGATGTTGAATCTCGGCCTATCAGAACACTTGCTTGGGTGGTCACATGACATACAAAATGGCGGCGCCGATGTCGCGCTGAATGTTTAGTCATGGCCTCGGGAAAATCGCGTTTAAAGTGCTTCATGCACTTTGAACACGTCGTGAATGACATAACTTCGCCGTTTACGCCTCTTAGATGGAGTAAATATCGTGAATGCCTGCAGACGTGGCTGCAATTGGACGGTGAGTGTCACAATCTTGCCAACAGACACCAGCATCTGGTCAACGTCGAGTTCACCAACACCTCCACGAGTTTATGATACACCTCCACGAGTCTAGGATCTACCTCCACAAGTCTCCGATACACCTCCACGAGTCTACGATACACCTCCACGAGTCTACGATCTACCTCCACGAGTCTACGATCTACCTCCACGGGTCTAGGATCTACTTCCACGAGTCTAGGATCTACCTCCACGAGTCTAGGATCTACCTCCACGAGTCTACGATACACCTCCACGAGTCTACGATACACCTCCACGAGTCTACGATACACCTCCACGAGTCTACGATACACCTTCACGAGTCTAGGATCTACCTCCACGAGTCTAGGATCTACCTCCACGAGTCTAGGATCTACCTCCACGAGTCTAGGATCTACCTCCACGAGTCTAGGATCTACCTCCACGAGTCTAGGATCTACCTCCACGAGTCTAGGATCTACCTCCACGAGTCTAGGATCTACCTCCACGAGTCTAGGATCTACCTCCACGAGTCTAGGATCTACCTCCACGGGTCTAGGATCTACTTCCACGAGTCTAGGATCTACCTCCACGAGTCTAGGATCTACCTCCACGGGTCTAGGATCTACCTCCACGGGTCTAGGATCTACCTCCACGGGTCTAGGATCTACTTCCACGGGTCTAGGATCTACTTCCACGAGTCTCGGATCTACCTCCACGAGTCTCGGATCTACCTCCACGAGTCTAGGATACACCTCCACGAGTCTAGGATACACCTCCACGAGTCTAGGATCTACCTCCACGAGTCCAGGATCTACCTCCACGAGTCCAGGATCTACCTCCACGAGTCCAGGATCTACCTCCACGAGTCCCGGATCTACCTCCACGAGTCCCGGATCTACCTCCACGAGTCCCGGATCTACCTCCACGAGTCCAGGATCTACCTCCACGAGTCCAGGATCTACCTCCACGAGTCCAGGATCTACCTCCACGAGTCCAGGATCTACCTCCACGAGTCCAGGATCTACCTCCACGAGTCCAGGATCTACCTCCACGAGTCCAGGATCTACCTCCACGAGTCCAGGATCTACCTCCACGAGTCCAGGATCTACCTCCACGAGTCCAGGATCTACCTCCACGAGTCCAGGATCTACCTCCACGAGTCCAGGATCTACCTCCACGAGTCCAGGATCTACCTCCACGAGTCCAGGATCTACCTCCACGAGTCTAGGATCTACCTACACTGCTAATTATACCCCAAGTTATTGTGCAGGGTCGGACAAAACGAGCTCTGTTGTACAATGTCTGCATCGGTGGGTGATATTGGATATGCGTCCGCCTGCGTTCGATGTCAACCCACTGTTTACGTTTGATCTCGATTAAAGGTCACATGACACAGGTAAAACCTCAGATGTTTCAAACTCGAGTTATGATCTGCAAAAATATTTTCAAAGGGCACATGTCCTGTTACACCCAAAAATTCAATCTGTCCATCTTTGCACAGCAGGCCATTGTGGTATCAAATTTGGTTGTTGTTGTATCACTTCGGACAGTTCTCTCGAACAAGCCCGTGACACAAAGACAGCGGATCGATCTCCCAGAAACGACCCAGAGATCCCCCACATCGAGGATGGTGTGACCCACCTTCACGAAGTCAGGGCCGCGTCAGAGTTGGAGAAAGAGAGAAACAGGGACAAGAGGGAAAGGGATGGTCCATGGGGACCAATCGGCACTCTGACCCTAATAAAGCGCTGACCTGACGAATCCGGGCAGCAGGACAGAATGGGGTAGATTTTGCCCCCGAATTGCATTGGGGGGAGGAGGGGGAAGGGTTCGACCACCATGAAGAAGCATCCGCGATATTTACTGTCAAGTTTGATTGAAATCCCTTCTCTCGTCCACAAGTTGTGGTAACCAAGATTTTAAATTAAAGGTCACATGACCATGGTCCCTTTGACCTTTTCAACCCAAAATCGAACCAGTTCATCTTTGCATTACAGTTCATACCAATTTTGTTATCATACCAATTATTACAGTTCATACCAATAAGCCAATCCCATAAGCGGTTATTCTGGAAACGAAAGTCTGGTACAGACCGACAACTGGACGGACAACCGTCCTGTGGAGGCATAAAAACGTGCACTGTATACTAATTTTAATAATAAAATACTCACGATCACCTTGCTGTTCTACCTGAGCTAATTAATTGCTGATTAATTCTACCTGAGATTTTTCAAGTATATTGCTTGATCTTGTGCGTTATTCTGTCTGTTTGTCTGTCTGTCTCTGTGTCTGTCAGGTGCCTACAGGTCACAATTTTCAACCGATCTTCACGAAATTTCACCAAATGGTAGAGTTGGTCATAAGCAAGAAGCTTATTGTTTTTGGGATCAAAAGGTCAATAGGTCAACATAGGCCAAAGTTCACCAACTTTGTCGAATTTCTAAAATCCTCAATTTTCATCCGATTGCCTTGAAATTTTAAGAAGATTTGTGCTACCTGAGCCCGTGGACATTCAGAATTTTCGCATACATCGAAGCCTGCATCTTTGCGTATTGACACGACGGTGAATAAACTATCATGCGATTTACCTCAGGTGTGTGCCTTATTATTATCTATGGATTGATACTTATTGTATCAATGGATTATCATGTATTCATCGGATTCATACCACCGACCATAATACCAAGCTTCCCTACTCTACATTCACTATGCTATCCCTGGTCATCATGCGGTCCCCATATGCATCTGGAGGCATTTTTAGTGTCGCCTTTATCAGTTGTTTTCCAGACGACCACGAAACGTCGTCAATAAGCAGTATCCCTTCCATATGCCAAGCTTACCCATTTTCGAGAGGATATCTCTGATGGTTTCGAAAATATTTTTGGGTTAATTTCGGAGAAATTCATTGAATTTTACAGTAGGTACATACGACAAAAGTACATTTTTTACATTTCCGTTGTATGATGCGCGCGTAAGTAAGAGCCTTCAAAACTGACAGGGCCACAGAACCATGGGAGGTCTGTGCCGAGCATAAATTCCGAGGCTGAATTATATGTACTGACGGAGATACCAGGCCGCAAAGTCGGCACCGGAGCTAAAAATCCTCATTTTTGACTCCACATGACCTAGTTTGACTTGGTCGTTCACGGAAACTGGCAGGATTTCAGAGTTAAACTTTTAATACAAGGTCAGGCATGTTATATACAATTAAAAAATGCATAGAAATCGTAGTCCCACGAGTTCGGAACGAAACTCATTTTTTTGGCACTATTTCAGACCTCAGCTTGAGGCCTAGAAGGAATGTATGGAGACAAAAGGTCTGAAGGTGAATATCGG
Organism: Myxine glutinosa; assembly: GCF_964187855.1. Classification (NCBI taxonomy): domain Eukaryota; kingdom Metazoa; phylum Chordata; class Myxini; order Myxiniformes; family Myxinidae; genus Myxine; species Myxine glutinosa. The sequence continues at coordinate 218,970,931 of NC_136261.1, read as the reverse complement.
AAAGACGAAGGTGATGGCAAGTGGTAAAGCATGTGGTGAGGTGGAAAGAACTGGGAAGTGGCCGTGTGCTGTGTGCAGGAAGGGTGTCGGAGTGAACTCCATTCAATGTACAATGTGCGCTGAGTGGGTTCATCAAAAATGTAGTGGTCTGAGAGGGTCATTTACCAGTGTGGCAGCTACATTCAAATGTAAGGTGTGCACAGAGGGAGCTGCAGATGGAGGAAATGTTGAGTTGGATCTTGGAGACGGCGTGAAGCTGGAAGGTGTGAAAACATTTTGCTACCTCGGAGACATGCTGAATGGAGAAGGTGGATCAGACTCGGCAACGGTTGCTCGAGTGAGATGTGCATGGAAGAAGTTTCAGGAACTGAGTGGCGTGCTGATGAGGAGGAGAGTGTCGCTGAAGCTGAAGGGAAAGGTGTATGCTGCATGTGTGAGAAGTGTTATGATTTATGGGAGCGAGACATGGGTAATGAACGTAAAGCAGCAACGAAGGCTGGAAAGGGTGGAAATGCGAATGGTTCGATGGATGTGCGGAGTATCGTTGAGAGAGAGGAAGACAAATGATGAATTGTGAAAGATGATGGGAATATTGCCTGTGATTGATGCTGTGAAGAGGAACAGGTTGAGATGGTTTGGTCATGTGTTGAGGAAGGATGAAAGTGACTGGTTGAGAAGAGTGATGGAAATGAATGTAAAAGGAAGTAGAGGACGGGGAAGACCGAGAAAGACTTGGCTAAAGATGGTGGAAGAAGAAATGCGGGCAAGGGGGTTAACAAGGAGAGATGCAGAAAATAGGGCAAAATGGAGAAGATTGTCATGGGGACCGGACCGCAAGGCTAACCCCCGCTCAAGCAGGGAAAATGGCCTTAAAATGCATGTTGTTGTTGTTGTTGTTGTTGTTCTGTCCCTGCTTACCCTTCATCATTCTCACACCACTTCCCTTCCATCTCATCTCTTGCACACAACATATGTCCACTCTTCTTCTGACCAATACTTCCACCACTTCTCCTGATCTCCCTGTCATTGTCCCTACATTCCATGTCCCAAACCTCAGAAACCGATCTCCACTTCGGGCTGTACCCTGCCCATATAATAATACTAATAATAATAATAATAAAACATTTATTTTATATAGCTCTTTTCAAGAAGCCCAAAGACGCTTTGACAGAGTACAATAAACAAGTGCAAAAAGACAAAAATAAATAGGTAAATAAATCAAAGCAAAAGGAAGGAGAAGGAGAAGGAGAAGAGATGATCAGGGGTAAATGCTGTGGGTTAAATGTTAAATGCAGTGTTGAACAGGTGGGTCTTGAGTGATGTTTTGAATGTGGTGAGTGAGGAGGAGTCTCTGATGGTGTGAGGTAGTGAGTTCCAGAGGGTGGGAGCAGCGATGGAGAAGGCCCTGTCCCCCCAGGATCTGAATTTGGTCTGGATGGGGGGGGGGGACAGGAGGTTGGCGCCAGCAGAGCGGAGGTTGCGGGTGGGAATGTGTCTGGAGAGGAGGTCAGTCAGGTAGGATGTGGCCAGGTTATGGAGGGCTTTGTAGGTCAATAGGAGGATTTTGAACTGGATTATCTGGGGGATGGGGAGCCAGTGAAGCTTATAAAGGATGGGGGTGATGTGGTCACAGGTCTGGGAATGGGTGAGTAGACGGGCAGCGGAGTTCTGAATGTATTGGAGTTTATTTATGATTATTGAGGGTGAACCATAGAGGAGGCTGTTGCAGTAGTCCAGACGGGAGGTGATGAAGGCGTGGATGAGGGTTTCTCTAGCCGTGGAGGAGAGGGATGGACGGAGACGGGCGATGTTTTTCAGGTGAAAGAAGGCTGTCTTTGTGATTTGTTTAGTGTATTTGTCGAAGGAGAGGGTTTGATCAAAGATGATGCCAAGATTCTGGATGTGAGGGGAGGCGGATACTGGGAAACCGTCAATGTTGAGGGTGAAGTTATGGGTGGATTTGGTGAGCGTTTTTGGGCCAATGATGATTATTTCAGATTTATCATAGTTCAGTTTGAGGAAGTTGATTTGAAGCCAGGATTTTATTTCAGTGATGCAGTTTGTCAGGATGGAGTGGGTGGCGGTGGAGATTGACTTGGTGGAGATGAAAAGCTGGATGTCATCGGCGAAGCAGTGGAATTGGAGACCATGACAGCGGATTAAGTGACAAAGGGGGGACAGGTACAGGATGAAGAGGAGGGGGCCGAGAACTGAACCTTGGGGGAGGGGGAGCAGTGGGGGATTTGCAGTTATTGATGGAGAGGAACTGGCGTCTGTCAGAGGTAAGATTTGATCCAAGAGAGGGCAGTGCCGGTAATGTTAAAGGTGGTTTCAAGTCGGGTGAGGAGGATGGTGTGATTGATGGTGTCAAAGGCGGCGCTGAGGTCGAGGAGGATGAGAATGTTGAGGTTGCCGGCGTCAGAGGAGAGAAGGTCGTTGGTGATTTTGAGGAGAGCAGTTTCAGTACTGTGGTTGGAGCAGAATCCGGATTGGAATGTTTCATACAGGTTATTGGCAGAGAGGTGATGTTTGAGTTGAGTGGCTACAGCGCGTTCCAAAACTTTTGACAGAAAGGGTAGGTTGGAGATGGGTCTGAAGTTATTTAGGGCGTCAGGGTTGAGTCCAGGTTTTTTCAGAATGGGGGTAACAGCAGCAATTTTATGGGATGGTGGGACGATGCCTGTAGACAGGGAGGAGTTTATTGTTGCAGTGATAAGTGGAGAGAGAGAGCAGGAAGGGAGGCCTTGACAAAGCTGGAGGGGATGGGGTCCAGAGTGCAGGTGGCAGTTTTCATTCCTATGAGGAGTTCAGAGAGGTCAATAGGGGAGACTGGGGAGAACTGAGACAGGGGTTGGCAGGATAAGGGGGGGCAGGTGGTTTGAGGGGGAGCAGGTGCGGTGGTGGTTAAGCTGTTGTAGATGTTGTCAATTTTGCTTTGGAAGAATGAAAGGAAGGAGATGCAGTTGTCTACTGTGAATGACTGGGTGGTGGTGTCCAGGGGGCTGAGGAGTTTGTTTATTGTAGAGAAGAGTGCTTTTGGGTTTCCGGAGCCAGAGTGGATAATTTGAGAGTAGTAGGCGGAGCGGGCGCGGGAGAGGGCATCTTTGTAGTGCTGCAGGTGGTCCTTGTAGGCTTGGGAGTGAATTGTGAGACCTGTTTTATTTTGGAGTCTTTCAAGTTGGCGAGCACGAGTTTTCATCAGGCGGAGTTCAGGGGTAAACCAGGGAGCAGAATGGGTGAAAGAAACTGTTTTGGTTTTTATAGGCGCAAGCTGGTCGAGGCAGAAGGCGAGAGTGGTTGTAGTAGTCAGTGAGGTCAGAAGGGGTGTGGAGGTCAATGAAGGGAGAAGTGGACATTTTTTCAGAGAGGGTGGATGAGAATGAGGTAGGTGAAAGAGTTTGGCTTACGGAAGTTGATAATACAATAATGCCTTGGTGCTGGGGTGGGGATTTTGATGGTCATCGTGATGGCTGAGTGGTCAGAGAGGGTGAGGTCGGAGCTAGAGAGATGGTGCAAAATTAGTCCAGTGGAGCAGACGAGGTCGAGAATGTGACCACGGTTATGGGTAGGAAAGTTGACATGTTGAGTGAGGTTAAAGCAGGTGAGTAAATCAGTGAAGTCAGTGGTTATTGTGGAGTCAGTGGAGTCCATGTGGATATTGAAATCACCGAGGAGGAGGATTGAGGGGGAGAAGGAACAGAGCTGGGTCAGAAAGTAGGAGAAGTCAGACAGGAATGATGGGTGTGGTTTGGGAGGGCGGTAGACGACTGCCATGACTGAGTGTGTGTGACCAGAGAGTTTAAAAGCCAGGTGTTCAAATGATGGAGCAGATGAGATGGAGATGAGGCTGGTCTTGATGTCTTGTCGGTGAATTACGGCAATTCCACCACCTCGGCCCTCCGAGCGTGGTTTATTGATGTTTGAATATCCATTGGGTGTAGTGAGGTTGAGTGAGAAGTAGTCCAGAGGTTGTTGCCAGGTTTCAGTGAGACGGAGAAAGTCCAGTTTATTGTCCAGAATGTAGTCGTTCAGGATGTGGCTTTTGTTGTTGAGGGACCGGGTATTGAACAGAGTGAGCTTGATGTTGCAAATGATGTTGCATATGTAGTTGTAATTGTCATGGTTCTCTTTTTGAGGCAATGTTTTTATGGCCGGATGCCCTTCCTGACGCCAACCCTCTTGGTCGTCTCTTACGACACGCAGGGATACGGTGTACCTATTCTAATCCAGGATACACACTGGGAAACGTTTAAAACATGGAAATTCTGGGGAGTGGGGGAGGGCGGCGTCAGTATCACGGCTGCGGTTTAAACATATTAAAATAATATTTAAACAAAACCATGAAAAACAATCTGGGAAAAGCCCCTAAGTGAGAACGTGGATTTGAGAAAGCAGGAGCAGAGGTGGAAGAAAAACGAGATATAGGGGGCGGGGCACAAGTCGAGACGAGGAGGAGAGCGAACAAGCACGTGTCCGGGAGGAGAGAGAATTAATATCGACATTTTTTTTGTTTATTTGTTCGTTCTGTTTTCAAAACGCTGGACAAAGGGTAAGATGTTCGTGAGAGGTAGGGGGGAGAAAAGAAAATCAAAGAAACAAGCAAATACTATGAAGGAAAGAACCCATATTCACAAAACACTGACGGGGGGGGGGGGGGGGGGGAGGGAGCCCGGAGAGACAAGGCCGCGCACGAGGCGCGAACAAAAAAAACGACTAATTACACACAAATCCGCAACAACCACAAAACCAAATAGAAACGCACAATAACACATGCACAACAAAATACCCAGCGCAAACTTGACAAAGACACGAATGGGAAAACACTCAACTTTGATGCCGTGGAGAGATCGAAGCAAGCCTCGTCACTCGAGGGACCGCTGCTGCTTGAGAATGGGCATATAGTAGACCTCGCTCCCAGTGGTCTCCTTGTAGTACCCTGTTTACTGACCCTTCTGCGATTATGCCAGCCTCTATGAAAATATCGCGCAGCCCTGCACTGGTGTTGGTGTTGGCTTTGCGGTTAGGGTGCCGGCTTGGGATCCTAGGATCCTGGGTTCGAATCCCGGTCGATCGCTGAATTAACGCCAGGGGGGTTGACTCAGCCTGTCATCCTTCCGAGGTCGGCAAATTGAGTACCAGCTTGCTGGGATGAATGATTACGGTGTGCACCCCGATTTAGAATAGGTGCACCGTATCGCTGCGCATCGTAAGAGGCAACCAAGGGTTGGCGTCAGGAAGGGCATCCGGCCATAAAAACATTGCCTCAAACAGGGAACCATGATTGTCATGGGGCCCGCAAGGCTAACCCCCGCTCTCGCGGGGAAAATGGCCTTAAAACGATCATTCATTCATTCATTCATTCCTGCACTGCCAAAGAAGAAACCAGGACATGCTGGGAACCTCATTGCTGTATGAAAAGGACCTTGATGGAGCACGATGCTTCAAGATTCATCAAGAAAAATGTTCAGGATGCTTGCTAAAAGTGAACTTTTCTACAATAAATCTTTCAATACACATGAAAAAGGACATCTACCATTACCCTATGTATTTTAATTGCTTACCCCTGCTTGTTCACGGAATATGGGAAAATATCTATGATCTGGTGCTGTATTCCATGAAGCCGAAGGCTGAATGGATGTTTGTTGGATGGTGAAGGCCCTGGATGTTTGATGTCCATACCATTAAGGAAGAGGGAGGGGGAGCATCGGGTACATGACAGGGGAGGGGAGGGGTAGGGTAAGATGAGAGGTGAGGGGGAGGTCGGGAGAGCTGTTGATAGTGGGTCGGAGATTGCAGAAGAGTTAGGAGAGAGGGAAGGATGAGGAGGACAAAGGGTTTGATGGTGATGGGAAGAGGCACAGTGAGGTGTTGTTGGAGGGGGGGAGCAGAGCATAGTCGAAAGTTGGAGGAGGTGGAGGTATGTGATGGAAGTGAGAGGAAGTGGGGAGGAGGCAGCTTTGAGGAGGTGGTAGGGGGGAGATTTGGAGAGAGATTGTAGGGGGGAGATTAGAAGAGGAAGGGTGGGGGCGGAGGAGTTTAGAAGAGGAAGGGTGGGGGGGTGAGGGGGGGGGGTTGAAGGGAAGGGGTGAGGGGGGAGTTTTGAAGGGGAGGGGTGAGGGGGGAGTTTTGAAGGGGAGGGGTGAGGGGGGAGTTTTGAAGGGGAGGGGTGATGGGGGAGTTTTGAAGGGGAGGGGTGAGGGGGGAGTTTTGAAGGGGAGGGGTGAGGGGGGAGTTTTGAAGGGGAGGGGTGAGGGGGGAATTTAGAAAGTGGATGATTGATGAAAAATGAACATTTATTACAACCTGGGTTTATTGTGATTTTAAACGGGATTTAATAATAATGTGGTTTTTCGTGGGCATCACCTCTGGATAACTCCAAGAAGATGGTGTGTCAAAGACCACGGATGCCGTTTGTGACTCAATTCTGGCCGAATATTCCTGCCCAAGGTCGTTTTACCGTTCCGGTGAGTTGAGCGAGGCAAATGGAGACCGTCCCGTCGGTTACGCAACAGACCTTAGTCAGTCGGCTGAGTGAAACCGACGGCATGTAACGGCACCCGATATAGAACTTTGATAACAAATCCAAGCTGGCAAAACGCATCAGCAGTCTTATGTTGCCATTGAAACGGACAAAATAAATCAAGACTAGGTTTCTTAAAGAAATGGCCTTTGTTATCTCTAACAACAATGCAAGTATCTCCAACGGTAGGCCAAGCAGACATTTACAGGCAGATAAAAACGATGAAATGGCATATGTGTACAATCGTTACAGCACTGATGCATTCCCTTAATTCCCTCCGTGACATTCCCATCCTCGGATCCTCATCTGCAATGACATAACACTACAGTACGTATGTGTTACGTGCTCCTCCCCGACCCCCTGGTCACGGTGTACCTCCGAGCCCCGAAAGGAGTCACGGCAGAAAAATATGTTATCTTGTGTCAAAAATCAATGGTGAAACTACACCAATGGCAAATAATACAAACACCAATATTACACACAAATATTGCATTAAAAATCACACAAGAATAACAGTACAACAATAATAGGAATCAAGAGTAAAATCAATATATCTCCTAGGATGGTACCATCAGCTAGCATGCATAAGGTAACTCACTGTGCTCCAAGTGAGTGAAAAAGAACATTCCCCAATGTCTCTATATTCCCGTCTTCGAGCTCAGAGTTGATCCCCTCCAGTGATCAACGGAACGATGTCGAATCGAAACCAGAATCTCATTCAAATGACAGGTACAGTCACGCCGCCCAAAACGGCACAAAGGCGCACGCGGCCAAAGCGGAGAAAAGGGTCACGCGGTTACAGTGGCACAAAGGCGCACTCGCAGCGACTGGGAAATCCAAAGGCGCCCTCCAGGTATGAACTTTCACTGTTCACCGTCGGCGAGCCGCAAAGGAATCGTCAAAAGCCTCGGTGCACACACACACCACAGATACGTCTGAAAACGGTGGAAACGGCTGACGAGGCAAGGAAAGTTTGCTCCACGCGCGAAGCGTGCGAGTCAAAATGGCCGACGGCTCGTTCTCGAGTCGCAACGACCCGGCGATGATTCTTCGGAATCCAACGCCAAACCTGACATGCAGGATGATCAGTCACAGCGATAACAACTTTATCGCAGGAATTCCGTTTTCCCAGGAAATCCAAAGTACGTGACTCTTGCTCGCCAACGTTCGCTTCAGAACTCGGAGCAGCGCGGCCTTCGACTCGACTCGACTCGCCCCGCCCCGCCCTCTTTTTCTCCCCTTCCGCCTCGTCGTCGTCCAGTTCCGGTTTCATTTAAAACATTAACCTTTTAACAACAATAACCGTCATTTCCCTCGAACCACAATAATAATAATACATGGAACCAGAAATGTTTCAAGTGGATGAAAACCACAACAATGGAAGTGATGAATCCGTAACAGTATGCCTGCTTCATGCATCCAATCTGGAAGGGAGAGATGTGTGATTGACAAAGAACGATGGGCTGTGATTGTGGCAAAGATGATGGGGAAAGAATAGACCCCAAGCACGCCTAACACCTTCCACTTCGCTCCCATGTCCTGACTGAAACTAGGACCGTCTGAGCTCACTCCCCTACTGTACCTGACACAGCCGCGGCCCGGTATTTCCTCGCGGTGCTGTGATGTCGCTCGTGGCACGTACGGAATGTGCCTCCTGACAGGGTGCCGGAGATTCCCTGCGGTGTTGTGATGTCCCTCGCGGCATGTAATGACTATGTTTCCTGACAGGGCACCGGAGTTTCGTAGGTGGGACACAATGTCCAGCGACGGAGCTATCAGATGTGGGAGCATGAAATGCGAAGGTGTGCAAGGATTGAAGGAGAGGATATAAGGAAGAGAGTGAAAGCACAGAGCCAGAAGACGCAGAAAAGGCTGAACGAGAGACAAACCGCACACGAGAAACGACCGGCAAAGCGTGAAGGAGATTCAAATAAATAATGCGAATCTTTAATCAAATAAATAATGTGAGGTTTTCATTCATGCACTCCTTTGGAGTTCCCCTTATTATGCATGCAACGTTTCGGTCCGCTGGGTTTCATCGTTTTGGAGTTATGGAGGAGGCACGGACTGACTGACATAACTGACACACATTCTCTTTTCTTACTATGTATGTATATATATATATATATATAATTTATATATATATAACATTTTGATTTTCCGTTTCCGGTCCGGTCGTGAGAGGACGCTGGCGTCACTTGCTCGCCGCTTCTCTGACTGGACCATTGTCCGTATCTTGCTTTCCTGGTGGTCGTGGCGGATTTTTGGCCATTGAGTCTTCCTCTGCACGGTCCCGGCTCTGCTCTGCTGCTCCTGGCTTCACCTGCTTGGCTCCTTCGCTATTTCCTCGGGCTCACTCTCGTGGGTTGTGCCGCCCATTGTTTGCAGCGGCGGTGGTGGCGGTTTGCCGCCGTGATCTTGATTAGCGGCGGCGGTCGTTTGCCGCTGCATTTGCCGCTTTGCCTCCTCAACCTTGGCCTCGTGCTCGTCTCTTCGCTCCTGTCTGCCCTCTGCATGGTCCCGGCTCTGCTCCTGGCTTCACCTGCTCGGCTCCTTCGCTGTTTCCTCGGGCCCACTCCCGTGGGTTGTGTCGATTGTTTCGCCTCCTCACCCTTGGCCTCGTGCTTGTCCCTTCGCTCCTGCTGGCATGGCTCTGCGGTACTCCGCCGCAAGGCTTCTCCTGCTTAAAACCCGCTCCACCCCATCATGCATCTCTGCAATCAAATCGAATGGACTCCTGCGTCGACCCAGGTACATTCACCGTGGCTCCGGTCGTAAGTTTGTTTATTTACAATCAGGTCACTCCATCCCCATCCTCTGGTCGGCTCAGCGCACTCCCACTCATCGTCCCAACACACCTGGTCACAACAACGCACAAAATCGCACCTCCTGTCTGCGAACCCTGGCCAAATCACCTGGATTCATACCCGCCGTACAAAACAACATCAAGCTCACCCTGTTCAATACCCGGTCCCTCAACAACAATTGCCTCATCCTGAACGACTACATCCTGGAAAATAAACTGGACTTTCTCTGTCTCACTGAGACCTGGCAACAACCACTGGACTACTACACGCTCAACCTCACCACACCCAATGGATATTCTTACATCAATAAACCACGCTCGGAGGGCCGAGGTGGTGGAATTGCCGTTATTCACCGACAAGACATCAAGACCAACCTCATCTCCATCTCATCTGCTCCATCATTTGAACACCTGGCTTTTAAACTCTCTGGTCACACACAGTCAGTCATGGCTGTTGTCTACCGCCCTCCCAAACCACACCCATCATTCCTGTCTGACTTCTTCTACTTTCTGACCCAGCTATGTTCCCTCTCCCCCTCAATCCTCCTCCTTGGTGATTTCAATATCCACATGGACTCCACTGACTCCACGCTAACCACTGACTTCACTGATTTACTCACCTGCTTTAACCTCACTCAACATGTCAACTTTCCTACCCATAACCGTGGTCACATTTTGGACCTTGTCTGCTCTACTGGACTAATTTTGCACCATCTCTCTGGCTCCGACCTCACTCTCTCTGACCACCTAGCCATCACTCTGACCATCAACATCCCCACCCCAGCACCAAGGCATTATCGCACTATCAACTTCCGTAAGCTAAACGCTCTTTCACCTGCCTCATTCTCATCGACCCTCTCTGAAAAAATGTCCACTTCTCCCTTCGTTGACCTCCACACCCCTTCTGACCTCACTGACTACTACAACCACACTCTCTCCTCCTGCCTTGACCAACTTGCGCCTATAAAAACCAAAACAGTTTCTTTCACCCATTCTGCTCCCTGGTTTGCCCCTGAACTCCGCCTGATGAAAACTCGTGCTCGCCAACTTGAAAGACTCCGCAATAAAACAGGTCTCACAGTTCACTCCCAGGCCTACAAGGACCACATACAACACTATAAAGATGCCCTCTCCCGCGCCCGCTCCGCCTACTACTCTCAAATTATCCACTCTGGCTCCGGAAACCCAAAAGCACTCTTCTCTACAATAAACAAACTCCTCAGCCCCCTGAACACCACCACCCAGTCATTCACAATAGACAACTGCATCTCCTTCCTTTCATTCTTCCAACGCAAAATTGAAAACATCTACAACAGCTTGACCACCGCCGCACCCGCTCCCCCTCAAACCACCTGCCCCCCCTTATCCTGCCATCCCCTGTCTCAATTCTCCCCAGTCTCCCCTACTGACCTCTCTGAACTCCTCATCGGAATGAAAACTGCCACCTGCACTCTTGACCCCATCCCCTCCAGCTTTGTCAAGGCCTCCCTTCCTGCTCTCTCTCCACTTATCATTGCAACAATAAACTCCTCCCTGTCTACAGGCATCGTCCCACCATCCCTCAAAATTGCTGCTGTTACCCCCATTCTGAAAAAACCTGGACTAAACCCTGACACCTTAAATAACTTCAGACCCATCTCCAACCTACCCTTTCTGTCAAAGGTTTTGGAACGCGCTGTAGCCACTCAACTCAAACATCACCTCTCTGCCAATAACCTGTATGAAACATTCCAATCCGGATTCCGCTCCAACCACAGTACTGAAACTGCTCTCCTCAAAATCACCAACGACCTTCTCCTCTCCTCTGACGCTGGCAACCTCAACATTCTCATCCTCCTCGACCTCAGCGCCGCCTTTGACACCATCGATCACACCATCCTCCTCACCCGACTTGAAACCACCTTTAACATTACCGGCACTGCCCTCTCTTGGATTAAATCATATCTCTCTGACAGACGTCAGTTCATCTCCATCAATAACTGCAAATCCCCCACTGCTCTCCTCCCCCAAGGTGTCCCCCAAGGTTCAGTTCTTGGCCCCCTCCTCTTCATCCTTTACCTGTCCCCCCTCGGTCACTTAATCCGCCGTCATGGTCTCCAATTCCACTGCTTCGCCGATGACATCCAGCTTTTCATCTCCACCAAGTCCATCTCCACCGCCACCCACTCTATTCTGACAAACTGCATCACTGAAATAAAATCCTGGCTTCAAATCAACTTCCTCAAACTTAACTGTGATAAATCTGAAATAATCATCATTGGCCCAAAAACGCTCACCAAGTCCACCCATAACTTTGCCCTCAACATCGACGGTTTCCCAGTATCCACCTCCCCTCACATCCGGAATCTTGGCATCATCTTTGACCAAACCCTCTCCTTCGACAAATACACTAAACAGATCACAAAGACAGCCCTCTTTCACCTGAAAAACATCGCCCGTCTCCGTCCATCCCTCTCCTCCGTGGCTGCAGAAACCCTCATCCACGCCTTCATCACTTCCTGTCTGGACTACTGCAATAGCCTCCTTTATGGTTCACCCTCAACAATCACCAATAAACTCCAATACATTCAGAACTCCGCTGCCCGTCTACTCACCCATTCCCGGACCCGTGACCACATCACCCCCGTCCTTTACAAGCTTCACTGGCTCCCCATCTCCCAGAGAATCCAGTACAAAATCCTCCTCTTGACCTACAAAGCCCTCCATAACCTGGCCCCATCCTACCTGGCTGACCTCCTCTCCAGACACACTCCCACCCGCAACCTCCGCTCTGCTGGTACCAACCTCCTGACCCCCCCCCATCCGGACCAAATTTAGATCCTGGGGGGACAGGGCCTTCTCCATCGCTGCTCCCACCCTCTGGAACTCACTACCTCACACCATCAGAGACTCCTCCTCACTCACCACATTCAAAACATCACTCAAGACCCACCTGTTCAACACTGCATTCAACATTTAACCCACAGCATCTAACCCCTGACTATCTCCTCTCCTTCTCCCTCCTTTGTGCTTTGAATATTTCCCTATTGATTCTTCTTTTTTTGCAATTGTCTTTATGTTTTGCTATGCATTATGTTTTGCACTCTGTCAAAGCGTCTTTGGGCTTCCTGAAAAGCGCTATATAAAATAAATGCATTATTATTATTATTATTATTATATATATATATATATATATATATATATATATATATATATATATATATATATATATATATATATACATGTATGTATGTATGTATGTATATATGTATATATATATATATATATATATATATATATATATATATATATATATATATATATATATATATATATATATATATATATATTAATAATAATAATAATAATAATTAATAATAATAATAATACACCTTTAAGTTCAATAAAGCTTCTTTTTTTTTTATTCCAATAAATGAATTTTTATCCCAATAAATCCACACAACACAAATCCAATTGCTCCTTAATGAAAAAATAATTTTCACCATTACTCTTCCACCCATGATTAAATAATGAGGTGATATGTTTATAAAGTGTGATGTGAAGGGACTTTTTGTATATTGTTACAAATATGGTTTATACCCATTGCATTTATAACAGTCTGATAGGCGAAGCGTTTGAAGTTTTCGTAAATGTGAAGCGTTTCATAAATTTTGCATGTTATTCTCCGAATCAAAAAATGCATTAAAAATACCATCTCAGAAAAATTGATAAAAGTCACAAATGGGAGAACCAATTGCAGGTTAAACAAGTGGTAGAACCAGCTTACAAATCTTAAATTTCCTTTTGAGTCCATCTGAGGTTCCTCACACATTGTTTATTGTGCTACTTTCCCAAATCGCCTTCCAGCGAATCAAGTGTCCCTGCATATGGCGAGTCCTTACAGTCCATATTGGAACGTGAAGGGATGTCAAGCAACAGATGAACAAAAATGCTCTCCACTTCCCTGTTCATTTAGACATCTGGCTTTGAAGTCTCCTCAGTCAAAGGTGAATATAAATTTGAGAGGTGGTGAGAAAGTATAGTCATGTAATTTTTTTGCACAGTGAAAATGATCTCTACGAACCTCCCTCCACAATGTGTAAGCGCAATATGTAGATGACCCCTGAAAAGAAAAGAAATCCCATTGGTTAGCTGTGAATGAAACTTCATGATATGTTTTGTTGTTGTTGGAGAAATCTAACAATTGTGCCATGTTGGAATATCTTTTGACAACGTATCAAGCCAATCGTGCTACTCGTATCGGCTGTGAAACTATTTAATGATTTCAATTCCTCTTCAGCATCCCTCCACTTCATGTCCCCTCTTTCTGTGTACCCCATCACCCCCACCCCGTCTTAACTTCACACTAGTTCCACACCCTCTCAGCCTTCCCTGTCCTGCACCCTATCAACTTTCCCATCCCTCTCCCTATCAGCTTTCCCCATCCCTCGCCCTCAGGTTTTCCTCTCCATCTCGGCTCCTCACACATCCCCTCCTAGCTTAACCCATCCTGCTCCCTTTCAACCCATTGGTCCCATTTGTACCCATTGGTCGGAAAAGCTGCAGGTTCCCACCCATATTTGTTGCTCGACTCCACTCGTCATGGCACCCAGACAAAATAATATGGCCACCATCTTGATTTTCTGGTGTACCTCAGACATTCAGCCTGTAGGCATTTGCTGATTATACACTGTCCGGGTTTGTTATGTCAGATTTCCAGTGGCTTTGTTTTGTTCGAGTCATATGTTACTCACGATGAGGGACCCTGAAAAATCTAATCATATGTCGAATAAAAATTATTAGTAAGTTTTAATCAAGCCCGTCAGCATGCACGGTATTTGCCTATATAAGAAAATAGCGTTACGGAATTTTTGAACGGCCCCATATGGGACCCATGACGAATCAGTTCGTTCTGATATAACTGTGCGCATCCATAAGAGGTGTTGAGTTGATCTTTTAATAGCGCATTAACAACGTGTTTCCCAATTGTGCCGTTCCTCTTTAAAGATTGCTTTAAATGTGCGTTTCTCAATCAGCCGTGGAGGAGGTGGAGGTTGGTTGTGACCACAATGCAGTCATTCTAGTTGTTTCATATCAAATGCTGTAGTTTCAGATGTGTGAGATTCTTCAGGTTTTTCTTTGTAGCTCATTTTAAGTGTGTGACATGCAGAATTTCGATGACAAATACCCAGCTGATATTTTGTGGGAAACAGACCATCAGCAAATCCGTAGCCCCCCCTTTTAAGATGACAAGAAGCACTTCTCAAGGTCAGAACTTTGATTTCTTTCCACATCATGAATTTCTATCTGTACAAAGAAAACATGTACATGCACCTTAATTGTAGAGTATATCAGATTTGTACTTGCATAAAAGTGAAGAGACCTTTGGACCTGTAGCTTGTATTTTCATTTTTTTACTCGTGGGAAAAGGTTGATTTGTGTAATAACACGAATAATTAAGTTCTAATCTTTATTTTCCTCACTCTTTCAACCGACAACCAACATTAATAAACTGGCCTTATGTAAATGTCATGTAGATAGTTACTTGCTTGACAAGTACGCTATCTATCTGTTGTCCCAGTGTTGTTACTCGTTAATTACAAGCAAATTCTGTAATAGGTCTATAACTTGAGAACAGCTGAAGGGATCACATTCAAACTTTGTACAGGTATGTATAATGATGGAAAGATTAACCGATTCGATTTTGGGGTCAAGAGGTTAAATGTCAGATGTCCCGTCAGATAAAAATTATGTTACCGAGCTAATTTGTGAACCAGTCATGGGATTTTCACCAAATTTGGTGTAATTATATATGATGCAAAGATAAACTGATTCAATTTTGGGGTCAAGAGGTCAAAGATCAGAGGTCATGTTAAGTTACAATTACTTCATTACCATGATAACCTAACCTAACAACGGCTGAAGGGATCTTAGTCAAACTTGGTGCAGGTATGCATCATAAAGTAAAGATGAACTGATTAGAGCTTGAGGTCAGAGGTCATGTTGAGTAAAAATTATGTTACCGCACCAACTTGTAAACAAATGATGGGATTTTGAACAAACTTGGTATAAGTATATATGATGCAAAGATGAACTGATTGGATGATTGCATCAACAGGTCAGGTAAAAATTGGGATAACTTGAGAACAACTGAATGGATTTTAATCAAACTTGGTACAAGTATTATAATGATGTAATAATGTGGGCGGAGGCATATCTGTTGACGTTGTGACGTCGAAGAGTGTTGTTCTAACTACCTCCACCATCAACGGTGGTGGAGGTTATGTTTTCACCCCTGCTTGCCTGTTTGTTTGTCTGTCTGTGAACAAGATATCTCAAACAGTTGTGGACGGATTTGGACGGAATTTGGCAGGGATGTCGTGCATGTGACAAGGACGAAATGATTAGATTTTGGTGAAGATCTGGATTCGGATCCAGCTAGTAGGATTTTTAAAGTGGTTCTTCACCATTGGGAGATGGGGCCAAAAACGATATATAGCAGAATATCTCAAAGTTATGGACGGATTTGGAAGAAACTTGGTGGACCGGTTGGGTGTGTTGCAAGAATGAATAGATTCGATTTTGGTGAAGATCTGAAAATGGATTCGGATATGAGAATCATTTAATTCTTAAGTGATTCTTCACCATTGAGAAATTGGGCGAAAAGTGATAAATAACATGATATTTGAAAAGGTTGTGGACGAGTTATGGCAAACCTTGGTGGATGAATTGGTTCGGTGACGAGAACGAGCCGATTAGATTTTGGTTCAGGTCCAAATCCAGATCCAGCCTATCAGTGGGACACAAAATGTAAACTGTTCAGCCTGGTGGAGGTATGCGCTCGACTGAGTGCCGTTCTAGTATTATAATGACTAGTGAGATACCCGTGCTACGCACGGGTGGGAGGCCAGAAGCAAACAGGCAATGCAGATACGGCGAATGCTAAAGCATGAAACCAATAAATTCCACATTCCTGTAGCACCTTCAGTCGCACATCAGACATGGACAGCAAGTTCGTGAAGGACTTCCATGAAAAACGTACCCGTTCGCAAACAAACGTGTACGTTCACATATAGAAACATCGATCGTGGGTCAGTGGCGAATCTGCATATGGCGATCCGCGAAGTTCACGTTCAGAAAGTAGAAACCATCACGGCATGTCGTCATTCACATGAACTCGATATCTTTTTTTCATTCCAAACAACATATCTCCAATCACAAATTAATCACAAAATAAATTTTTCACAACTGTTAATGTTTCCTTCATTGTAAAAACTACCAAGTCAACAGTTAAAAGGATTTTGAGCCGATCGGTGTTACGGCCTCGGCAAGATCGATGAGACAGCGATCTGTTGGCTTATACACCGCCCAAATAGCTATGTTGAATTCTCTCATGTAGAGATTAAACCCACATCGTTTGAACTTTGGCCGAGGTCATTATTTACTTTTAATGATGTTTATATACAAATCGAAAAGAAGATAATTGGTTTTGGGTCGTCCTATCCGCATATCTCGTGGGATTGAATTGGAGAGACGGCCGTGATGGTGGGGGAGGGGGGTTGGCATTCTCTCAAGCAGGGATTCAACCCATGTCCTTATAAAAGGTCTTTGTCTGAGGTCACCGAGTCCGATCGGTGCAGCTGTGCAGCGATCGGTGCAGCCGTTTGTGCGGCACCCGGGAAAATAACATTATGCGGGAGTCCAAACCTGAAAATGCTGGAGGCCAAAGCTGAAATTGGAACAACAATTAGCCTATTTTACTCCAGGAGATCCCAGGATTACCCACCCAAAATATCATTGCGATCGGTTCAGCCGTTTTTGCGGTACCTTCGGATGGACGGACAGACGGATGGACATTTAGTGAATTATAGTAAGATGTAATAATGTGGGTGGAGGCATATTGGTTGATGTGACGTCGAAGAGTGTCGTTCTAATTTAGGTATTCTTCATCATCCTCTATGACACTGAGCATTTCCATGGCAAATGCCTTGCGTTTGGGTCCATCATTTGGTTTGAGTTTCTGCAGAGTCTGCAGCTTATAGCTGTAAAGCTTCAGTCTTTTATGCAAAATCCTGTGTACAGTGGTTGTTCGTAGTCCCACTTCTCCAGATGCACGTCAGATTGATTTTCTGGGATTTTGTTGAAATGATTCACAAACTTCGTTCAATGCCTGCTGCACTTCTGCTTGGTCAAGCAGTAATTTTCTGTTTCTGACAACTTAGTCTCCATAAACCTCTTGCTTGGACTCTGATACTAGCCCGCAATGGCGGATTCCTCCCATGCCATGTGCGGAAATTACGCTGAACTTGTGTGTCGGATCTCTTCCCTATGAACCATTCGATGCACTGAGCTTTCTCCTGTGGATTCACCATTTTATTTTACATGAAACCACCAGACCTGAAAATAAAGAATACTTTGAGTATCTGTTTCAAATGGTAACGTTGTATCATTTGCAAAGGTGGGCGGTCCGCTTCGAAAGTCCGCTTATCCGCTGCAGCGGACTAACGTTTTCGAAGCGGATAAGCGAATCGGAACAACCCCCGGAAACCGAAGCGGATAAGCGTACGCGGACTACCGAAAAATTAAAGCGCATCGCGATTCGCCAAATCAGCTGTTAGCCTGAGCCGTTACTCTAGAATTGTGAATATTTATTTAAGTGAATAATAAGTGAAACCCTAACAACTCGGCTCTCGCCCAATCTCTTCCCGCTCGAGTTCCGTGATGCTTGGGTAACTCTATTTCTCAGGCATAACACGCCGCTCCCGAGCTCTGCCTCGGTCGAGCGCGTGTTCAGCTACGGGTCGGACATCCTCAGGCCTAAGAGGTCGGCCCTGGCTGCACCGAACTTCGAGGCCGTCGTCTTCATGAAGGGCAACCTCCAAATCCTCAAGAAGGCCCACGAGGTGGAGGAGGAAGACGAGGACTAGTCAACAGACTGCTAGTCTGTTGACTCGTAGACTCTCTTGTCAAGGAAAGGACGGGCAAATTGATTTTTCTTTAATGTAACTTGCATATATTAAAATTATATTTAAATTAACTGTAGAGTAGAGTAGAGTCGAGTGGAAAACTTTATTTCAATAAATTTTGAATAAATTTTATTTAAATAAAAATGTATATTTTTGATCTTAAAAGCTTTGTTTGTCTTTGTAGTAGTTAGAAATGGCTATTTAGGCTTAAAAAGCATTAAATTCCCTTTAGAAACGTCAAAAATCGCTTTAAAAACGTCGAAGCGCTTTAAAAAAATCGAATCGAAGCGGATAAGCGGTAAGCGGACTAAGATTTTCGGCCGCTGAAGCGGATAAGCGAATCGGACTACACGGGCTGGCGGAGCGGATAAGCGGTAAGCGGACTTAAAATTTTCCGAATCGCGCCCACCTTTAATCATTTGTGGTACAAAATGTTAACATCCAAAGTTGTCCAGGTCTTTGTGGAACACCCTGTATAACAAGCGTCATTAAAAAAAAAAAACATGTTCCCCATGCAACATATAGCGAGCGTTATTTAATATCATGTGTTCTTGCTTTTGGACGAGAATCCTATCTCTAATCTGATTGGTTGCCTGGCATAGCAACGGCTCCCAAGGATTTCCTTAAACTCAAGGAAATCCTTAGCTGCGGATTTCCTTAACCTCAAGGAAATCCTTAGCTGCGGATTTCCTAAGGGATGTTTAGGCAACAGCACTTAAGAAAATCCTTAGCCAAAGGAAACCAAGCGAAATCTTTCCTTCACCCATAAATCACGTAGAACCACGATCGTGCTCATTACGTATGCAAATTAGTTTAAACTGACGTCAGCCCAAACAATGAATCATGACGTTTCTTACAATGTATAATACTCGGTAACTTAGGAAAGATTGCTTCTAATTGGTGGAGAAAAGGCAATGACTGGGCGGGGGTAGGGGTGAGGGCCTTCCTTAACCTTAAGGGAGGATTTAAGGAAAAACTTGATATTCATACATGCAACCATCCTCAACTTCAGGATATCCTTAAGAGAAAAGTTAAGAAAATCCTTAGCTTTCCCTTAATAGACCACGGGCCGAGCCCCAAAATTCCTACTTTCCGTGATCTGCAAGAGAGAAGTACTTAATTTGACCTTTAATGATCCAAGAGTATATTTATAAGTATGTCTATTAATGTTCCCATCTTCAAAACATACGTGTATTTGACAGAAATCTGAAGAAAGGGACGCTAAAATTACTCTTGCAGCTGACGATCTCAGGGAAGTGATGACGTTGAAGAGCAGGGCTCTTGCTTGAGACGGACGAAGTGACGGGCAAGACACAAACTCGTCTGAGAAGATGTTTATTGTAAAAACCAACTCGGGAACTCTCTAAAGCCCGTTTATCGGGCTGCATATATATCACAACCCGAAAGCACAACCGAAACCGAAAGCCACGCCTCTTAGGCGAGGTGCGCTTTGGTGGTCACGTGACCGACAGGTGCAAAGGATTATAACCGCACGCGCGGCACGCTTTGGTGGTCATGTGACCGGCCACCCTGGCACCGTGGCTTGCCTGCCGGTTACGTCACCGGCTGGAGCAAGGAGAGTCTGTTGCTGGTCTCGCTTGGGGGACCCATGGGTCGCTACACACGCCCCCCCAGAATGGACTTGATCCAGGAAGGTCAACCTGAGGGGGGGCCCGGATGAACCGACCCCTGGCCAGTTGCGGGGGGGGGGGGGGGGTCCGGTGTGGTGGCGGGTGGTCGGACGGGGGGTGCAGTGGGACGGGGGGCAGCCGAGGGGCCGGGCAAGTCCTCGGGGGAGGCTGCCGAGGTTCCTCGCGGGCCTCCCGAGGTTGCAGTTCGCGGGTGCAGTGCCGAGAAGGCTCGAGCGGTGCACGCGAAAAGCGGGTGAGCCAACCGAGGGGCTGGTCAAGGCCTCGGGGGAGGATGCCGAGGTTCCTCACGGGCCTCCCGAGGTTGCAGGTCGCGGGTGCAGTGCCGAGAAGGCTCGAGCGGTGCACGCGAAAAGCGGGTGAGCCAACCGAGGGGCTGGTCAAGGCCTCGGGGGAGGCTGCCGAGGTTCCTCGCGGGCCTCCCGAGGATGCAGGGTCGTAGAAGTAGTTGCGGTTGTAGTTGTAGGTGCGCGAGGGTGACGAAGCGGCCATACCGCGAACGTCAGCGCGCGCGAAGGCGACGAAACAGCCGTGCCGCGAACGTCAGTGCGTGCGAAGGTGACGAAGCAGCCGTTCCGCCAACGTCAGTGCGCGCGAAGGTGTCGAAGCAGCCGTTCCTTCGGATGGTCTTGGAATAGGTTCGCCCCTCCGGTCGTAGAGGAGGAGCCGAGCGCGGTGCGCGAACCTCAGTCATGGCCGTCGTCGTTACCGAAACTCCGGCATGTCGAAACCACGGTCGAAACTGCGCCAGAAGCCAGCGTCACCAGCCTAGGTGGCTTCCCTGGCTAGGGCGCGCTTGCCGTGTCCGTTCGCAGCCCCCGAATCCGTTTGGGGGCAGTCGGGGGTCACCAGGTCGGAGTCGGAGGTCACCATCAGAAGGTTGCATGTTCAGATCACGTCGGGGTCACCAGTGAAGAGCAGGGCTCTTGCTTGAGACGGACGAAGTGACGGGCAAGACACAAACTCGTCCGAGAAGATGTTTATTGTAAAAACCAACTCGGGAACTCTCTAAAGCCCGTTTATCAGGCTGCATATATATCACAACCCGAAAGCACAACCGAAGCCGAAAGCCACGCCTCTTAGGCGAGGCGCGCTTTGGTGGTCACGTGACCGACAGGTGCAAAGGATTATAACCGCACCCGTGGCACGCTTTGGTGGTCACGTGACCGGCCACCCCGGCACCTTGGCTTGCCCGCCGGTTACGTCACCGGCTGGAGCAAGGAGATTCTGTTGCTGGTCTCGCTTGGGGGACCCATGGGTCGCTACAATGTAAGCTTAGTTCTTAATTGGCCAATCATAGGGCTTTTAACAGGGGCTCCACCCAAATCGGCCAATCACAGTCATCGTACAATGGGTGACGTTGTAACGCAATGTAACAAAGAGCGAGTAAATCTACGCGTAGACATGGAGTGCTGCATGCATTTGGTGGACCAATCTGCAGACAAACTTATTAGTTTTTCGGATGTTAGCTGGAGAACATCACAATTATTGTTGGACATGGTATTGAGAGTCATTCTATTCAAATGCATGGCAATAGTGTGGAAGTTTTACCAATCCCAAGTCCATTCTCAACACAAGAAGAAGCTGATACGAGACATGTACTTCACTATTCGTATGCTGCAAGTAACAGTGATCACATCATCATCATCAGTGCAGACACTGATGTCTTGGTACTATGTGTGGCATTTTGCTAGAACATATATGCAGAGGTCTACTTCCATACAGGCAGAGGAAGTAATATATGCACAATTTCTGTCCGTCGCATATTTGACCATTTCGGGAAAGAAGTTTGTTCTGCGTTGATAGGATTTCATTGTTTTACTGGATGCGACACCGTGAGTGCTTTGTATGGTAACTGTAAACTAAAATCTGCAAAGATCTTGACATCAAGTAAAGACCACTGCTCCACGTTTGAAAAGATTGGCATGACGTTTACAGTACCACCATCCTTCTATAAAGACATTGAAACATACACCTGTGAACTCTATGGGCAGAAGGGCTGTCGCCATGTAAATGAAACAAGATGCAGAATGTTCAAGACTGGGAGCTGTGGAGAGAAAAGCTTGCCTCCAAACAGAGATGATCTGCACAAGCGCATATTGTGAGCAAACTACCAAGCTGCCATTTACAAGACTAGGGCATGCCCGTACTATATATATATCTAAAATTATATCCCCCCCCCTCTATTTACATGAAATGGTTTGGTCCATTCGCAAAGCCAAAGCGAACGGCTTGCGAGTACGGTAGAACCCCCCCCCCCCCTCTATTTACATGAAATGGTTTGGTCCATTCGCAAAGCCAAAGCGAACGGCGAACGGCTAAATCGCCATAGCTCGGTAGCTCGCTGCTCTCTGATTGGTCGAATCGTTTTTTGGACATAGCTCGGTAACTACTTGTCCGATTAATATGAAACCTTGAAAAGGCACATCCTCGGGTCCCCAGCAATATACCTGGCAAGTTTCAAGTATATCGGACCGGTAGTTGTCGAGAAACAGCGGTCGCATACACACAGAGATTACTGGAATTATAGATAGATGTGCCTTATCAGCAAACCAGAAATACCATCACCAAAGAACAATGGCTGGAGGATTGACGATGGTTTGCTCACCATAGACTGGATGGGTCTTCCTCCAGCACCATCAAGTGTAATGGAACTTGCCCACTGCTCTTGCAAGAAGACACAATGTACTTGAGGGCGGTGCTCGTGTTTGCTCCACAAGCTTCCATGTACTGATTTGTGCTCATGTAAAGACTGTGCAAATCAGGCGTCTGTTTCTCACTTGACCCAGATTGAGGAGGAAATTGACACTGGAATCAGATGAAGATGCTTAATTACTTCCTTATACTCTGTGGGTTTTTGTAACTTGTCTATTAGTCATTATTTAATTTTCATGTTTTGATACTGAATGCACAAATATGATTGACAGGAATGCATTATGTTATTGTATCAACAAAAATCTCTGCGTTTTTGTTCTTTTTTTCTTCATTTAACAACAAAGGTTTTACCACTTTCTATAGAATTCTATAAAAGCCTGGTGTTGGCTTAGCGGTTAGGGTGCCGGCTTGGGATCCTAGGATCATGGGTTCGAATCCTGGTCGATTGCTGAATTAACGCTGGGGCGTTGACTCAGCCTGTCATCCTTCGAAAGTTGGCAAATTGAGTACCAGTTCACTGGTAATTCCCTGTGTGTTGCAAGAGGCGACTAACAAGGTTGGTGACAGGAAGGGCATCCGGCTGTAAAACATTGCTTCAAAAAGGGGACCATGGTGCCCAAAAAAGGCCAACCCCTGCTCTGCGGGGAAAATATGGCCTCCAAAGGTGGTTTTCTTCTTCTATAGAAGGGAGTCATTTACATTTGAAAATGAAAGATTATTAATACAAAATTTTGTATTACAAATGGAATGTGTTACGGATTCGTCACTTCTGCCTTTGTTGTTATTATATACTTGTAGGATTTTTAGTTTCAGTTAATATTGTTGTTAAGATTTCTGTGTGAAATGGAGTTGACTTTAGTAAAAGGTAAAAAGAAATGTTTGTGGAGGAAAAAGAAAAACTCAGCAAAGAAACCGGAAGAGAAGAGGTGAAAAAGATCAGCAGGGGAAATCGGCTAAATCGTTGGTGGACGTGGGGCGTGGATTGCACTCACATTTTGGGGATCGTTCCCCCTCGCCACCATTGGCCTGACCTCACACCTCGTAACTCCTCGTCTGCAGCCGCAGTGCCGCACCCATACTGGCCTATTGTTCTTGCCGATCTGCACGACTTCGACATTCACCCATCGTGGGGATTCGTGCACGGACTTTGGAATTGTTACATTCCACTCACGTTTGGCGTATCATGAGTTTATTGATTGGAGAGTATTGGGGAATGATGGTACTGAAGGAGCTGTGCTCCCACGTAATCGGAAGAATGGACGCGACAAAAAGCTGGAATTCGTCCGAGTTTCTTTATTGTCACAAAACAAATCGGGTACTCTGAAAAGCCTGTTTATCGGGCAGCAATATATATACACACATTATCCCGGAGCGTTTGCCCGGGAAAGGCGAGAGGGGGCGTGGCCGGGCATGCCCAGGCGTCCCGGACGCGGCCTGGCAAGTTGAGCGCGGGCCTGCCCGGGCGTCCTGGACGAGCCCGGCATGGTGATCGCTCCGCGTCCTTGGTAGGTGCAAGGCGATTGTGTAAACCCAGCGGTAGCCGCTACACACGTCCCCCCAGAATCGACTTGCACCGGCAGGGTCAATTTGAGGGGGGCCCTGATGACCCGGCCGAAGCGACCCCTGGCGGGTCGTGGGGGGGGGGGGGGTCCGGGGTGGTGGTGGGCGGTCGAGTGGGGGGCACCGTGGACGGGGGGCGGCCTCGCCGCGGCGGAAGGGCCAACCGTGGCGGTTGGTCGATGTCCACGTGCGCCGGCTTGAGGCGGTCCACCGCAATCCGGTCCGACCTGCCGCCGATGTCGATGACGAACGACTTGTCGTCCCGTCGCAGGACCCGGAAGGGCCCGTCGTACGGCGGCCGGAGTGGCCCCCGATGTGCGTCATGATGCACAAAAACGTACTCTGCTGTGCGAAGCGCTGGGGGGGACGTAGGACTGGGGGTCACCGTGGTGGGATGTTGGCACGGGGGCAAACCGTCGGGCGGCCTCATGGAGGTCCGAGCGCTGGTGAGCTGCGGACCAGGGACTGGTAGCGTCGGGCACGAATTCGCCCTGGATGCGTAGCGCCTGGCCGTAGACAAGCTCGGCGGTGGATGCCCGGAGGTCCTCCTTGGGGGCCGTGCGGAGGCCCAAAAGGACCCACGGCAGCCGGTCGGCCCAACCGCCGTCTTGAAGGCCGGCCATGAGCGCGGCCTTCATGGAGCGGTGGAATCGCTCGCACAACCCGTTGGCTTGGGGGTGGTAGGCCGTAGTACGGTGGAGCTTGACCCCCAGGTTGCGGGCGACCGCGCCCCACAGCTCGGAGGTGAACTGCGGTCCGCGGTCTGACGAGATCACCAATGAAGGAGCTGTGGTCCCACGTAATCGGAAGAATGGACGCGACAAAAAGCTGGAATTCGTCCGAGTTTCTTTATTGTCACAAAACAACTCGGGTACTCTGAAAAGCCCGTTTATCGGGCAGCAATATATATACACACATTATCCCGGAGCATTTGCCCGGGAAAGGCGAGAGGGGGCGTGGCCGGGCGGCCTGGCAAGTTGAGGGCGGGCATGCCCGGGCATGCCCGGGCGTCCCGGCCGAGGCCTGGCAAGTTGAGCACGGGCCTGCCCGGGGGTCCTGGATGAGCCCGGCATGGTGATCGCTCCGCGTCCTTGGTAGGTGCAAGGCGATTGTGTAAACCCAGCGGTAGCCGCTACAGTACCATCATATGTATTGTTCATGAGAAGCAAGTGATATTTTCATGGTACTTTCTTTAAGAGTGTTATTATTGTGTATGTGAGAGTTCTTAATACAATTACTTGTTTTGTTCTACACAATTCCATTGGTGTGGTTTTACCATGGTTTTTAGAACACTCAAAATAACAAATCTTTCTGCCGAGTTCACTCTCGAGACTCTGAGGGGCACCTTTTCTCGAGACTCCTCCACCAGGGGTTTGTGGTTTGGGGAGGTAACACGTAACAAATGTAAGACTGGGAAATTATGCATTTCATTGCAAAGTTAAAGGATTATACCTATGTTTTCTTTAAGCTGAGAACTGTTTATACTGTGGGGTAAAACAAAATGAATGTCGTTTAAGAATGTGAACTTTTGTCCAGTAGGGACGGGTTTTTCATATGAAAAATTACAATGAATATGCATGCCAAGTACAATATCTATGCTTTCCCATTTATTATTGAACCAAATTATATGTACACTACAGTACTTAATGTACACCAACTTGCCGATAGTCGAAGGAATTGGAGGAGTTACATGTTTGTATAATGATTCAGATTATGATATCCTCATACAAACCTGTTTACATCAAGACTTGTTATAAGCAATATCATATGCATGTCAAAGAGAATATGTGATACACATGAGCCGTTTATGAACTGAACATAAATGGTATATTTGAGTCGCTTTGGACATTATTTAGTGCTGTTTCAGATCGGGATGCACACAGCTTGAGAGAGAATGAGAGAGGTAGGAAGGGGGGGAGGGAAGAGAGAGAGTGTGAGAGGATGAATTAAGATTATTGAAAATGTGTGTGTGTGTGTGTGTGTGTGTGTGTGTGTGTGTGTGTGTGTGTGTGTGTGTGTGTGTGTGTGTGTGTGTGTGTGTGTGTGTGTGTGTGTGTGTGTGTGTGTGTGTGTGTGTGTGTGTGTGTGTGTGTGTGTGTGTGTTTTGGAGAGAAAGGAGGAAGGAAACAGGGAATATTTACAAGAAAGAAGAGTGAATGAGGATCATTTGGAATATAAACAAGAATGTTGTGTGTGTGTGTATCTCAAGAGGACAAAATAGAGAAAAGTAGTATGGGGATACTACACAAGTATACATACCCAATATATGGGGGATAATTATTTCTGTTTCTTTAATATTTGTTTCATTTAATGCCTCATTTTTGTATTTTAAGTTACAAAAATGGGGATGTGGGGTGGGATCTCTAGTCCCAAAAGTATACCAGTATGTCTCGAGCCTGGCTGGTATAATTTACAGGGCAGATTTACACTTTTAGTGATTCAATTGATGCATATAAGCAGTTTGTGAAATATTGTTTGCTAGGGATATTTTTACCATAGCAATGGACACTAATAGGAATTATGTACATGAAATAATCCACAAAATAATATCTGCTGACATCAGATGATCTGCAAAATCATAAATTTGCATGATCAGAGGATTGCATTGCTCAAAATCTCGATTTGGAAGCATCTATGTAACCGTTGCTAGGGAAAAGGAAGTGCTCAGCAATGGAGTTTAACTTCCTCTTTGTTTTTGGCCGTTGCTAATTAATGTGCAAATTTTGAACGTGGGAACATGTCATTTATGGTTCATATACACTTATTCAACATATCTAGCACATTTGCAGGTACTTCTCAGACGTAGACTGCGGAATTCGAAAACTAAGCAGAATTAGTGGACTCGGCCCATGGTCTATAGGGATGCTTTCTGCAACCACGCCTAAAGCCTTTGCCATGTGACATTTTCGTATTGTCTCCTCTTTGGGTTAAACTCAGGTTTGAAGCATTGATGCTTTTTTTCTCTTTTCTCTCTCATGTGACCTTTAATTGTGACCATGTGACCTCATGTGACCTCCGGCCTTGCTCTGCCAGTTCTCTCTGGGCTCTGTCCCCCAAATATTCCTACAGATCGCACAAGATCTGCCTGCAACCCTCTTATGGTTAAACTGCCAAAATCAAGACTCTCTGCTCACCTTCCCTCCTTCATTCCTCTTTTCTCCCGCCTCTGGAACAAACTCCCTCACTCTCTTCAATCCCACTCCTCCCTCCAGGTCTTTAAAACAGCTGTTCACCACCATCTCTTATCTTCCCCCATCCAAAACCTTGATCTTTTATACCCCCACTAATTTCACCCCAGATCCACTTTTTTGAAATACCAACTTTTTTCCTGGAAGTCCTTGTAGTATCCTTGTAGTATCCTTGTAGTATCCTTGTAGTATCCTTGTGTTTTATACTTCTCACACCCCCACCTCCTTCCCACGCCTCCTCCCTCCCCCCAAGCCCTCTCCTTCCCACAGATCTCCCGATGTCCCTGCTCTCAAATGTTTTGTGTGCTTCCCCTTCTCTCCCCATCTTGTCTACCGCTCCCCTTATTATATAGCTCCCCTTATTATATAGCTCCCCTTATTATATACTTTGTGTGTCTGTTTTGATTTTTTGTGTGATAAATGCTAGCTCTTTCACGAGCCTCGATCCTGTATACAACAAAAAAAAAATTGAGATCAAATGTAAAAGTGGGTTGACATCTAAAAGTGGGTTGGGTGGAGGCATATCAATTGCCACATTCCTCAAGTTCTATTTTCGAGTTTAGATTTAAGTCGATTTTGTCCATAAATCACATGCATTATCACACCCTGAGTAGACATCAGTGTGCTTTAATTTTAATTATGACGACATTCGTAGACAATGGACAAATCCAGACATAATGTATAGGTTTTGAACATGAGTTCTCAGTATTTTCATCCCATTTTCCTGTTTATTTTTACTACTTACAGGAAACTACCATCCTTGACCAAACCGGAGCTCCAAGGAAGCATTTTAAGACTTTGCAGAAATCTAAAATACTGAAAATAAACTTTCTGAAGAGGAAAGTTAATTTTTTTTTAATGACTACTGTTTTCCATTTTTGATGACTATTCCACTTCAAAACGTTGATGCTTTAAAATTGTCTTCATTAATGTTTTTCTCTGGTTTCATTGCTTAATACACACATAAATTACAGATGTTTTCAATAAAGTCAAAAAACAAATGTAATGGCATCTTTGAATGGTGATTTTTGAATGACCAACTGGTCATAACTTTATTCAGAAATGTATACCAACTACTCTCAAAAATGTAGGAATTTACTTTCAAATATATAATAGCTGGCGTACCTGGCGTTGCCCGTTGCTGTTGTCATCCTGTTCGTATTTTAATGGATTTTTTTTTTTGTGGGGGCATAAAACTTCTCTGCACCCAAAAAGGAATGGGGTCAGGGATCATTTAATATTACCTTTCACATAGACCAAGTACAGCACTATAGAGTGATTTAAAAAAAAAAAAATTCTCAATTTTCTTTAACCTAAAACACTCACTGATGAACCTCTGAAAGTTTTACGAAGATCTGTTTGGCCATCTCTGACAAATATAGTGTCACAGACAGACACACTGGCAGTGAAGAAATCCGCAAGTAATCGCTGCATCACGCCATCTCAATCACCACTTGGGACCGCTGATGACGATGCTGAAACCACGACACTGACAATGAGGGAAAGGAGAGGAAGGAGGTGCAGTTGAGAGGGGGCTTTTAATGTGAGCAGGAAAGAGGCTTATTAAGGATTGGAGATTAGGTCCGCTACGAGGCACGTGTGGATTGGAAGCCGGAATGACGAATCGGATGCTCCATGGCTGTTCGTGTCTTCGGAGGACCATGTGGGGCACTTGGTGTTGATGGGAGATTCGTTGATGATGGTGATTATTAAGGAAAGGAGACGAGGTCCACTGAGGCCTGCTTCCGAAGCGACGCAGCATGCGAAAACATCTTTGCGTCTTCTGAGGATTTGAGGATGACGTGGCTGGGGAGGGAATGCTTGGATGGGTATGGAAAAGTGCTTCACTGGTGGCCGCAACGTGTTTGGCTGCCTGCGATGCGGAACGAGACCTCGCGGTTGGTTACGTCTCGGACACGCTGTTATGCTGAGAAATGATTGACGGACGCAATGTCGAGTCACGGGTATCCTGGAGGAGAGAAACTGTAGCCGACATAGTGGAACGACCGGGGGAGGGGAAAAGACTGATCGAGCCAGGCGGGTGAGAAACTGGTGCCGATGTGTGGGGGAAGGGAAGAGACTTGGCTTAATCAAACGTGTTGGAAATAAAGGAAAATTAAACGAATTATTGGACACAGACCCCTAATACTGAATCTGTGTCGTAGCAACGTACAGGCAGAATGCGTGCTGCAAATAATTAAACCTGCACCTCCTCTGGTGAAAAGACCATCTCACAAGGAGACAGGGATCTTCTGGTTGGGTCAAGACTTGACAGAACTAGATACAAGATGCATCATAAATGAAAAAACATGGTCCTGGTAATATGCATCATTGATTTTTTTTAAACGTCAAACTTTTTGTTTTATGTCTCAAAGATCAATGTGAGACAGGATGCATGTGAATTCTGTAAAAGTGTAAAGAAATGCTCATTAAAAAAAAAATAGATGCAGAGAAAATATTTGAGATGCAGAGGAAATAGGAACCCATTGCTCTGTTATACTTAAATGTGGCAGAGTATGTAGGTTGTGATCAAATTTTATTTTTTTATGCTGCAGAAAATAAGCCCTTTTCTCAAAACAATATGACAGTTTTGGAGAGCACTCGACAATTGATCACCACATGT
Source organism: Myxine glutinosa (assembly GCF_964187855.1). NCBI lineage: Eukaryota > Metazoa > Chordata > Myxini > Myxiniformes > Myxinidae > Myxine > Myxine glutinosa. Next base: position 218,940,985 of record NC_136261.1, on the reverse strand, counting down.
ATTTTTTAATTCAACACGTTTCTCATTCAATATATCTCGATATCTCTTATAATGGAACAAACGTATATGGTTATGTATGTATATTTGTGACCAAAGTCGTCTTCTTCAAATTATCTAACACATTCCCCAGTGTGTACCCTGGATAAGAATAGGTACGCCGTATCCCTGCGTGTCGTGTGTCGTAGGAGGCGACTAAGAGGGTTGGCGTCAGGAAGGGCATCCGGCCATAAAAAACATTGCCTCAAAAAGAGAACCATGACAATTACAACTACATGTGGGCAGGGTACAGCCCGATGTGGAGATCGGTTTCTGAGGTTTGGGACATGGAATGTAGGGACAATGACAGGGAGATCAGGAGAAGTGGTGGAAGTATTGGTCAGAAGAAGAGTGGACATATGTTGTGTGCAGGAGACGAGATGGAAGGGAAGTGGTGTGAGAATGGTGAAGGGTAGGCAGGGACAGAAATACAAGTTTGTGTGGCAAGGGTGCCTGGAGGGCGTGAATGGTGTTGGTGTCCTGTTTTCTGAGGAGTTTGTAGACAGTGTGGTGAGTGTGACTAGAGTGAGTGAAAGGTTGATGATGGTGAAAATGATGATTGGAAAGCTCTTGGTGAACGTCATCTCGGGATATGCTCCGCAGGTTGGTCGGAGCGATGGACAAGTTCTGGTGTGCGATAGAGAAGCTGATGGAAAACGTGAAAGATGAGGAAGTTGTTGTGGTAGGAGGAGACCTAAATGGACATGTGGGAAGGAGTATGGATGGTTTTGACGGAGTTCATGGGGGTTACGGATATGGTGTGAGAAATGGAGAAGGTGAAAGGATTTTGGAGTTTGCTGATGGAGCTGAATTGTTGATTTGTTATACTCAGTTCCAGAAAGAGGATAATAAGCTTGTTACATACACGTCAGGTGGGTCGACGACAACCGTTGACGACCTGATGGTGCGTAGGCGAGATAGGGGGCACCTCCGAGACACAAAGGTGATCCCGGGGGAGGAGGCTGTTTCACAGCACCACTTGGTTGTCTGCGACGTAAGGGTGAAAGGTGCGAGGAGAGCTCGGCGGGTGAAGTACCAACCGAGAATGAAGGTGTGGAGGTTGAAAGAGGTGACAGTAAGGGAGGCATTAAAAGAGAGGCTGAGTAGGGTCGAGGATGATGTGGTTGAGCTTGAAAGTGGTTGGATGTCAATGAAAGCTAGTCTGTTGGGAGCCGTTGGTGAGGTATGTGGATGGACAAAAGGACCACCGAGGCACTCGGAAACATGGTGGTGGGATGATGAAGTTGGAAAGAGGATTGACGAGAAGAGGAAGAAGTTCAAGGAGTGGCAGAAGGCGAAGGGTACGGGAGCAGAAACAGCAGAGCATGAAAGTTATAAGGCAGCCAGGAAGGCTGCAAAGAAAGAGGTAGCAAAGGCGCAGGAGGCATGTAGGAAAATGTTCGGAGAACGCTTGGATTCGGAAGAGGGTCAGAAAGCAGTATTCAGGATTGCAAAGCAGATAGCGAAAGAGAGGTGTGATGTGATGGGGGTGAGCTGCTTGAAGGATGAAGTGGGACAAATCGTTGTCGACCCAGATGGAATTAAAGAAAGATGGAAAAGATATATGGAAATGCTGTTGAATACAGAGAATGAATGGGATGGCAACATAGAGAGTAACCCAGTTTTAGGACCGGCAGAGAAGATAACTGAGAAGGAAGTTGAGGAAGCGATAAAAGCAATGAAGGGTAGAAAAGCGGGAGGGCCGACGGGAGTTGTGGGAGATATGTTGAAGGCAGCAGGAAGTTGGGGTGTGAAGAGAATGACAGAGATCTGTAATCTGGTGGTGAAAGAAGGCCGCATTCCAGTGGATTGGGAACTGAGTACCCTCGTCCCTCTATACAAGGGGAAAGGTGACCCTCTGGAGTGTGGCTCGTACCGAGCGATAAAGTTATTGGAGCATGGAATGAAGGTATTGGAAAGGGTGTTGGAGAGGAGGATAAGGAAGAAAGTGAAGATCGACGAAATGCAGTTTGGATTTATGCCAGGAAGAGGAACGACAGACGCGCTTTTCATTGTGAGGCAGTTGCAGGAGAAGTACATGGAGAAGAGGAAGAAGTTGTTTCTTGGGTTTGTTGATCTGGAGAAAGCATTCGATCGGGTGCCACGCAAAGTATTGACATGGGCATTGAGGAAGTTAGGAGTGGAGGAATGGTTGATCAGAGTAGTGATGGCAATGTATAAAAGAGTGCGCACAGCTGTAAGGACGAAGGACGGGAACAGTGGTGAGTTTGAGGTGAAGGTGGGAGTGCATCAGGGGTCGTTACTAAGTCCACTACTATTTGTAGCTGTGATGGAGGTGCTGGCTCAGAACGTAAAGGAGGGTTCACCGTGGGAGTTGTTGTATGCAGATCTGGTGTTGATTGCGGAAAGTATGGATGGACTGAAGGAAAAGATGAACACGTGGAAGGAATGTATGGAGACAAAAGGTCTGAAGGTGAATATCGGAAAGACGAAGGTGATGGCAAGTGGTAAAGCATGTGGTGAGGTGGAAAGAACTGGGAAAGTGGCCCTGTGCTGTGTGTAGGAAGGGTGTCGGAGTGAACTCCATTCAGTGTACAATGTGTGCTGAGTGGGTTCATCAAAAATGTAGTGGTCTGAGAGGGTCATTAACCAGTGTGGCAGCTACATTCAAATGTAAGGTGTGCACAGAGGGAGCTGCAGATGGAGGAAATGTTGAGTTGGATCTTGGAGACGGCGTGAAGCTGGAAGGTGTGAAAACATTTTGCTACCTCGGAGACATGCTGAATGGAGAAGGTGGATCAGACTCGGCAACGGTTGCTCGAGTGAGATGTGCATGGAAGAAGTTTCGGGAATTGAGTGGCGTGCTGATGATGAGGGGAGTGTCGTTGAAGCTGAAGGGAAAGGTGTATGCTGCATGTGTGAGAAGTGTTATGATTTATGGGAGCGAGACATGGGTAATGAACGTAGAGCAGCAACGAAGGTTGGAAAGGGTGGAAATGTGAATGGTTCGACGGATGTGCGGAGTATCGTTGAGAGAGAGGAAGACAAATGATGAATTGCGAAAGATGATGGGAATAGAGCCTGTGATTGATGCTGTGAAGAGGAACAGGTTGAGATGGTTTGGTCATGTGCTGAGGAAGGATGAAAGTGACTGGTTGAGAAGAGTGATGGAAATGAATGTAGAAGGAAGTAGAAGACGGGGAAGACCGAGAAAGACTTGGCTAAAGATGGTGGAAGAAGAAATGCGGGCAAGGGGGTTAACAAGGAGAGATGCAGAAAATAGGGCAAAATGGAAAAGATTGTCATGGGGACCGCAAGGCTAACCCCCACTCCAGCAGGGAAAATGGCCTTTAAAATGCATGTTGTTGTTGTTGTATTCCACCATGTTGTATGTGTATACATATATATATATATATATATATATATATACATATATATATATATATATATATATATATATATATATATATATTGTTACAGACACGACTTTGATGTTAAAGTGGGCCGAGCGGAATGGCCGTCGTGTCCGCACAAATTACCCGACTATACTCGACGTTGACGAAGTCGCGCGATGCTGGCGCAATAAGAAAAAGAAGACACCCGGCTGGATTACAATACCACAATACGACACCAGGGGTTCAGTTCTCAAGACCTCCGGAGGAGGTTATATTAAGGCGGAAGGTTAGATTACAACTACAAGAGGGACAGCATAGAAAGACAAGCACTTAGACACAATCTTATATTATTCCCAACAGACGACAGATAAACGGGACAAAGCTGACTCACACGGGGATTGATGGAAAGGACAGGCGGGTAGCGATGGCTCCAGGTGCACCTGGGCTCAAAGGTCAGAATCGACTCGGTCCGGTCCAGAGATGCGGGGAGGTCGCAGCGCTCGGATGGCGTCTTGTCTGCTCAAGCTGGGGGCGCATCTGTTTCAGCGCTCGCAGGTCCTTCCTTCTCCAGCTGGGGCGCATCTGACGTCACATCCGGCGCGGGGCCGCGTATATCCGGCGGGGAGTGACACGCCCTCGGCTCGTTAGCTCCGCCTCGTGGAATCGGCACGTTGCTTCTCATTGGGTGCGTGCGGGGGGTTTACCAGGCTCCGCCCTTGACGAGGAGCTGACAAGGAGCCCCTTCGTGGTAACCCCGTGGAGCGCATGGTCTATGGCGCTAATCGAGCCGGTGTGAGGACGCATCCTCCCCCGCTCCGCCGCCATCTCCTCTGTTGTTGTTGTAATTGTTGGGGAAGAAGATGGAAGGAGGTATGGGAAAGGTCCTAAACTCACTACTGATGCCATATAATCACATTCTGGTGCAACGAAGAGTCATAATTAATGGAAACGAGGCTTTACTGACATAGATTAAGAATAACTAGGAAGATGTCCGAAAGTTGTCTACGTGTGGTGCGGTGGACCTGGGCACGACATTTAATGGGGGAATAAGGGGAAGGTCGGCTCTACTGATTGTTATTTACATGCAATGGGACTAGGGAATGGGGGATTGGGGAAAGTTGGGGAGTATTGGAGAAAATAGGGGAATATTTACAAGCGGATATGGAGGCCAAATTCCATATTCGCAACATTGCACCCTTCTCTACCCTCGGGGCGTCCCGACCCGATAAATTTTTACCTACTTTAGTGTGGCACGCAATGTAGTTCCCTCTACTATTAACTCTACCCTGAGTGCGACAGTTTTACAGATATTCACAAATGAGTAAATATGTCCCCCTGCGACGTTGCACCCTTCTCCTCACAGAAACACACCCACAGGATAACCGAATCCGGAAAGAATCCTCAAACTAAACATACAGCCGGTAGGGAGCATTATTTACAAGATTACGCTGATATCTACACTACGATCCAGGACCTGTTTTTGGAGGAACACATGCAGATGTTATGCATAGAGAGAGCGCGCTTGCCAACATCGATACACCAACCCACGAGTGCTCTGTGGCCGACGGCCTTTAATAACGTGCAGAGCACCCTTTCCCAGCATCAAAAGCACCACCCCACCACCAATCGGTGCAGTCACCATTGTTCATTGGAATAAAAATAAATTCGACAACCCCTAACCCTGCAGGTGTCTCTTGCTCTTCTTGTGGTGCACTTGGTGGTGTTAACTATTAGTGGTTCACCTGTATGGCATAGGTGCCACGTTGATCCATAGGTCCATCCCCGGGTGGTGCTTGGCCGCAAACGAACTGCGGTCCATTGTGGGTGGCCACAAACATTGCGGTCCATATGGTGTATCGATCCCGGCAGCAAACAGCGAAAGTGCAGGCCCACAACTGCGCAGCCAGCACCTCTCTCTCCTCTCTCTCTACCCCAAAGCCAGATCCTCGGAGGTGGGAGACAAAAGAAGAAACAAGTGAGTAAGGTGGTAAGGGCGCAAAAGTGCACGCAATATAAGGTAATGCACACTGGGGGCACATGGGAACCAGGTGAGACAGGTACGTTCCTATCGTACGCCCCCCCCCCCCCCACCAGGTAACCTACATGGCCCCTCCCTTACCCCTTACTGTATCCACAAAACACAACACTACCCATAAACATCTACTTTACAAATCAACAAACATCCCTACTGTCTTCCCCGTTCCTCCCATAAACCAAATTCGTCTTCTCTCCCTCCTAACCAATCAAATTTGCCATTTTCAACTCTCCTCAAAATTTGCCATTTTCAACTCAACATCAAAATTTGCCATTACCAATTCATCATCAGTCCCTCCTAGGGAGGGAGAGATGGAATCACCCCAATGTCTCATCCACGTCGTGATGCGTCTCACAAATCCAACAGCAATTCTCATTTCTGCAACACAAACAAAGAAAACACAGGTGTGGAGTCATCATCATCACCACAGGTAAGTGGCTGCGTATGGTGCGACAGGTTCATCAATCCTAACTATCTCCTAAATGACTTTAACAACTTTACACTACCCGGGGTCTTTCTCCGGCCAAACCATTGGCCCTCTTACACTATGGGTTCTAAAAACCAATTCCCATTGGCCAAACTGTGGTGCTTTTCAATTTGGGGTCTCACTCCCCCGATTCATCTCCCGGTGCCCTCGCACAACTTCTGGGCTGTGGCGTGTACCTCTCCCAGTGGGTCTACCCACCTGCACACCTCCACCACTGCAGTTGCCTCCGAGCTTACCTGCTCCTTACCCTAACCTAACTACCAGGGGAAGGCCCTCTGGCTCTCTCCCCACTCCGTGCCCTCTCTGGCACTGGGCTGCCCGATCCACACCCGGGATCCTCAGGCACCCACTCACAACTACCGGCTCCCAGAGCCCACCTGCGGCCTCACCTGGCCGACATCCTCACAGTGGTGGAGTGCCCAACCAACTACACACACTAACAGGCTACACGCCCAGCCATTTCCACAACACTAATGCACCCATTCACAACACCATTCTGCAACCGCACCACAAATGCCAATATCCAACCACAATTTACCTGCACCCTCTACCTAACACTTACACTACCCGCCCCGGGTGCTCGTGAAAGGGGTCCACTCTTCCCCCATCCACACCTTCGCACCATGCACACCACTCCGTACCACTTACTCCAACTCTCTCCACACACCTGTACTTGCACACCTGTGCTCTCACACTTGGTGCCACCTGCACCCTTCTCTCCCCAAGCGCATTCGCGCTGATCCACACACTCACTACTCATACACTGCTCCACACACCTGTCCAATTGCACACCTGTGCAATCACACCTGTTCCATCCTCACACACACGGCATCATCTCAGCTAACTACTCCCTTCTGAAACTTGCGCTTCCCAGTCGTCCCTTTAAACTATTGCGCTCCCACGTCATTATCATCCACACTAATCTACCTGCGTCCCCACTACAGGTATCAGTCACTAACTAAACTTAACGTTACCTAAGGTCATCTTCTCTAGATCCCTACACACCATATCCTAACCCACCCGGGCTAGTTTTCACTGCCATACACCCCATAATCTATTGCTCCTTTGCCCCCATTGGAAGGATGGTGGATTTGCCATCCCACCACATCGGGGGTCTCTCACTATCAATTTTGCACGTCAAATTTCAACAAATCAAAAATTTGCCAATCCTACTCATCATCTGCCAATCACTACTGCCAATCCTTTGCCAATCACCAAATTTTGTTTTTCTCCAATTTTGGGTCCAAAACACTAACCTCATCACCCAGTCGACTCACTAATACCTCTCGGTGCGCCAATCCCTGTCCAAAGCCCGGCTTCGTAAAGCCAAGCAATGGATGCTGGTTGTTTTGTGCCAGCGGCTGGATGCGTCCGGCACTCGGTGCAGGGACGGGGGCTTACCCGGGCCGAGATCCCACGCATCACCTCGGCACGGAGCCATCCAATGCCCCGATCTCGACCTGCCGGCACGTCTCAACAAAACGTGGTCGCCATAACGACCCTTCCTATCGGGCTGCCCGCTCCCCCTAGTGGAGCACGGACGCGGCCGTTCAAAGCGAGGCCCAGCACGCACCGAGGGCCCGATTCGGCTATAAGTCGTTCTCAACTCTACCCCATCTAACGTCGATGCTTCACCTGGACGCTTACACCCCGCAGCCCGTTCCTTGCTCATACATGCAGCTGTTCCCATTCTCCTTGTACCGTTCCTTACACACCCAGGTACACCCATTCCACTCACAGCCTTGGTCACACACCTGACCACCGAACACTTTGGCACACATTCGTTGCTCGCACACCTCACCAATACACCGCTTCGCACCCCCTCCTCGGTCACCTCCTCTGTGACAATCACAGGTGTGCCCTCATTCGCACACCCTACCACGTGCCTCACCACCAACTCCAGCGTGCATTCCCACTCACGCTCTACCATTCCAGGTGTGCATCCTTCCATCCCAGGTGTACATCCTCGCTCACCTGTCACAACTAACTCACGCTCCATGTCACTCTCACTACTTTCACCTCCATTCCTGACAGCGCACTCACCCTTACTCTTGACAGCGCACTCTTTCCTCATGCACCTGTCCGTCACACACCTTTCTCGCGCACACTCTCCCGTTACACCCTCTGTAACACTCACCACAGGTGGACACTCTTCCTTTCTTCTGACAGCGCACTCTTTCCCCATGCACCTGTCCGTCACACACCTTTCTCGCGCACACTCTCCAGTTACACCCTCTGTAACACTCACCACAGGTGCGCATTCTTCCTTGCCTTTGACAGCGCACTCTTTCCCCATGCACCTGTCCGTCACACACCTTCCTCGCGCACACTCTCCCGTCACACCCTCTGTAACACTCACCACACCGCGCTTCCATGTGCTCCCTCGCACACACGCTACGACCGACTCATTCTCGCCAACACCCTCACTCCTTGGCACACACTTTTTCCTCACACACCCCAGAGTCGGACTTTCTCGCACACCTCCTCTTTCGCACACCAGACCTGTCACACACCTCACCAACGGCCTTTCACGAACACCCGGATCCAAACCAATCCCCAAGCTTTTTAAATCCCCTGGCGCATCATACGCACGACCATATTGGTCACCACTTACACCGGGTCCTCTTCCTCTTCGCTTCTCCTCCATCACCTGCGAATCCCTCATCCGGTTAATGAGCACATCATCACGATCCAAACACAGACTTTGGACCAATTCTTTTATCTCCTCTTTTATCTCTTTCTTATCCTCTCTCCGTCGCTTTTTAATTTCGCTCACCCCTTCTTCCACTTCTTCTAATTTTTGCTTCATCTCCTTCATCTCTTCGTGCGCCCCTTTAAGTTCTTCCTCTAACTCCACTTTATTTTTTTCTATGTGCTCCCGCACCTCCCGCTCTTTAACCTCCATTACCTCTACCACCTTGTCCATTTTCCTCGTCAGGTCCTCATGTACCGTCTGACACTCTTTTTTAATTACCCCTACGTCCTTTTTCATCTCCTTCTGTGTCGATTTTAAACCCTCTATTACCGCTGTGTTCTTCTTTACCTGGTCCCCCAACTCCTTTTGTCCCACTGTCAGTTGTTCTACTCCCAGCGTCAACTCCTCTATACCACCTTGCAATTTTACAGTCCCCTTTCTCACCTCTTTCTCCATGCGCTCCTTACAGTGCCTCACCTCCTCGCGCACTCCTCCGACCTCCTCACTCACTCCTCTTCTGATCTCCTCTCCCATCACTTGCATCTCCTGCCCAGATGCCACCCTCATCTGCTCCATTTCCTCCCTGTGAGCATCCAGTTTGGTTTCTACCCCCATTCTGACCCCCTCTATCTGCTGCTCCATTTGTTTAACTTCCCTTTCCGCTTGGTCCCTCATGTCCCTCAATTTGCCTTCCATACTGTTTTCTAACCCCTCTAACCCATTTTTCACTCCCTCTATCTGATTCTCCTGGGCAGCCATTCTATTTTCTACCCCCTCTAACCCCTTTTTCACTTCTTTTATCCCGTTGTCTAACCCCTCAAAATTATTGTCTAACTTCTCACTGGTACCCCTCGCTTCGTCCCTCATTACCCCCATTTGCTCACTCTGAGCATCCATCCGGTTCCCCAACCGCTCACCCAATCGCTCAATTTGGCTCCCCATACTCATCTGTACAGCTGCCTGTAGCTGCGCAATGAGGGCCTGTATGTCAATCGGCTGCATGTTAAAGCCCGTTGATACAGCGGGCTCGGCTACCGCGCGCTCTTGCGAGGCGCCATTTTGCGTGCCTGCTACCCCCGCTGTTTCGCTCTCCTCATGTCCCTCATGTCCCTCAATTTGGTCCTGGACCGACCCTGCTTCACTCTCCCCTACCGGACCCCAGCCGTCTTGATCCGCCATAGCGCGACTTGCAAAATTCGAGTTTCGTAAAACAAATCCAAATTTTTTTTTTTTTTTCGTTATAATTTCGTCGAGCGCAGTAACCGCGGGACCGCGCTCCGAATCGATTCGGTCGAGCGCCGTACGCGCTCCGGCTCGATTTTCCCTCCCAAAATTTGGGCCTAACTAATTTAGTCCCGGGTTCGAATTCCACTCCTCGACACCAATTGTTACCGTACTAACACAATTGGTGTCCAAAATTTGGGCTAAATAAATTTAGTCCCAGGTTCGAATCCAACTCCTGACAACCAATTGTTACAGACACGACTTTGATGTTAAAGTGGGCCGAGCGGAATGGCCGTCGTGTCCGCACAAATTACCCGACTATACTCGACGTTGACGAAGTCGCGCGATGCTGGCTCAATAAGAAAAAGAAGACACCCGGCTGGATTACAATAACACAATACGACACCAGGGGTTCAGTTCTCAAGACCTCCGGAGGAGGTTATATTAAGGCGGAAGGTTAGATTACAACTACAAGAGGGACAGCATAGAAAGACAAGCACTTAGACACAATCTTATATTATTCCCAACAGACGACAGATAAACGGGACAAAGCTGACTCACACGGGGATTGATGGAAAGGACAGGCGGGTAGCGATGGCTCCAGGTGCACCTGGGCTCAAAGGTCAGAATCGACTCGGTCCGGTCCAGAGATGCGGGGAGGTCGCAGCGCTCGGATGGCGTCTTGTCTGCTCAAGCTGGGGGCGCATCTGTTTCAGCGCTCGCAGGTCCTTCCTTCTCCAGCTGGGGCGCATCTGACGTCACATCCGGCGCGGGGCCGCGTATATCCGGCGGGGAGTGACACGCCCTCGGCTCGTTAGCTCCGCCTCGTGGAATCGGCACGTTGCTTCTCATTGGGTGCGTGCGGGGGGTTTACCAGGCTCCGCCCTTGACGAGGAGCTGACAAGGAGCCCCTTCGTGGTAACCCCGTGGAGCGCATGGTCTATGGCGCTAATCGAGCCGGTGTGAGGACGCATCCTCCCCCGCTCCGCCGCCATCTCCTCTGTTGTTGTTGTAATTGTTGGGGAAGAAGATGGAAGGAGGTATGGGAAAGGTCCTAAACTCACTACTGATGCCATATAATCACATTCTGGTGCAACGAAGAGTCATAATTAATGGAAACGAGGCCTTAACTGACATAGATTAAGAATAACTAGGAAGATGTCCGAAAGTTGTCTACGTGTGGTGCGGTGGACCTGGGCACGACATTTAATGGGGGAATAAGGGGAAGGTCGGCTCTACTGATTGTTATTTACATGCAATGGGACTAGGGAATGGGGGATTGGGGAAAGTTGGGGAGTATTGGAGAAAATAGGGGAATATTTACAAGCGGATATGGAGGCCAAATTCCATATTCGCAACAATATATATATATATATATATATATATATATATATATATATATATTGTTACAGACGTGGCTTAGATGTTATTTACCGAGCGGTTTGGTATGACCACGTCTGCACAAGTTACCCGATTATACCCGAACGTTGACTAATCGTGCTACGCTAGGTCAATGAAGGAAAAGACACACGGCTGGGATTAAAATGACTCGACACCAGGGATACGGTTCTCAAGACCTCCGGAGGAGATTATATTCGTTCGGAAGGTCAGATTACAGGGACGAGAGGTACAGCATAGAAAGACAAGCACTTAGACACAATCTTATATTAACCCCAACAGACGACAGATAAACGGGACAAAAGGCTGACTCACACGGGGATTGATGGCTAGGAAAGGCAGGATCGATGGCTCCAGGTGCACCTGGGCTCAAGGACAGGGTACTGTACGGTCCAGTAGATGCAGCAGGTTTCACAGCGCTCGAGGTGGCGTCTTGTCGTCTCAAGCTGGGGGCGCATCTGACGTCACATCCGGTGAGTCGCTTCGTATATCCGGCGGGGAGTGACACGCCCTCGGCTCGTTAGCTCCGCCTCGTGGAATCGGCACGTTGCTTCTCATTGGGTGCGTGCGGGAGGTTTACCAGGCTCCGCCCTTGACGAGGAGCTGACAGCCAGCCCCTTCGTGGTAACCCCGTGGAGCGCATGGTCATGGCGGCTAACCGAGCTGGTGGGAGGACGCACACTCCCCCCGCGCAGCGTCGTTGTTGTTGTAATTGTTGTTGTAGTTGTAGTTGTAGTTGTAGTTGTAGTTGTTGTTGTTGTTGTTGTTTGGGGAAGAAGATGGAAGGAGGTATGGGAAAGGTCCTAAACTCACTACTGGTGCCATATAATCACATTCTGGTGCAACGAAGTCATAATTAATGGAAACGAGTCCTTAACTGACATAGACTAAGAATAACTAGCAAGATGTCCGAAAGTTGTCTACGTGAGATGCGGTGGACCTGGGCACGACATTTAATGGGGGAAAAAGGGGAAGGTCGGCTCTACTGATTGTTGTTTACAGACAATGGGACTAGGGAATGGGGGATTGGGGATAGTTGGGGAGTATTGGGGAAATAGGGGAATATTTACAAGCGGATATGGAGGCCAAATTCCATATTCGCAACATTGCACCCTTCTCTACCCTCGGGGCGTCCCGACCCGATAAATTTTTACCTACTTTAGTGTGGCACGCAATGTAGTTCCCTCTACTATTAACTCTACCCTGAGTGCGACAGTTTTACAGATATTCACAAATGAGTAAATATGTCCCCCTGCGACGTTGCACCCTTCTCCTCACAGAAACACACCCACAGGCTAACCGAATCCGGAAAGAATCCTCAAACTAAACATACAGCCGGTAGGGAGCATTATTTACACAAGACTACGCTGATATTTACACTACGATCCAGGACCTGTTTTTGGAGGAACACATGCAGATGTTATGCATAGAGAGAGCACGCATGCTAGCATCGATACACCAACCCACGAGTGCTCTGTGGCCTACGGCCTTTAATAATGTGCAGAGCACCCCTTCCAAGCATCAAGCACCACCCCATCACACAGTGAGCACCATCCGGTGCACCAATAAAGTGTTTACAAATCACCGGTGGTGTCGCAGCCGGCCGATGTTCTGCCGCTGGTCTTGCCTTCATGTGGTGCACTTGGCCTTCTTACTTCTTTTAAACAAAATAAAGAAAGGCGCCAACCGCGTCCATTTCTCTATTGTGGCCGTCAGGGGGCCAACTATAAGTGGTTCACCTGTATGGCATAGGTGCCACGTTGACCCATAGGTCCATCCACGGGTGGTGCTTGGCCGCAAAAGAACTGCGGTCCATTGTGGGTGGCCACAAACATTGCGGTCCATATGGTGTATCGATCCCAGCAGCAAGCAGCGAAAGTGCAGGCCCACAACTGCGAAGCCAGCACCTCTCTCTCCTCTCTCTCTACCCCAAAGCCAGATCCTCGGAGGTGGGAGACAAAAGAAGCAGACAAGTGAGTAAGGTGGTAAGGGCGCAAAAGTGCACGCAATACAAGGTGATGCACACTGGGGGCACATGGGAACCAGGTGAGACAGGTACGTTCCTACCGTACGCTTCCCCCCCCCCCACCAGGTAACCTACATGGCCCCTCCCTTACCCCTTACTGTATCCACAAAACACAACACTACCCATAAACATCTACTTTACAAATCAACAAACATCCCTACTGTCCTCCCCGTTCCTCCCATATACCAAATTCGTCTTCTCTCCCTCCTAACCAATCAAATTTGCCATTTTCAACTCAACATCATAATTTGCCATCTCCAACTCAACATCATAATTTGCCATTACCAATTCATCATCAGTCCCTCCTAGGGAGGGAGAGATGGAATCACCCCAATGTCTCATCCACGTCGTGATGCGTCTCACAATCCACACAGCAATTTCATTTCCTGCAACAAAACAAAGAAAACACAGGTGTGGAGTCATCATCATCACCACAGGTAAGTGGCTGCGTATGGTGCGACAGGTTCATCAATCCTAACTATTTCCTAAATGACTTTAACAACTTTACACTACCCGGGGTCTTTCTCCGGCCAAACCATTGGCCCTCTTACACTATGGGTTCTAAAAACCAATTCCCATTGGCCAACTGTGGTGCTTTTCAATTTGGGGTCTCACTCCCCCGATTCATCTCCCGGTGCCCTCGCACAATTTCTGGGCTGTGGCGTGTACCTCTCCCAGCGGGTCTACCCACCTGCACACCTCCACCACTGCGGTTGCCTCCGAGCTTACCTGCTCCTTACCCTAACCTAACTACCTGGGGAAGGCCCTCTGGCGCTCTCCCCACTCGGTGCCCTCTCTGGCACTGGGCTGCCCGATCCACACCCGGGATCCTCAGGCACCCACTCACAACTACCGGCTCCCAGAGCCCACCTGCGGCCTCACCTGGCCGACATCCTCACAGTGGTGGAGTGCCCAACCAACTACACACACTAACAGGCTACACGCCCAGCCATTTCCACGACACTAATGCACCCATCCACAACACCATTCTGCAACCGCACCACAAATGCCAATATCCAACCACAATTTACCTGTACCCTCTACCTAACACTTACACTACCCGCCCCGGGTATCCGTGATGGGGGTCCACTCTTCCCCCATTCACACCTTCGCACCATGCACACCACTCCGTACCACTCACTCCAACTCTCTCCACACACCTGTACCTGCACACCTGTGCTCTCACACCTGGTGCCACCTGCACCCTTCTCTCCCCAAGCGCATTCGCGCTGATCCACAACACTCACTACTCATACACTGCTCCACACACCTGTCCAGTTGCACACCTGTGCAATCACACCTGTTCAATTCTCACACACACGGCATCATCTCAGCTAACTACTCCCTTCTGAAACTTGCGCTTCCCAGTCGTCCCTTTAAACTATTGCGCTCCCTCGTCACTATCATCCACACTAATCTACCTGCGTCCCCACTACAGGTATCAGTCACTAACTAAACTTAACGTTACCTAATGTCAATCTCTTCTAGATCCCTACACACAATATAACCTAACCCACCCGGGCTAGTTTTCACTGCCATACACCCCATAATCTACAGCTCCTTTGCCCCCACTTCTGTGAGGGATGGTGGATTTGCCATCCCACCACATCGGGGGTCTCTCACTACCAATTTTGCACATCAAATTTCAACAAATCAAAAATTTGCCAATCACTACCCATCATCTGCCAATCACTACTGCCAATCCCTTGCCAATCATCAAATTTTGTTTTTCTCTAATTTTGGGTCCAAAACACTAACCTCATCACCCAGTCTACTCACTAATGCCTCTCGGTGCGCCAATCCCTGTCCAAAGCCCGGCTTCGTAAAGCCAAGCAATGGATGCTGGTTGTTTTGTGCCGGCGGCTGGATGCGTCCGGCATTCGGGGCAGGGACGGGGGCTTACCCGTGCCGAGATCCCACGCACCATCTCGGCACGGAGCCATCCAATGCCCCGCTCTCGACCTGCCAGCACGTCTCACCAAAAAGTGGTCGCCATGACGACCCTTTCTATCGGGCTGCCAGCTCCGCCTAGTGGAGCACGGACGCGGCCGTTCAAAGCGAGGCCCGGCACGCACCGAGGGCCCGATTCGGCTATAAGTCGTTCTACACTCTACCCCGTCTAACGTCGATGCTTCACCTGGACGCTTACACCCCGCAGCCCGTTCCTTGCTCACACATCCAGCCGTTCCCATTCTCCTCGTACCTTTCCTTACACACCTCGGTACACTCATTCCACTCACAGCCTTGGTCACACACCTGACCACCGAACACTGTGGCACACATTCGTTGCTCGCACACCTCACCAATACACCGCTTCGCGCCCCCTCCTCGGTCACCTCCTCTGTGACAATCACAGGTGTGCCCTCATTCGCACACCCAACCATGTGCCTCACCACCAACTCCAGCGTGCATTCCCACTCACGCTCTACCATTCCAGGTGTGCATCCTTCCATCCCAGGTGTACATCCTCGCTCACCCGTCACAACTAACTCACGCTCCATGTCACTCTCACTACTTTCACCTCCATTCTTGACAACGCACTCACCCTTACTCTTGACAGCGCACTCTTTCCTCGTGCACCTGTCCGTCACACACCTTTCTCGCGCACACTCTCCCGTTACACCCTCTGTAACACTCACCACAGGTGGACACTCTTCCTTACTTCTGACAGCGCACTCTTTCCTCATGCACCTGTCCGTTACACACCTCTCTCGCGCACACCCTTGCGCACACTCTACCAGTGGCCTCTCACGAACACCCGGGTCTATCTCGACCCCCAAGCTTCTTAAATCCCCTGGCGCATCATACGCACGACCATATTGGTCACCACTTACACCGGGTCCTCTTTCTCTTCGCTTCTCCTCCATCACCTGCGAATCCCTCATCCGGTTAATGAGCACATCATCACGATCCGAACACAGACTTTGGACCAATTCTTTTACTTCCTCCTTTATCTCTTTCTTATCCTCCCTCCGTCGCTTCTTAATTTCGCTCACCCCTTCTTCCACTTCTTCTAATTTTTGCTTCATCTCCTTCATCTCTTCGTGCGCCCCTTTAAGTTCTTCCTCTAACTCCACTTTATTTTTTTCTATGTGCTCCCGCACCTCCCGCTCTTTAACCTCCATCACCTCTACCACCTTGTCCATTTTCCTCGTCAGGTCCTCATGTACCGTCTGACACTCTTTTTTAATTACCCCTACGTCCTTTTTCATCTCCTTCTGTGTCAATTTTAAACCCTCTATTACCGCTGTGTTCTTCTTTACCTGGTCCCCCAACTCCTTTTGTCCCACTGTCAGTTGTTCTACTCCCAGCGTCAACTCCTCTATACCACCTTGCAATTTTACAGTCCCCTTTCTCACCTCTTTCTCCATGCGCTCCTTAGTGCCTCACCTCCTCGCGCACTCCTCCGACCTCCTCACTCACTCCTCTCCTGATCTCCTCTCCCATCACTTGCATCTCCTGCCCAGATGCCACCCTCATCTGCTCCATTTCCTCCCTGTGAGCATCCAGTTTGGCTTCTACCCCCATTCTGACCCCCTCTATCTGCTGCCCCATTTGGTTAACTTCCCTTTCCGCTTGGTCCCTCATGTCCCTCAATTTGCCTTCCATGGTGTTTTCTAACCCCTCTAACCCTCTTTGCATCCCTTCCATTTGATTCTCTTGAGCGGCCATTCTGTTTTCTACCCCCGTTAACCCATGTTTCACTCCCTCTATCTGATTCTCTTGAGCGGCCATTCTGTTTTCTACCCCCATTAACCCATGTTTCACTCCCTCTATCTGATTCTCTTGAGCGGCCATTCTGTTTTCTACCCCCATTAACCCATTTCTCACCTCTTTTATCCCGTTGTCTAACCCCTCAAAATTATTGTCTAACTTCCCAAATTTCTTGTCTAACTCCTTAAAATTATTGTCTAACCCCTCACCGGTACCCCTCGCTTCGTCCCTCATTACCCCCATTTGGTTTCCCATTACCCCCAATTGCTCACTCCGAGCCCTCGCTTCGTCCCTCATTACCCCTATTTGGCCCTCCAATCGCTCACTATTCTGGGCCATAAGGGCCTTCATTTGTATTAAAAACAAGTTCAAATCCACCGGTGGCGCCACTACGGTCGCGGGCGTGGACGCCGTGGCCACCTCGTGCATGACAACGCTATTTTGCGACCCTGCCGCCCTCACTGCTTCGCTCTCCTCCCGTCCCTCAATTTGGTCCTGGACCGACCCTGCCTCACTCTCCCCTACCGGACCCCAGCTGTCTTGATCCGCCATAGCGCGACTTTCAAAATTCGGGTTTTTATTTTCGTATAACAAAATCAAATTTCGCCGTTATAATTTCGCGCGGGAAACGCGCTCCGAATCGATTCTAATTGTTACAAATTTGGGCCTAATAAATTTAGTCCCGGGTTCGAATTCCACTCCTCGACACCAATTGTTACAGACGTGGCTTAGATGTTATTTACCGAGCGGTTTGGTATGACCACGTCTGCACAAGTTACCCGATTATACCCGAATGTTGACTAATCGCGCTACGCTAGGTCAATGAAGGAAAAGACACACGGCTGGGATTAAAATGACTCGACACCAGGGATACGGTTCTCAAGACCTCCGGAGGAGATTATATTCGTTCGGAAGGTCAGATTACAGGGACGAGAGGTACAGCATAGAAAGACAAGCACTTAGACACAATCTTATATTAACCCCAACAGACGACAGATAAACGGGACAAAAGGCTGACTCACACGGGGATTGATGGCTAGGAAAGGCAGGATCGATGGCTCCAGGTGCACCTGGGCTCAAGGACAGGGTACTGTACGGTCCAGTAGATGCAGGAGGTTTCACAGCGCTCGAGGTGGCGTCTTGTCGTCTCAAGCTGGGGGCGCATCTGACGTCACATCCGGTGAGTCGCTTCGTATATCCGGCGGGGAGTGACACGCCCTCGGCTCGTTAGTTCCGCCTCGTGGAATCGGCACGTTGCTTCTCATTGGGTGCGTGCGGGGGGTTTACCAGGCTCCGCCCTTGACGAGGAGCTGACAGCCAGCCCCTTCGTGGTAACCCCGTGGAGCGCATGGTCATGGCGGCTAACCGAGCTGGTGGGAGGACGCACACTCCCCCCGCGCAGCGTCGTTGTTGTTGTAATTGTTGTTGTAGTTGTTGTAGTTGTAGTTGTAGTTGTTGTTGTTGTTGTTTGGGGAAGAAGATGGAAGGAGGTATGGGAAAGGTCCTAAACTCACTACTGGTGCCATATAATCACATTCTGGTGCAACGAAGAGTCATAATTAATGGAAACGAGTCCTTAACTGACATAGACTAAGAATAACTAGCAAGATGTCCGAAAGTTGTCTACGTGAGATGCGGTGGACCTGGGCACGACATTTAATGGGGGAAAAAGGGGAAGGTCGGCTCTACTGATTGTTGTTTACAGACAATGGGACTAGGGAATGGGGGATTGGGGATAGTTGGGGAGTATTGGGGAAATAGGGGAATATTTACAAGCGGATATGGAGGCCAAATTCCATATTCGCAACAATATATATACACACATATACAGACTTGGCATCTAATATGGAATATTTTTTTGTTGTTGACTTGGGTTTACTTTCTTAACTCAGTATATCAATCTGGTGAGTTTCTTTTACACTTTGGTGATTTCTTTGTTCAAAGAACCATGTCACTGATTGTCTGTCGCAGCAAGAAGTCAACAACAGGATTATATCACAGGTGGCGTGGCAAAATGTACGGACAGGTGCATTTGATGATTGGCTTCACAGTCGGGTATATAAGGGTTGTTGCGTTCTGTATTAGTGGAAAACAACTGCTGCACATCTCCAAAAGTGATTGCCGCTTCCTCTGGAGATGGTCTGTCAACTCGACAATGCTGTTTGTCATGGAGTGGTGGCTTTACGAAATTACGGCATGAAACAGCGTGCTATTGCTCGGCAGTATGGCATCACTCGAGGTCAGGTGTCAAAGATCCCGAAACGACATGCTCAGAGGGGTGTCCCTACTCCAATACTGAGGCTAGGACGTCCCCGCAGAACCACAAGGAGGGATGATCGCCAGCTGCACCGGTTAGTCCGCAATGGCCATACCAAGTCAGCTAATCGGCTTAGGGCTGAGTGGCAGCAACTGACAAATGTGCCTGTATCCAGAAGGCTAGTCAACAAACGACTGGTTCAAGCAGGCTATCGTGCCAGGTGTCCCCTGAGAAAGCCACGCCTGACCAGACAACACCGCCAGCGCCGATTGCAGTGGGCCAGAGAGCACCGTCAATGGCAGCCAGGACACTGGAATCACGTGATCTTTAGTGACGAGTCGAGATTTCTGGTCTATCGTCAAGATGGCCGCGTCCGAGTGTGCAGACAAGTGCATGAAGCCTACAACAAAGATTGTATAGTGCCAAGAGTTCAAGCTGGAGGTGGTGGGGTGACCGTTTGGGCTGCTTTTCATGCAGGGGCAAAACTGACCTGGTTGTTCTGAATGGAAACCTGAACCAGTTCAAGTACAAGGCGATTCTGGAAGAAACATTGCTTCCATTTGCTCGTGCAGCCTTTCGAGGAAACTTTGTCTTCCAAGATGACAATGCACGGCCTCATCGTGCTCGCATGATCCAACACTTTCTTGCTGACCGTGGTGTAGAGCATATGGACTGGCCTGCCATGTCCCCGGATATGAATCCGATAGAGAACTTGTGGGCAGAATTAACGTGTCAAATCGACCACTTGGACCAGCAGCCGACCTCTGTGCGTGAATTGCAGCAGGCTTTTGTCACTGCATGGCAAGCTATTCCTGTCCAAACCTTGGCAAATCTCGTGAACAGCATGCCTCGACGTGTTCGTGCTCTCCTGAATGCTCGTGGGGGTTACACGAAGTACTGAACTGTAATTTTACTGTCTGTTATCCCAGTCGTAATTTAACTTTTGTTTTTGTTGAAAATTTTTTTGGCTAATGTGCAAAATAGACATACTTCTGGAAAACGTACAGAAGTTTAACACAGTACTGTCCATGAATTGAGTTCGATATCAGTTTACATCACTTTCAAGGATCAATTTATTTGTTTCGAAATGTCAAATGTGGTTTTTGTTTCTTTTAAAGGTCACATTAACAAAATCTAGAATAATTTCAACATAATTCCAATGAACTTTTGGTTCTAAGACATCTTGAAAAGTAAGTTCACCCCCACAAAAAAAATAATTTCATATTAAATGCCAAGTCTGTGTGTATACATATATATATATATATATATATATATATGTATATATATATATAAAGGAGGAGTGTGTGTGTGTGTGTGTGTGTGTGTGTGTGTGTGTGTGTGTGTGTGTGTGTGTGTGTGTGTGTGTGTGTGTGTGTGTGTGTGTGTGTCTGTCTGTCTGTCTGTCTGTCTGTCTGTCTGGATGTCTGCTTATAACTCAAGAACTACACATCGGAGAAAAGTTTTAGACACAGATTCGGAATCAGCATAAAACCCCGGTGGTTTTAGGGTACGTTTTATTTTAATATCAATGGTTTAAAAAAACCGCGCCAGCTGCAATTCCATGGTGTAGTTTGTGGCGGCGCTAGACGTTCGGGGTGTATTGCAATGGTTTGTCGGGTTTGGCTGTGGGTCCAGAATAGCTCCCATTTCCTTATGTACTTCCACTTTTATTTTGATTCTTCTGTTACAACGCCTTCCTTATCTACCTTATATCCCCCCGACGAGGCCTCTACATAATTTAATGCGGCAGAATTTCGTGCATTTTGAGTGAAAGAAGTGAGACGAAGTTGTAGGAGGAAGAAGAGGCGCGGTCACTGTGGAGGCGGCGATCGTGAGTGGAAATGGCGGGAATTGCGTTTGTATCGCAAAGTAAAGGATCTGCATTCATTTCTGAACTTGCATTGGTGGATTGTTATACATCTGCATTATTTTTCATTTAAAAACTTTATGTTGAACTTGAAGGCTCCAAGCACGGACGATATATAGCCCTCATTGAGGTAAAAATAAAAGTAAAAAGCCTGCTATCGCTTGCCAAGCTAGCCGTTCCCCCCTCCCCCTCCCCCTCCCCCTCCCCCTCCCCCTCCCCCTCCCCCTCCGCCTCCCCCCCCTCCCCTCTCCCCCTCTCCCCCTCTTCCCCTCTCCCCCTCCCCCCTCCCCTCCCCCTCCCCCCTTCCCTCCCCCTTCCCCCCCCCCCCTCCTCCCCCCTCCCCCCTCCCCTCCCCCTCCCCCCCCCCTCCTCCCCCCTCCCCCCTCCCCTCCCCCTCCCCGCCCTCCCCCTCCTGTCAAACGGATTCAAGGTGACCTGCAGACACAAGATACGGCAGTTTCAACTCACACCATCCGTCGCCATTTCATGAATGGGGGTTCCATGGTAGGAGACCCACGAGGATCCCACTGCTGAGAGAGACATTCAAGAAAGCCTGACTGGAGTTTGCCAAAACACACGTGAATAAACCAAAATCCTTCTGGGAGAATGTCCTGTGGACAGATGAGACCAAATTAGAGATTTTTGGTAAAGCACATACAGTCACGTGAAAAAGTAAGTACACCCCATGTAAAGTTTTGACTTTTTCAACATATTTCAACATACAGCTATTTGATCTTCATTTCAACAATATTGATAGATAAAGGTGATATAATATAACAAGTATGATGAAACATTTACATTTTGTAGTCCATTGTATAATTTAAATAAACATAAATGCAATTTTCGCATGTGGAAAAAATAAGTACACCCTTGGCTCTAATAGGTGGTATTGCCCCCTTTGGCAGAAACAACCTCAAGTAGGCGTTTCTTATAACTGTCTACCAGTCTCTGACATCGACTGGGAGAAATTTTTGCCCACTCCTCCATGCAGAATTCTTTCAGCTGTGCGATGTTTGAGGGGTTTCTTGCATGCACAGCTCGTTTCAAATCCCCCCACACCATCTCGATGGGATTTAGATCCGGGCTTTGACTTGTCCATTCCAGAACCCTCCATTCTTTCTTTTCAGCCATTCCTTGGTGGATTTACTGGTATGTTTAGGGTCATTGTCATGTTGCAAGGTCCACCTTCGGTTGAGCTTCAACTTCCCGACAGATGGCTTCACATTATCCTCAAGCACCCTCTGGTACAATGAAGAATTCATAGTGTATCATATGATGGTGAGCTGCCCAGTCCATGATGCAGCAAAGCTGCCCCAAATATTTCCACCACCATGCTTTACAGTTGGTATCAGGTTCTTGTGGTCAAATGCTGTCTTTGGTTTTTGCCAAACATGTCTTCTGGTACTGTGGCCAAATAGCTCTACCTTTGACTCATCTGTCCAGAGCACATTGTTCCAGAAGTGCTGGTCTTTGCCTAGGTGTTCATTGGCAAACTTTAGTCTTACCCTGATGTTCTTTCTGGACAGCAAAGGTTTCCTCCTGGCACACCTCCCATGTCGATCTAATTTATGCAACCTCTTTCTAATGGTAGACTCGTGCACTTTGACATCAACAGTGGCAAGAGCTACCTGTAGGTCCTGGGATGATATTCTGCGGTTCTTAGAGACTTCTTTCAGCATCTTGCGGTCTGCTCTTGGGCTGAACTTGCTGGGGCGCCCTGGCCTGAACAAGTTGGCAGTTTGGAATCTTTTCCAATTGTGGGTGATCTTCCGGACAGTCAAATGATTGATTTCAAATTGTTTGGAGATTTTAAAAAATCCCTTCCCAGACTCATAGGCATCTATAACCTTCTTTCTGACGGTCTCAGAGCTCTTTTGATCTAGGCATGGTGATGCCGCACACTTCAACAACAAAGAGCAAACCAAACTAAATGTCTGAGGTTTAAATAAGACAAGTTCCTCCAAGATCCTCTCTAACGATGTTCTAATCATTTGCACCTGAGCTGGTGCACCTGATTCTAATTTTAGGTATTTGAAGTAGTGATAAATGTAGGGGTGTACTTACTTTTTCCACATGCGAAATTTATGTTTATTTAAATTATACAATGGGCTACAAAATGTAAATGTTTCATGATATTTGTTATATTATATCACCTTTATCTATCAATATTGTTGAAATGAAGATCAAATAGCTGTATGTTGAAATACGTTGAAAAAGTCAAAACTTTACATGGGGTGTACTTACTTTTTCACATGACTGTAATCTCTATGTTTACAGAAAACAAAATTAAACCTTCCAAGAAAAGAACACCTTCCCTACAGTCAAACATGGAGGAGGTTGGGTGATGTTTTGGGGTTGCTGTGCTGCTTCTGGCACTGGGTGCCTTGGATGTGTGCATGGCATGAAATCGGGAGAATACAAAGGCATTTTGGAGTGCAATGTTCCACCCAGTGTCAGAAAGCTGGGTCTCTGTCGTAGGTCATGGGTTGCAGCAGGACAATGACCCAAAACACACTTCAAAAAGCACCCAAGAATGGTTTAAGACAAAATGCTGGACTGTTCTTAAGTGGCCAGCAATGAGTCCAGATCGAAATCTCATTGAACACCTGTGGGGAGATCTGAAAACAGCAGTTGGGAGAAGGCACCCTTAAAATCTGGGAACTGGAGCAGTTTGCACAAGAAAAGTGGGCCAAACTGCCAGTGGAAAGATGTAGGAAGCTCATGCATGGCTGCAGGAAGCACTTGACTGCAGTTTTGTCCAAAGGCTGTGCTACCAAATATTAAGTCGAGGGTGTCAATTTTGGCAATGCCATTTCTCTTTATTTAATGATTTAAAAGGATATATTAAGTTCTGAATCAAAAATAAAGGTTCTGTAATATTAACAGTGAAATAAAGAATTGTGGAGACCAAATACTTTTGTCAATTTCAAATACTTTTTAGAGAAAATTGTGAGTTATTTGAAAAAGTGCAAGGGTGCCAATATTTTTGGCCACGACGGTATATATATATATATATATATATATATATAATATATATATTGTTGCGGTTCTCTCGCTGGCTTTCTTCCCTTTATCAAGGGGGGAATAATCCCCTTGTCTTTACTAGCCTGGCGGAACCGAGACCTAACACGTCCTTTCCGGGTGAGCGCCCAAATAGGGTTTCGGGACCAAATTCTCACTCGTACCTAAGTACTCGCGCCGCCACGGGAACGAGGTAGCAAGCCTCACACGAACTATGTAAGGTTGGAGTACGCCGAGCGGTTTGCGTACACGTGATCCGTGCAGTGTTAGATAGTGGAACCCGATTGGAGCGATCTTATTCGTGCCACGCTTAGTCAAATGGAGAAATCACGGGAACGATCGAATCAAGAAGAAAGGAAGAACAGAAGGGTTTAATGATTCCCACACGTATTTACAGTTCCAGGACGAAGAGACACAGAGAAATCCTTGTACAGTTTTACTTAACTCTTGGACAACGGGCCCGTCACACACTCACACAGGGGATTGCAGATGGGCAGGTGTTCCCCAACGCATCCAGGGATGGTCCTCGTGCAGCTCTCCACGGTCCACGTGCGTCCCACGAAGATGGTGATAGGCGAAGACTGGGACTCGTAGCGCGTCTCTCGAACAAAGGCAATATATCGGGCAGAACGGCAAGGGGTGGACTTTTACGGCAAAGGGCGGTCTTTTACGGCAAAGGGCGGTTACTCAGCCATTCTCATGCAAGTGCGGCAAGGTGCATCAAGCTCATCAAGCACCGCGCGTTCGGGCTGTAAGTTCAACACGAGTCCTTTCGCTATTCCTCTCCCCTGCGAGTCCTTTGGGTTCTCAAGCGCTAGTCCTCCGCTTCTGTCCTTCGAGGGCTTTGCATCGGGTTTTATAGGCACGCCCCGCAACCTTCTAGAACTCACCAGACTCTTCTCACCACGCCCTCTGACGCCACCACCCTAGAGCTCTGATTGGCGGCTCATGCTTACCGTCATCGCTTCTGCTGCTCCGCCTCGACTTCGCCCCGATCCTCCTCCGCCTCGACTCCGCCCCGATCCTCCTCCGCCTCCCTCGTGTTAACTCGCCCAAAATGAACTAACGTTAAACTGTATTGAGGTTACGGACGTAGGATGATCGGTGGCAGTAGAGCCTACTTTCCTGGCTTTACACAACGCAGAACTAACATAGGAAATGGCCTATTCTCATACATACTAAGAAATAACTATACTACAAATGAGGCTACATGTTGCTCATGTGACTATCTATGGGGGGGCAAACCTTTAACCTTTATTAGGCTCACTTTACCAACCTCAAAACCGTAGCAATATATATGTGTATGGCTCAGATCATGGGTACACAAATGTTACATTTTAGCTAAAATTTGAAATTCAAAGTCAGAGGGGGACAATATCATCAAGGTAATCTTCAAACATTGCACAAGACACACACAAAGTACCAGAGCTTGAAACATCATGTAAATACAGCAGTCACCTTAAGATCACATCACAAATGTCGCGTACATAACTCTGTGTCCTCCTCATGCTTATATTTATCTTTAAATTTCTTTTGGGAAATTTTTTGGGAAAAAAATTATTTGTATGATAAAACCAACCATAAACAGAACCACACACAGATGACAAATCATATTTTGTGCAAAAGCAATCACAATATGTCTAAAACAAATGTGGACACCGTTATGTACGCGACAACCAATTCTTTACCAGGCATAAACATTCTCGTCTTTTTGTAAACTGGGAACATATTAGCAACTGATGGTACGAAACGAAGGAAAATACTGAAATACACACGAAGAGAATTTTTCATGGAAACAAAGCAACTTCTTATTTTATTACAGTTTTAGCTATAATGTTCGTACATAACTAGGACACCAAATACTTCATATTAAAACTCAAGTATGGTAATGAAAACCAAAAAAATCATATAAAATGTAGTTCAA
The DNA here is from genome assembly GCF_964187855.1 of Myxine glutinosa. Taxonomy (NCBI): domain Eukaryota; kingdom Metazoa; phylum Chordata; class Myxini; order Myxiniformes; family Myxinidae; genus Myxine; species Myxine glutinosa. The sequence goes on along the minus strand of NC_136261.1, from coordinate 218,914,945 downwards.
TGGTTTGCTGTGCATTTCAATGTAATAACTACCCTTAAAAGCCACTATTGCATCTCTTCTACCCTTGAACCTTTATTTAGAACCCTGCTGTCAGGTACATGTACAAATGTATACACTTCTAAATTAATGTCCCGCTTCAACGTTTCATGCCCCTCTATGTTCTTAGCCACCCTCTTCAGCATGCTTGCTAGTTAATAACATAGCTGGATGGTGGAGGTGACTGCATTAATGGCCTGTCCAACATCCTATCTGCACATTTTTATTTAGCACATTTCACTGCTTTTCACCCCCCCCCAAAAAAAAAAAAAAAAACACAATAATAAATGAAATAACTAACATAAGTCTACAAATTGACTACAAATTCTTAAGTGTTGTTCCAAAGAGTATGTTTTTCCTTTCAACCTTGCACTTCACTCCTTTCACTCCCCTCCCCTTTTCAAATGATACTGAAACAGGCCTGTACCTATGAACATTCAACAAGGTAAATTTGTTGCAGCAAGACCTGGAGGTTCTAGCAAGAAACATTGACTGCTTTCACATCTTTATAAAAGTAATAATTTTAAAGAGTTCTTTACCTCTGTCCATGTGCGCTGTCCTGCCCCGCCCCTATTATCCCCTTGCCTTCCACCTTCTGCCCTGTTCAAGTGACTCGTGGTGTCCCTCTCGGCTCCCTCTCCCCGTTGGTATTTTTGTGAATATAAGATTGTTCTTCACGGTTCTGTTTAAATATGTTTAAACTCTCCCCTTCAGTGTTTTATTCAGTGGTTTATTACAACACGCTGTTTTTCTTCCTATTTAAAAGGCTCCTTTCAGTTTCCTCTTCAACTCATTCCATTTCAAAAAAATATTCAATCTCTTATAATTCTTTCTCACTACATGCTCTAAATTCTCATTCATTCCACCCCTCCTCCATCGTTCTTAAACGGATCGCTAACTTGAAAATCACAACAAACCCAATTTGTTATAAATGTTCATCTTTCATTAATCATCCACTTTCTAAACGTCCTCCTTGCCCCTCCCCTCCAAATCTCCCCCCTTGCCCCTCCCCTCCAAATCTCCCCCCTTGCCCCTCCCCTCCTAAACTCCCTCCTTTCCCCTCCCCTCCTAAACTCTCCCCTTGCCCCTCCCATTCAAAACTCCCCCCCAACCCCTCCCCTTCAAATCTACCCCCCAACCATCCCTCCCAAATTCTCCCTCCTCCCACCTCCTTCTCAAAGCTGCCTCCTCCCCACTTCGTCTCCCTTCAATCTCATACCTCCACCTCCCCCAACCTTCGACCTTCCTCTGCCCCCCCCCCCCCCTCAAACAACTCCTCACTGTGCCTCATCCCATCACCATCAAACCTTTCGTCCTCCTCATCCTTCCCTTTCTTGTAACTCTTCTGTAATCTCTGCCACACTATCAACTGCTCTTCCTACCTTCCCCTCTCATCCTTCATCTGACCCTACCCCTCCCCTCCCCTGTCCTGCACCCGATGCTCCCCCTCTCTCCTCATTAACGGTATGGACCTCAAACATCCGGGGCCTTCGCTCAAACCTGATTGATCTCTCCATTCAGGTTGTTTCTGACAATCCAGACTTGATCTGCTTAACAGAAACTTTCCTCCTTCAAGATGTCTCCGATTCCTTAGTATCTCTTCCTGGTTACTCCCTCCTCTGGTATGATAGACCTGAGCCTCATCCTGGTGGTGGGGTGGCTATCTTTATCAAAAACTCTCTTCCTCACTCTCCTTGCACTGCCCTCTCTCCACCCCACCCCCAGGAGTACCTCTGGCTACGGCTTCCTCTCCGCTCCCACCTTTTGTTCACATGTGTTCTGTACCGTCCTCCAAACAGTGATGACTCAATTTACATTTCGCTGTCAGACAACATGGACCAACTTCTATCAACTCATCCAAACTCTCTCTTCCTCATATGTGGCGACTTTAACTGTCATCATGCCAGCTGGCTGGGTGTGGGTTCATCTCTCACCAGCCATGGCACCTCAGCAAAGGACTTCTGCGACTCATTGTGACTGACACAATCTGTCAATTTCCCAACCCGGATCTGTCAATGGAGTATCTTCTCTTCTAGACTTGGTTATGACTAACTTCCCTGCAAATGTCTGCTGCTCTTCTTCTGCTGCAATCGGTTCTTCTGATCATGTGCTTGTTAAAGTGGACATCTCTCTGGCCATTCTCAGAGAGCCTCCTCAGCGCCAACGAGTCTGGCATTTCACTCAGGCTGACTGGCACGGTTTGCAAGCAGCCATCAATCATCTGGACTGGTCTCCCATCTCTACTGCCTCTGACATAAATTCTTCCTGGGAATCCTTCCAAAGCAAACTGCTCTCTCATGCACAGATTTATCCCATCTCGTCTTCAGTTGTTTTGCCCTTCCTCCCGTTCCATGGTACACTGAATCTTGTGGTGAGGCAGTTGCCCTGAAACAACTTGCCTTTGCCTCTTGGAAGGCAAATCCAACTGAAGGCAATCTCAGTTCCTTCCACCAAGCTCGGAACAAGTGTGTGTCTAGCCTCAGGAGTGCCAGGAAGCACAATCTCTCCACACTCAAGATTGAACTCTCAAACCTGTCTCCTTCCTCCAAATCCTGGTGGTGTCTGGTCAAATCCGTTTCTGGTGTTTGTTCCCCCTCCATCCCCTCCCTTACCTCAAATGGCTACACAGTTGACACTGCACGTGACAAAGCCGAATGCCTCAACTCTGTGTTTGCCTCAAAATCTTGTGTCCCAAACCCATCTCTCTCTGTTCCCACCTTTCCCAGTCGAACCCAACTGCTCCTGGACTCTGTGTCCTTCTCTCCTGACAAGGTGGAGAAGTTTCTGTCAAACCTCGACTCTGATTCTGCAACTGGACCAGATGGCATCAGCCCATGGGTCCTAAAATCCTGCTCTGACGCTCTATCTCACCCTCTCTCTGTTCTTTTCACCCTCTCTTTTGCTCAAGGTCATCTGCCAGCATCTTGGAAATCAGCTAACATTACCGCTTTACACAAAAAAGGTGCAAAAACAGATCCTTGCAACTACAGACCAATCAGCCTGCTTCCAATTATCAGCAAAGTTATGGAATCCATCATTGCTTTGAATATAAAATCCTTCCTCTTCTCCAATGGCTTGATCTCTGATCATCAATTTGGATTCAGACCAGGTCATTCTGCTCTGGACACGTTGCTTCTGCTGTCTCAACAATGGATGGAGGTCCTCAATGCCAAACAGGAAATCAGAGCTGTCTCACTTGACATATCACGTGCCTTCGATACGGTCTGGCACCCAGCTCTGCTCACCAAACTCTCCTCCTATGGTATCCATGGAAATCTCCATTCATGGCTTGCGGACTTCCTCTGTGGTCGAAGGCAATATGTGGCCCTGAATGGATTTCTCTCATCTCCCCTTCCTGTTCTGGCTGGAGTTCTCCAAGGTAGTGTTCTGGGCCCTGTGCTATTTCTGGTCTTCATCAATGATCTCTCCGACTTTCTGGAAAATCCTCTCTATCTCTTTGCTGATGACTCCACTATCTGCCGCTCCATTCCTCATCCCTCAGATCGGCAGTCTGCAGCCTCCTCACTCTCTGCAGACCTGGAAAAAATCAGACTGGTCAAACAAGTGGAACATGTCTTTCAATCCTGACAAATCACACACTCTTGCAATGTCTCTCCGAAAGGACCGACTGGAAAACCCTCCCATCTACTTTCTCAACAATCCTCTCCAAGAAGTTCTGTCGCTCAAGCTTTTGGGTCTCACTATCTGCCATGATCTTTCTTGGGAAAACCACATTTCCAAGCTGGCCTCCAAAGCCAGTTGCCGACTGGGCATCCTCCGTCGTGCGAAGTCCTTCCTTGGCACACCTGAGCTCCTCACCACATACAAGGCTTTCATCCGCAGCTCAATGGAATACTGTTCCCCCCTCTAGGCTGGTGCTCCTGCCTCATACCTAGCTCGGCTTCACGCTGTTGAAACCAAAGCTTTCAGAATCATTGGAATCTCCTGCGATGAAGTTAACTCCGAGGGCCTTTCACTCACTCACCGCAGGCAGGTTGGTGGTCTTTCTGTCTTCTACCGACTCCTCTCCGGCCTTGCTCCCCCAGCTCTCTCTGTGCTCTGTCCCCCAAATATTCCTTCAGGTCGCACAAGATCTGCCTGCAACCCTCTTATGGTTAAACTGCCAAAATCTAGGCTCTCTGCTCACCTTCACTCTTTCATTCCCCTTTTCTCCCGCCTCTGGAACAAACTCCCCCACTCCCTTCAATCCCACTCCTCTCTCCAGGTCTTTAAAACAGCTGTTCACCACCATCTCTTATCTTCCCCCATCCAAAACCTTGATCTTTTCTACCCCCGCTAATTCACCCCAGATACACCTCTTTTCTTTTTTTTCTTTAATTCCAACTTATTTCCTCGAAGTCTTTGCAGTGTTCATATGTTTTATACCTCTCCCACCTCCCCCAAAGCCCTCCCCCTCCCACATTTCTCCCGTTGTCCCTGCTCTCAAATGTTGTTTGTGTCCTTCCCCCTCTCCTCTCTCCTCTCTCCCTCTCTCCCCATCTTGTCTGCCGCTCCCCTTATTTTTTGTGTTTTGTGTGTCGGTTTGACTTTTTGTGTGATTAATGTTCGCTCTTTCACGAGCCTCGATCTTTTATACAAAAAAAACAAAAACTATTGCATTAGCTCAATGTCTCATGTGACTAGATGTAGAAGAAAGAATAACCAATACAAATTTGAAATCAAAGCGTAAATGCAAATGCCTGTTACTCTTAAAGTTTGATTACAATTACTGTACATGTACTCACCCCCCTCCTCTGGCTAACACCATGCCACTCCCACCTTCCCCCTCCCCACCCCCCCAAGAAACCCAAAACAAAAGGAAATAAAAGTAGTCCTACTGCTGAATGCAGTATCAAACTCAAAGTGTGCATTTCCTTTCTGTCTTTTTTTTTTTTTCAAACTTTATTTCTTGGTTCCAAATTGCCTGTCTGCTGCAATTTCACTGAAATCCATTCATGTTAATTTCTCCCACTTCCCACTTCATAAAATAACAGTTACAAAATATATCCACTCCAAAATCTTCTTTCTATCACACTATGCACGTACATAACTAGGACACTGACAAGCACGACAAAGACAACACGCCAGTAGACAACGGCGTCTGCGTTATGTACGTAAACATTTTTGCAGAAACTCGCCAGGTACCATTTCTTGAAAAAACAAATGAACTGATTACAATTGAAGACCATAGAATTATAACCAGGCTAAGTCACATTTTATTTTTTTCCCCCGTTTTTCACGTTTTTCAAAATATTTTTCACGTTTTTCTCGAAATGACTAAAATGTGACTTAGCCTGGTTATAATTCTATGGTCTTCAATTTTAAATTAAATTAAACCAAAATAAGAGTCAAATTTAACGAAGTTTCGTTCGCATGGTTCGTTTACCGGCCGCAATAAAACGAACATAACTGGGACACGAACGGCCGGCATGTCGATGATCACACAACAGCGAGACCAAGCTAGCTTGTGAGAGCACGAAATGTCAAATTATTTCGGGTTATATCATTTTAATCTGCATCAAACTTTCTTATAAATATTTATAGACGTAATAGTCTTACCTTGGTGAATATCTAGGAGTGAAACCGCTACTTATGGATCGAAATCGAAGAGACTGCTGACGTGGCTTTCGTTGACACACTCCAAAATACGTATACAACGTGAGACGACAATGGCCAGACACGAAGAAACTTGACGGCTTGGGAGACGTGCGGAAAACGAAGCATGCGAGTTCACCGTGCATACTTGGTAAACGCACTCACCTTTCATTTATCAGTGCTATTTACGAATTTTCACTTCCGCTGGCGCAATTAAATCGAAGTGTACGTACATAACGGGCCTGACACGAAAACTTGCTCGATTATATTTTCGTCAGAAAAATCGTGTTTCGATTTCCAGAAGTGAAAATCTCAACACTATGGTATTGTTTAGCCATTATCTGATACAATTATATAGTTGTCAATTTTAAGTTCATATTTATATGAAATTCCATTCTTCAAAATGTTCTTCACGTGCGGACACGAAGCGTTATGTACGTACATAAATATTCACGAGACAATAATTAATATTTTCCAAGTAGGATTAATGAATCAAACATAATGGATACCGAGATAAGACTTCATTCTTTCGTTTTAATATCAAAATGAAACAAGAAAAGCAATATAATACTGACAGTGGCACAACAAAAATGCATGTACTTCTCATGTAACATTTGAGCATCAAACAATGGGCCTTTTTTCATGATCTAAATCATGCCAGGTAAATATTAAAGCAGTGCAGTCTTAATTTATGGTTCTGTGAGCTTCCTCAGTGTTAACTTTACAGTCAAAAAGATTACTAACTTTCAGGGAGTGAAATTTCCAAATAATCTTGACATGCTTTTGAGGACTGTATAGTGTACCCATGATCTGAGCCATGTGTATATATATATATATATATATATATATATATATATATATATATATATATATATATATATATATATATATATATATATATATATATCAAACATTCATCAGCGCAAATTTTTTTTTTTTTTTGGTACTTTGACGATTAATCCAGATCGAGATTAAGACATCGGCAAAATAAAGTATGCAATGTAAAAACCAGGCTGGAAGCCCGGGGAAACGGTGTATTGAGGGCATGTCTGCTCTGTAAGGCTGGGAGTTTGACTTTCCCATCCAGTTTTTGATAAATTTGTGTTGACTATCAAATCTTCTATCATTCAATCAAGAATTCTGTATGTCTATATATATATTTCTTTCTATATTTTTAAGAACGTCTTTATACAGTGTGTATCAAAAAAAAGGTAATCCGAATTCAAGGGGTTAATATACAACAACAACAGGCATTTTAAGGCCATTTTCCCTGCTAGAGCAGGGGTTAGCCTTGCGGTCCCCATGACAACCTTCTCCATTTTGCCCCATTTTCTGCATCTCCCCTTGTTAACCCCCTTGCCCACATTTCTTCTTCCACCATCTTTAGCCAAGTCTTTCTCGGTCTTCCCCATCCTCTACTTCTTTCTACATTCATTTCCATCACTCTTCTCAACCAGTCACTTTCATCCTTCCTCAACACATGACCAAACCATCTTAACCTGTTCCTCTTCACAGCATCAATCACAGGCTCTATTCCCATCATCTTTCGCAATTCATCATTTGTCTTCCTCTCTCTCAACGATACTCAGTTAATATGCAAAGGTTATTTAGTTTGACAATTTACATGTGGTTGACCAATTATGAGGAGATCCTCAGCTTTCCATTGATACCTTCCATGCATCATTGCTGTCACACATGACCGAGTACATGTTCATTGAAAATGACAAGTTCAAATCGCATTTTTACAAGTTTGGCTAATTGGTGCAAGACAGTTTTAAATGGACACATTACTTGTCGACTGCCAAGTTGATTATGTAAAATTGTTAAGCTGGTCTGGTAATCGTCAGTTGTGTCATCCTTTGTTTAAGATGGGCCGATGGTGTATGGGTTTAGAGACTGAGTCATTGAAAAGATGGTTCAACTTACAACTGAACAGCGGACCTTCGTGGTTCCAACCTTTCACCAAATCGGAAGCTTGCTGCGAACTCGTGATGCGTTCAGGGAACATTTCCCAGAGCGGGAGCCTCCAGCAGCCAAAACCATCTGGGCGACAAGGAGAATTCTGGTAGGAGGCGCACTGGGTGATCGGAAATGAACATTGCAGCAGTAAGGCAGCAAGTTTTGGAGCATCCTAGGGATACCAGCGCAAGACGAAATGGGACGGGATTACCTTCAACAACATTCAACCGAATCACAAGACTGGACCTCCAGCAACATCCATATCGGATTCACATCCGGCATCAACTTACGCCAGGGGATTTTGCCAGGAGGCTGGTGCTTGCCAGATGGTTAATAGCACGTTGCGAAGCAGATGTCAATTTCCTGCGGTATCTCTATCGGTGACGAAGCTGCTTTCGCCATGGACGGCAAGGTCAATACCCATAATGTTCTTGAATATGCACCGACAGGACAACCCCAGGAATTTAATTTTGACACCAACATGAATTGACAAAAGTGGACTTTGGTTGGGACTTTGTGGAAGTGGTCAGGTGATCAGACCATTTTTCTTTCAAAAGAATGTCAATGGTAACAGGTATCTGCAGATGATCAATGATGAAGTTTTACCGCAGCTGGACGAGAACTTTGAGCGACAGGTTCGTGGTGTCTTCAGATATCTGGTGGGCCCAAGACGGCGCCCCAGCACATCGTCTTATCGCTGTCTGAGATCGACTGAGGGAACTCTTTGGAGACCGAGTCATCGCCCTCAACCATGCAGTGGAATGGCCGCCAAGATCACCTGACCTCACACCATGTGATTATTTATTTTGGGGACATTTGAAGAACAAGGTGTTCGTAACTCCTCCCCGTGATCTTGACTAATTGCAGGGCTGTATTCGACATGGTGGATGCTTTGCGCAATGACCCGGCTATGGTGAGACGAGCAGTTCAGGGCATGCTCCGCCACTGTGAGCTTTGTGTTGAAAGGGGAGGTGGACATGTTGAAGGTGTGGGTGCATGAAGGCCAATCATTCCTGAGAAAAGTTCACATCTGACGTTCATTTTGCACCAATTATCCTGACTTGCATCGATTTGCCAAACTTGTAAAAATGCGATTTGAACTTGTCATTTTCAATGAACATGTACTCAGTCATGTGACAGCAATGATGCATGGAAGGTATTGTTGCGGATATGGGATTTGGCCTCCATCCATATCCGCTTGTAAATATTCCCCTATTTCCCCAATACTCCCCAACTATCCCCAATCCCCCATTCCCTAGTCCCATTGTCTGTAAACAACACTCTGTAGAACCGACCTTCCCCTTCTTCCCCCATTAAATGTCGTGCCCAGGTCCACCGCATCTCACGTAGACAACTTTCGGACATCTTGCTAGTTATTCTTAGTCTATGTCAGTTAAGGACTCGTTTCCATTAATTCTGACTCTTCGTTGCACCAGAATGTGATTGTATGGCACCAGTAGTGAGTTTAGGACCTCCCCATACCTCCTCCCATCTTCCTCATGAAACCACAACAACCACAACTACAACAACAACTACCACAACAGCGCGCGGGGAGTGTGCGTCCTCACTCCGGCTCGGTTAGCCGCCATTACCCATGTGCGCCGACGGGGTTACCACGAAGGGGCTGCCTGTCGGCCCCTCGTCAAGGGCGGAGCCCGGTAACCCCCCGCACGCACCCAATGAGAAGCAACGGGCCGATTCCATCTGGGGCGGAGCTAACGAGCCGAGGGCGTGTCACTCCCCGCCGGATATACGCAGCGACTTACCGGATGTGAGGTCAGATGCGCCCCGAGCTTGAAGCAAAGAGAACCAGTCGCCACCTCCGAGCGCTGAGAGACCTCCCGCATCTCTGGACCGGACCGGGTCGATTCTGCCCCTGAGCCAAGGTGCACCTTGAGCCTCGACTACCTGCCCTTCCTTGCCATCAATCCCGGTGTGAGTCAGTCTTGTCCCGTTTATCTGTCGTCTGTCGGGGTTACTATAAGACCGTATTTAAGTGCCTACCTTCCTATGCTGTCTCTCTCATCCCTGTAATCTAAACGTTCCGAAATATTATAACCTCCTCCGGAGGTCTTGAGAACTGTACCCCTGGTGTCGTGTCATTTAATCCAGCCGATTGTGTCCTTTCCTTAATTGATTTAGCATAGCGCGACTCGGCCAACGTTCGAGTATAATCGGGTAAACTGTGCAGACGCGGTCATACCAAACCGCTCGGTAAACCAACATCCACAACCGCGTCTGTAACAATTTGGTGTCGAGGAGTTGGATTCGGACCTGGGACTAAATTCAGTTAGGCCCAAATTTTGGAACACCAATTGTACCATTAGGGTAACATTTTGGTGTCGGGAAGTGGATTTCGATCCGGAGCGCGTTTCCCGCGCTCGAAATTATAACGGCGAAATTTGATTGTGTTTTACAAAAAAAATAAAAACCCGAATTTTGAAAGTCGCGCTATGGCAGACCAAGACGGCTGGGTTCCGGTGGGGGAGAGTGAGGCAGGGTCGATCCAGGACCAAAGTGAGGGACATGGGGAGAGCGAAGCAGTGAGGGTAGCAGACGCACAAAATGGCGCCTCGCACATGGCCACGGCGACCGCGCCCGCGACCGTGGTAGCGCCGCTGGTGGATTCGAACCTTTTCCTCCTGCAAATGAGGGCCCTTATGGAACAAATGGAGAACCGGATGGATGCTCAGAGTGAGCGATTGGAGGGCCAAATGGGGGTAATGGGAAACCAAATGGGGGTAATGAGGGACGAATTGAGGGCTGATAGTGAGCGATTGGAGGGCCAAATGGGGGTAATGAGGGACGAAGCGAGGGGTACCGGTGAGGGGTTAGACAAGAAATTGGGGAAGTTAGACAATAATTTTGAGGGGTTAGACAACGGGATAAAAGAGGTGAGAAATGGGTTAATGGGGGTAGAAAACAGAATGGCCGCTCAAGAGAATCAAATGGAAGGGATGCAAAAGGGGTTAGAGGGGTTAGAAAACAGGATGGAAGGCAAATTGAGGGACATGAGGGACCAAGCGGAAAGGGAAGTTAAACAAATGGGGCAGCAGATAGAGGGGGTCAGAATGGGGGTAGAAACCAAACTGGATGCTCACAGGGAGGAAATGGAGCAGATGAGGGTGGCATCTGGGCAGGAGATGCAAGTGATGGGAGAGGAGATCAGAAGAGGAGTGAGTGAGGAGGTCAGAGGAGTGCGCGAGGAGGTGAGGCACTGTAAGGAGCACATGGAGAAGGAGGTGAGAAAGGGGACTGTAAAGTTACAAGGGGGCATAGAGGACCTGACGCAGGAGGTGGAACAGCTGACGGAGGGACAAAAAGGACTAACGGAGCAGGTTCAAAGGAACACTGCGGTATTAGGAGGGTTAAAAGCGACACAAAACGACATAAAAAACGACTTGATAGCGACAAAGAGGGAATGTCAGATGGTACGTGAGGGACTGACAGCGAGGTTGGACGAGGTGGTAGAGGTAATGGAGACGAAGGACCGGCAGGTGAGGACGCACATAGAAACGGTCAAGGTAGCCTTAGAGGATGAGCTTGAGGAGACGTACCGGGGAATAAAAGAGGTGAAGCAGAAATTAGAAGAAGTGGAAGAAGGGGTGAGCGAAATTAAGAAGCGACGGAGAGGGGATAAGAAAGAGATAAAAGAGGAGATAAAAGAATTGGTCCGAAGTCTGTGTTCGGATCGTGATGATGTGCTCATTAACTGGATGAGGGATTCGCAGGTGATGGAGGAGAAGCGAAGAGGAAGAGGACCCGGTGTAAGTGGTGACCAATATGGTCGTGCGTATGATGCGCCAGGTGATTTAAGAAGCTTGGGGGTCGAGATGGACCCGGGTGTTCGTGAGAGGCCGTTGGTGAAGTGTGCGACAGGTCTGGTGTGCGAAAAAGGAGGTGTGCGAGAAAGTCCGACTCTGGGGTGTGTGAGGAAAAAGTGCGTGCCAAGGAGTGAGGGTGCTGGCGAGAGTGAGTCGGTCGTAGCGCGTGTGCGAGGGAGCACATGGAAGCGCGGTGTGGTAAGTGTTACAGAGGGTGTGACGGGAGAGTGTGCGCAAGAGTGTGCGCGAGAAAGGTGTGTGACGGACAGGTGCATGAGGAAAGAGTGCGCTGTCAAGAGTAAGGGTGAGTGTGCTGTGAAGAGTGGTGGTGAGAGTAGTGAGAGTGACACGGAGCGTGAGTTGGTGGTGACAGGTGAGAAAGGAAGCACACCTGGAATGGTAGAGCGTGAGTGGGAATGCACGCTGGAATTGGTAGTGAGGCACGTGGTTGGGTGTGCGAATGAGAGCACACCTGTGATTGTCACAGAGGAGGGGGCGCGAAGAGGTGTGTTGGTGAGGTGTGCGACCAACGAATGTGTGCCAAAGTGTTCGGTGGTCAGGTGTGTGACCAAGGCTGTGAGTGGAATGAGTGTACCGAGGTGTGTAAGGAAAGGTACGAGGAGCATGGAAACGGCTGGATGTGTGAGCAAGGAACGGGCTGCGGGGTGTAAGCATTCAGGTGAGGCATCGAAGGTAACCGGGTTAGAGGTTAGAGCGACTTTTAGCCGAATCGGGCCCTCGGTGCGTGCTGGGCCTCGCTTTGAATGGCCGCGTCCGTGCTCCACTAGGCGGAGCGGGCGGCTGGATAGGAAGGGTCGTCATGGCGACCACCTTTTGTTGAGGCATTCCGGCAGGTCGAGATCGAGCCATGGGATGGCTCCGTGCCGAGATGGTGCGTGGGATCTCGGCCCGGGTAAACCTCCTGCCCTGCACCGAATGCGGGACGTGTCCAGCCGCTGGCACCAAACAACCCGCATTCATGGCTTGGCTGTACGAAGCCGGGCTTTGGACAGGAATTGGCGCACCGAGAGGCATTAGTGAGTAGACTGGGTGATGAGGTTAGTGTTTTGGCCCCAAAATTAGAGAAAAACAAAATTTGATTGGCAAAGGAGTGGCAGTAATGATTGGCAGATGATGGGTAGTGATTGGCAAATTTTTCATTTGTTGAAATTTGATGTGCAAAATTGGTAGTGGGAGATGCCCGATGTGGTGGGATGGCAACTCTGTCATCCCTCACAAACTAGGGGGCAAATGCGCAATAGCTTATGGGGTGTATGGCAGTGAAAACTAGCCCGGGTGGGTTAGGTTATATTGTAGGGACCTAGAAGATGACATTAGGTGACGTTAAGGTTAGTTAGTGACTGATACCTGTAGTGGGGACGCAGGTAGATTAGTGTGGATTGTAATGACGAGGGAGCGCAATAGTTTAAAGGGACGACTGGGAAGCGCAAGTTTCAGAGGGGAGTAGTTAGATGAGATGATGCCGTGTGTGTGAGAACTGGACAGGTGTGTGAAGCAGTGGATGAGTAGTGAGTGTTGTGGATCAGCGCGAATGCGCTTGGGGAGAGAAGGGTGCAGGTGGCACCAGGTGTGAGAGCACAGGTGTGCAAGTACAGGTGTGTGGAGGGAGTTGGAGTAAGTGGTACGGAGTGGTGTGCATGGTGCGAAGGTGTGAATGGGGGAAGAGTGGACCCCCATCACGGATACCCGGGGCGGGTAGTGTAAGTGTTAGGTAGAGGGTATAGGTAAATTGTGGTTGGATATTGGCATTTGTGGTGCGGGTGCAGAATGGTATTGTGGATGGGTGCATTAGTGTTGTGGAAATGGCTGGGCGTGTAGCCTGTTAGTGTGTGTAGTTGGTTGGGCACTCCACCACTGTGAGGATGTCGGCCAGGTGAGGCCGCAGGTGGGCTCTGGGAGCCGTTAGTGTCAGTGGGGCCCGAGGATCCGGAGGACGGACCCGGGTAGCCCAGTGCCAGAGAGGGCACCGAGTGGGGAGAGCGCCAGAGGGCCTTCCCCAGGTAGATAGGTTAGGGTAAGGAGCAGGTAAGCTCGGAGGCAACTGCAGTGGTGGAGGTGTGCAGGTGGGTAGACCGGCTAGGAGAGCTACACGTCGCGGCCCAGAAATTGTGCGAGGGCACCGGGAGATGAATCGGGGGAGTGAGACCCCAAATTGAAAAGCACCACAGTTTGGGCAATGGGAATTGGTTTTTAGAACCCATAGTGTAAGAGGGCCAATGGTTTGGCAGGAGAAAGACCCCGGGTAATGTAAAGTTGTTAGTCATTTAGGAAATAGTTAGGATTGATGAACCTGTCGCACCATACGCAGCCACTTACCTGTGGTGATGATGATGACTCCACACCTGTGTTTTCTTTGTTTTGTTGCAGGAAATGAGATTGCTGTGGATTGGTGAGACGCATCACGACGTGGATGAGACATTGGGGTGATTCCATCTCTCCCTCCTTAGGAGGGACTGATGATGAATTGGTAATGGCAAATTTTGATGTTCAGTTGGAGATGGCAAATTTTGATGAGAGTTGAAAATGGCAAATTTGATTGGTTAGGAGGGAGAGAAGACGAATTTGGTATATGGGAGGAACGGGGAAGACAGTAGGGACGGTTGTTGATTTGTAAAGTAGATGTTTATGGGTAGTGTTGTGTTTTGTGGATACAGTAAGGGGTAAGGGAGGGGCCATGTAGGTTACCTGGTGGGGGGGGGGGCGTACGGTAGGAACGTACCTGTCTCACCTGGTTCCCATGTGCCCCCAGTGTGCATCATCTTGTATTGCGTGCACTTTTGCGCCCTTACCACCTTACTCACTTGTCTTCTTCTTTTGTCTCCCACCTCCGAGGATCTGGCTTTGGGGCAGAGAGAGAGGAGAGAGAGGTGCTGGCTCCGCAGTTGTGGGCCTGCACTTTCGCTGCTTGCTGCCGGGATCGATACACCATATGGACCGCAATGTTTGTGGCCACCCACCATGGACCGCAGTTCTTTTGCGGGCAAGCACCACCCATGGATGGACCTATGGGTCAACGTGGCACCTATGCCATACAGGTGAACCACTAATAGTTGGCCCCCTGACGGCCACAATAAAGAAATGGACGCGGTTGGCGCCTTTCTTTATTTTTAAAGAAGCCAGAACACCAAGTGCACCACACGAAGGCAAGACCAGCGGCAGAACATCGGCCGGCTGCGACACCACCGGTGATTTATAGACACTTTATTGGTGCACCGGATGGTGCTGACTGTACATGATGGGGTGGTGCTTTTGGTGCTTGGAAGGGGTGCTCTGCACATTATTAAAGGCCGTAAGGCCACAGAGCACTCGTGGGTTGGTGTATCGATGCTGGCATGCGTGCTCTCTCTATGCATAACATCTGCATGTGTTCCTCCAAAAACAGGTCCTGGATCGTAGTGTAAATATCAGCGTAGTCTTGTAAATAATGCTCCCGACCGGCTGTATGTTTAGTTTGCAAATTCTTTCCGCGATTCGGTTATCCTGTGGGTGTGTTTCTGTGAGGAGAAGGGTGCAACGTCGCAGGGGGACATATTTACTCATTTGTGAACATCTGTAAAACTGTCGCACTCAGGGTAGAGTTAATAGTAGAGGGAACTACATCTGAGTGCCACACTAAAGTAGGTAAAAATTTATCGGGTCGGGACGCCCCGAGGGTAGAGAAGGGTGCAATGTTGCGGATATGGGATTTGGCCTCCATCCATATCCGCTTGTAAATAATCCCCTATTTCCCCAACTATCCCCAATCCCCCATTCCCTAGTCCCATTGTCTGTAAACAACACTTTGTAGAACCGACCTTCCCCTTCTTCCCCCATTAAATGTCGTGCCCAGGTCCACCGCATCTCACGTAGACAACTTTCGGACATCTTGCTAGTTATTCTTAGTCTATGTCAGTTAAGGACTCGCTTCCATTAATTCTGACTCTTCGTTGCACCAGAATGTGATTGTATGGCACCAGTAGTGAGTTTAGGACCTCCCCATACCTCCTCCCATCTTCCTCATGAAACCACAACAACCACAACTACAACAACAACTACCACAACAGCGCGCGGGGAGTGTGCGTCCTCACTCCGGCTCGGTTAGCCGCCATTACCCATGTGCGCCGACGGGGTTACCACGAAGGGGCTGCCTGTCGGCCCCTCGTCAAGGGTGGAGCCCGGTAACCCCCCGCACGCACCCAATGAGAAGCAACGGGCCGATTCCATCTGGGGCGGAGCTAACGAGCCGAGGGCGTGTCACTCCCCGCCGGATATACGCGACTTACCGGATGTGAGGTCAGATGCGCCCCGAGCTTGAAGCAAAGAGAACCAGTCGCCACCTCCGAGCGCTGAGAGACCTCCCGCATCTCTGGACCGGACCGGGTCGATTCTGCCCCTGAGCCAAGGTGCACCTTGAGCCTCGACTACCTGCCCTTCCTTGCCATCAATCCCGGTGTGAGTCAGTCTTGTCCCGTTTATCTGTCGTCTGTCGGGGTTACTATAAGACCGTATTTAAGTGCCTACCTTCCTATGCTGTCTCTCTCATCCCTGTAATCTAAACGTTCCGAAATATTATAACCTCCTCCGGAGGTCTTGAGAACTGTACCCCTGGTGTCGTGTCATTTAATCCAGCCGATTGTGTCCTTTCCTTAATTGATTTAGCATAGCGCGACTCGGCCAACGTTCGAGTATAATCGGGTAAACTGTGCAGACGCGGTCATACCAAACCGCTCGGTAAACCAACATCCACAACCGCGTCTGTAACAGTATCAATGGAAAGCTGAGGATCTCCTCTTAATTAGTAAACCACATGTAAATTGTCAAAATAAATAACCTTTGTATATTAACCACTTGAATTCGGATTACCTTTTTTTTGATACGCACTGTATATATATATTTATTTATTTATTATTATTATTTATTTTTTTACCTCCCTCACCCCCCACACACCATCCCACGCCTCCTCTCCCCGCAAGCCTGTACCTCTGCAGCAACATGTGGTGACACTGGTGAGCCTCACAAAGCACGCCAATCCACGGTCGTGTATATAATGGACGAAGAGTACGTATCGATGTATATATCATCTACTTGGAGGATTTGACGTAGGAAGCTGGAACGTTCAGGAATTAGTGAGGGCACCCTGAAGTTATGCCTGTTCGTCTGGGGATCCAGACTTTACATTTTGGGATGGACTGGACACCACTTCCTATACGTTCCAGGTGTCAATTTTATCTTTGTTTGATTGCTGTAGATTAAGAATCAAGAGGCTGGCTTGGCCATCCGTCTTGCAAAACTACTGGAATATCAGTCTAAAGGTTTCTTTAAATAAGTGCGATTTTCAGCATTGCTTGTTATCAAAGTACATAATATGTGAAGATAAGCAGCTGTTGTGAAACAGACAATGAGTCATGTATAACACATGGAGACCAAATCATACATGGTCTTTCAGTTGGTCACTTATTTGAGCTACAAATGTATTTGGAGTTTTGGAAAGCACTTGTAATTCAAAGTTGAATTGTACTTGTAAACTTGTAATGTGATTGTACTCCCGCACAAATGTACTTGGAAACATGCAATTGAAAGACTATGTGCATTTTTTTAAATATAATAAAAAATGTTAACTTATTTCACACCAAAATCCCTGGTGTTGGCTTAGCGGTTAGGGTGCCAGCTTGGGATCCTAGGATCCTGGGTTCGAATCCCGGTCGATCGCTGAATTAACGCCAGGGGGGTTGCAGCCTGTCATCCTTCCGAGCTCGGCAAATTGAGTACCAGCTTGCTGGGATGAATGATCACGGTGTGTACCCCGATTTAGAATAGGTACACCGTATCCCTGCGCATCGTAAGAGCGTGACCAAGGGTTGTCGTCAGGAAGGGCATCCGGCCATAAAAACATTGCCTCAAACAGGGAACCATGATTGTCATGGGGCTCGCAAGGCCAACCCCCGCTCTAGCGGGGAAGATGGCCTTAAAACGATCATTCATTTATTCATTCATTCATTCATTTTTATTTCGCACCAAAAGGGCTCAAAATGCATATTTATGTAACATTTTTGTTTCCTTGCTTGGATCGTTCTGTAGAGATACTTGATTTGGAAAAGAGTTAACAATTGAGAATAGAAACAAACCAAAATATTTCATATATTGTACTTGACTTTCCTACGATTAATGTACAATTTTAGATTTACAATTATTCACAAAATGACAACCAAAGCATGTATGCTGAATGTTGGATGAAAGATATCTTGTCAATCACCTTAGGTGTAGATAAATGAAATATCGAATTGCTTTTTCAATTCATGCCCGTTTGTTTTGCTTGTACATTTTTTCCAGGAATTACTGATTAATGAAAATTTGCAGCGCAAGCGCTTAACATCAAACTGCAATGGCTGGTGTGGCCCTGGTACACACTAATGCAGTAATGGGGTCATATATATACACAAAGAATTAAGTTAAGCACCCCCCCCCCCCCCCCGTTTTTTTACAACCTCGCACATTACAAGTTTGTTGTCGTCAAAACAGTGTAATATACCCATGATATTGCTATATTTTCTGGAGAAGTGATATTATGGTCACATAAAAACATAACAATCATGCCGTTTTCAATATTTTATTCTGAATAATTTAAGGTGAAATTTTTTGGGAATTTTAGGCATATTTTCACCTCAATTTAAGTATGGAGCTATAGGTCCATCACGGACAGTGTGGATGACGTTTATGTTTTCTAACGTACAGTCATTGTTCTGAGTAGACCTCTAGCGATCTTTGCGTCAATAACGTGTGTAGGACCCACGTGATCAGATCACTGACTCAACCCTACGTCTCATAGACCCTGTAAGCCGTCGTATGCGTTGCTGTGGCAGGTTGTTCCATTCCCGATGTAATGCACGTTCCAATTCATCCAGATTGGCTATTGGAGGGACCATCTTCGCAATTTGTCGTCCCAACATGTCCCAAACGTGCTCGAGGGGGTTCAACCTGCCACAGCAACGCATACGACGGCTTACAGGGTCTATGAGACGTAGGGTTGAGTCAGTGATCCGATCACGTGGGTCCTACACACGTTATTGACGCAAAGATCGCTAGAGGTCTTCTCAGAACAATGACTGTACGTTAGAAAACATAAACGTCATCCACACTGTCCGTGATGGACCTATAGCTCCATACTTAAATTGAGGTGAAAATATGCCTAAAATTCCCAAAAAATTTCACCTTAAATTATTCAGAATAAAATATTGAAAACGGCATGATTGTTATGTTTTTATGTGACCATAATATCACTTCTCCAGAAAATATAGCAATATCATGGGTATATTACACTGTTTTGACGACAACAAACTTGTAATGTGCGAGGTTGTAAAAAAACGGGGGGGGGTGCTTAACTTAATTCTTTGTGTATACATAGACATACATAGTGCCCTCCATAAATATTGGAACAGTGAAGGCAAATTTGTTATTATTGCTATGTAACATAGACATACATACACAATGGCTTGATTTTGTGTATGTATGTCTATGTATCTTCTCCAATGGCTTGATCTCTGATCATCAATTTGGTTTCAGACCAGGTCACTCTACTCTGGACATGCTGCTTCTGCTGTCTCAACAATGGATGGAGGTCCTCAATGCCAAACAGGAAATTAGAGCTGTCTCCCTCGACATATCACGTGCCTTCGACACGGTCTGGCACCCCGCTCTGCTCACCAAACTCTCCTCCTTTGGTATCCATGGAAATCTCCACGCATGGCTGGCGGACTTCCTCTCTAGTCGTCGTCAACGTGTGGCCCTGAATGGGTTTCTCTCATCTCCTCTTCCTGTTCAGGCTGGAGTTCCCCAAGGCAGTGTTCTGGGCCCCGTGCTTTTTCTGGTCTTCATCAATGATCTCTCTGACTCTCTCGAAAATCCTCTCTATCTCTTTGCTGATGACTCCACTCTCTGCCGCTCCATTCCTCTTCCCTCAGATCGGCAGTCTGCTGCCTCCTCACTCTCTGAAGACCTGGACAAAATCACAGACTGGTCAAACAAGTGGAACATGTCTTTCAATCCTGACAAATCTCACACTCTTACTATGTCTCTCCGAAAAGATCGACTGGACAACCCTCCCATCTACTTTCTCAACAATCCTCTCCAAGAAGTTCTGTCGCTCAAGATTTTGGGTCTCACTATCTGCCATGATCTTTCTTGGGAAAACCACATTTCCAAGCTGGCCTCCAAAGCCAGTCGCCGACTGGGCATCCTCCGTCGTGCGAAGTCCTTCCTCGGCACACCTGAGCTCCTCACCACATACAAGGCTTTCATCCGCAGCTCAATGGAATACTGTTCTCCCCTATGGGCCGGTGCTCCTGCCTCACACCTAGCTCGGCTTCACGCTGTTGAAACCAAAGCTTTCAGAATTATTGGAATCTCCCGCGATGAAGCTATCTCTGAGGGCCTTTCACTCACTCACCGCAGGCAGGTAGGTGGTCTTTCTGTCTTCTACCGACTCCTCTCCGGCCTTGCACCCCCAGCTCTCTCTGTGCTCTGTCCCCCAAATATTCCTACAGGTCGCACAAGATCTGCCAGCAACCCTCTGATGGTTAAACTGCCGAAATCTCGGCTCTCCGCTCACCTTCACTCTTTCATTCCTCTTTTCTCCCGCCTCTGGAACAAACTCCCTCACTCCCTTCAATCCCACTCCTCCCTCCAGGTCTTTAAAACAGCTGTTCACCACCATCTCTTATCTTCCCCCATCCAAAACCTTGATCTTTTCTACCCCCGCTAATTCACCCCAGATCCACCTTGTTTGAAATTCCAACTTCTTTCCTGGAAGTCCTGGCAGTGTCCATATGTTTTATACCTCTCCCACTGCCCCCTTCCCAAGCCCCCCCCCCCCCCAAAGCCCTCGCCCTCTCTCAGATCTCTCGATGTCTCCATGTCTCTCGGTCCCTGCTCTCAAATGTTGTGTTTGTGTCCTTCCCCCTCTCTCCCCATCTTGTCTACCGCTCCCTATGTTATATGTTTTATGTGTCGGTTTGTCTCTCTGTGTGATTAATGTTCGCTCTTTCACGAGCCTCGATCTTGTATACAAAAAAAAAAAAAAAAAAAAAAAAAATACTCAAGAAATTTGGATTTGAGATCAAAATATGAATATGAGGCAAGAGTACAAAAGGTCTGCTTTTATTTCGTGGTATTTATATGTATATGTTTTACCATTGTAGAACAAGAGCACTTTTTATGTTTAATCCCCCCATTTTTGGTAAGCATAAGTATTGGAACAAATGACTGGCAGGTGTTTCTTGTTGCTCAGGTGTTTCTGGTTGCATTGATCATTCACACTTAAAAGAGCTGCGAATGTCAAGTCTTGGTTTTAGCCTTTGCTTTTGTCTTGGGAGTCTGCCTTTGGTGACAGTACCATAAACCAACAAGAAGACTACAGAACTGCCTATGAAAGAAAAGCAGGCAATTTGGAAGCTGAAAGAACAGAAGAATTCAATTAGAACCAAAGTACAAAAACTGGGCATCGAAAATACAACAATTGAGAATGTCTTTAAAAAGAAAGAAACCACTTGTGTGTACTTAGCAATAGACAACAGCTGGATTGGCCAAGGAAAACTGCATTTGATCACAGAACTAGAACACTTCAACGTCACGACGTCGACCGATATGCCTCCGCCCACATTATTACATCATTATAATATTTGTACCAAGTTTGATTTAAATACATTCAGCTGTTCTCACATCACATTTTTACCTGACATGGCCTCTGACCCCAAACTCTAATCAGTTACTCTTTACATCATTATACATAGCTGTACCAAGTTTGAATTGCACCACTTCAGCTATTCTCAAGTTAGAGACCTATTAGACTTTGACCTTTGACCTCTTGCCCCCAAATTCTTATCAGTTCATCTTTACATCATTCTGCATAATTGTACCAAATTTGGTCAGAATCCCATCACTGGTTCACAAGTTATTGTGGTAACAGGATTTTTACTTAACATGACCTTTGACCTCGTGACCCAAAAATCGAATCGGTTCATCTTTACCTCATTATACATATCTGCACCAAGTTTGACTAAGATCCCTTCAGCCATTCTCAAGTTATCGCTGTAACGAAAACCTATCGTGGACGGACGGAAGGCTGGACGGACAACCTGAAAACATAATGCCTCCGGCGAATTCACCAACAGAGGAGGCATAAAAATCAGAGCTGTGAAGAAAAACCCTAAAACAACTATTAGTGAATCAACAACCTTGAGAGTGCAGGGGTGAAAGTATCACAATCTACAATTCACAGAATACTTTGACAGCAGAATTACACTACTCACAATAAGTTAGGGATATTGGCAGGTTCTTCGGTGTGGTTGATTTTGTGTATTAATTATGTTGAAAAAGTTGTTGGTCCTAATTCTATGGTTGTTAATGAGTGTGAAAAAACACAGCATTCTTAATTTTAATACCCTAACCCGAACCCCGAATAAAAAAATTAACTCACTCCCACAATATCCCTAACTTATTGTGAGTAGTGTACAATGGCTGCACTGCAAGATGCAAACCTCTCATCAGCACCAAAAATGGAAAGTCCTGATTATAATTCACCAATAAGTATTGATTACAGCTCGTGAATTCTGGAACAAAGTTTTATGCAAATAGGACACCAAGATAAACTTTTACCAAAGTGATGCAAAGGTGGTTGGTGTGGAGAAATGAAAGAATTGCATACAATCCAAAGCATACTGTGAAGCATGGTGGACTTAGTGTCATCGTTTGGGCTTGCATGGCTGCCTCTGGAACAGGCTCACTCATCTTTATTGATGATGTAACTAATGATGGCAGCAGCAGAATGAATTCACAAGTGTACAGAAACATTTTTGTCTGCCTATGTACAAGAAAATGCCTCCAAACTCATTGGGCGGCACATTACCATGCAGCAAGACAATGACCCAAAACGCACAACCAAGGACTTCATCAGGTATAAAAGTGGAAGGTTTTAGACTGGCCAAGTCAATATCCCGATTTAAATCCAATAGGAGCATGCATTTCCCTTGCTGAAGAGGAGACTGACCAAAACAAACAACTGAAAATGGCTGCAGTAAAGGATTGGTAAATCATCTAAAAGGAAGATACCAAGAGTTTGATGATGTCGATGGGTCACAGGTTCAATGCAGTTATTGCATGCAAGGGATATGCAACAAAATACTATTATACCACTTTAAGTTAATATGTTCAAATAATTATGGCTTACCTAAAACGTGGGGACTAATCATAAAGGTGTTATTGTTCTACAATAGTAAAACATAAATACATAGAAATACCAAGAAATAAAAGCTGACCTTTTATTCATATTTTGCCTCATGTCACAGTTCTCTTGCCTCATATTCATATTTTGATATAAAATCCAATTCTTGAGGACAAAGCAATAATAAAAATCATAGGGGCATGTTATTGAAAGAGAGCGAGCTTGAATACGAGTCAGCGGGTTTTCGTCTTTCTGCACAAAGGATGCGGAAAGCCAGCCATTTGGCCCCTTTGCATGGCAAGCGGTTCTTCTCGGATGATGTACTCAGCCCCCAAATTGCAAAATTCATGAAGAAAGAACTGCAACAGCTGG
Organism: Myxine glutinosa; assembly: GCF_964187855.1. Taxonomy (NCBI): domain Eukaryota; kingdom Metazoa; phylum Chordata; class Myxini; order Myxiniformes; family Myxinidae; genus Myxine; species Myxine glutinosa. The sequence continues at coordinate 218,891,944 of NC_136261.1, read as the reverse complement.
GAGGGGTAATCGAGCGATTCTGGAGCAAGGATGAGATGTGGTACTTAAACACAACGATGAGATGTGGTACTAAAACACAACGATGAGCTTTGGTACTAAAACACAACGATGAGATGTGGTACTTAAACACAACGATGAGATGTGGTACTTAAACACAACGATGAGATGTGGCGAAAAGCTGTGAAGCTGTGAATCTGTGCTATGTCATCACTAATCGGAAAGAGACAAAACCTTTGCCAGAATCTTCCAGTCAACCTGCCTTGGCTGCACAGACTGCAGTCAAACCTATACATACTTGTTTGCAGCATCGAAGTCCTTTCCAAGGGTGTGGTGCTGACCGGGCCGCCGTGGTGCTGACCGGACAAACGTGGCGTGGTGCTGACGGGGCCCCCGCAGCCGTGATGCCCCCCCCCCACCCCCCAGAATTTCCATGTTTTAAACGTTTCCCAGTGTTTACCCTGGATTAGAATAGGTACACCGTATCCCTGTGTGTCGTAAGAGACGACTAAGAGGGTTGGCGTCAGGAAGGGCATCCGGCCATAAAAACATTGCCTCAAAAAGAGAACCATGACAATTAGAACTACATATGGGCAGGGTACAGCCCGAAGTGGAGATCGGTTTCTGAGGTTTGGGACATGGAATGTAGGGACAATGACAGGGAGATCAGGAGAAGTGGTGGAAGTATTGGTCAGAAGAAGAGTGGACATATGTTGTGTGCAAGAGACGAGATGGAAGGGAAGTGGTGTGAGAATGGTGAAGGGTAGGCAGGGACAGAAATACAAGTTTGTGTGGCAAGGGTGCCTGGAGGGCGTGAATGGTGTTGGTGTCCTGTTTTCTGAGGAGTTTGTAGACAGTGTGGTGAGTGTGACTGGAGTGAGTGATAGGTTGATGATGGTGAAAATGATGATTGGAAAGCTCTTGGTGAACGTCATCTCGGGATATGCTCCGCCGGTTGGTCGGAGCGATGAAGAGAAGGACAAGTTCTGGTGTGCGATCGAGAAGCTGATGGAAAACGTGAAAGATGAGGAAGTTGTTGTGGTAGGAGGAGACCTAAATGGACATGTGGAAAGGAGTATGGATGGTTTTGAGGGAGTTCATGGGGGTTACAGATATGGTGTGAGAAATGGAGAAGGTGAAAGGATTTTGGAGTTTGCTGATGGAGCTGATTTGTTGATTTGTAATACTCAGTTCCAGAAAGAGGATAATAAGCTTGTTACATACACGTCAGGTGGGTCGACGACAACCGTTGACTACCTGATGGTGCGTAGGCGAGATAGGGGCACCTCCGGGACACAAAAGTGATCCCGGGGGAGGAGGCTGTTTCACAGCACCACTTGGTTGTCTGCTACATAAGGGTGAAAGGTGCGAGGAGAGCTCGGCGGGTGAAGTACCAACCGAGAATGAAGGTGTGGAGGTTTAAAGAGGTGACAGTAAGGGAGGCATTAAAAGAGAGGCTGAGTAGGGTAGAGGATGATGTGGTTGAGCTTGAAAGTGGTTCGATGTCAATGAAAGCTTGTCTGTTGGGAGCCGTTGGTGAGGTATGTGGATGGACAAAAGGACCACCGAGGCACTCGGAAACATGGTGGTGGGATGATGAAGTTGGAAAGAGGATTGACGAGAAGAGGAAGAAGTTCAAGGAGTGGCAGAAGGCGAAGGGTACAGGAGCAGAAACAGCAGAACATGAAAGTTATAAGGCAGCCAAGAAGGCTGCAAAGAAAGAGGTAGCAAAGGTGCAGGAGGCATGTAGGAAAATGTTCGGAGAACGCTTGGATTCGGAAGATGGTCAGAGAACAGTATTCAGGATTGCAAAGCAGATAGCGAAAGAGAGGTGTGATGTGATGGGGGTGAGTTGCTTGAAGGATGAAGTGGGACAAATCGTTGTGGACCCAGATGGAATTAAAGGAAGATGGAAAAGATATATGGAATGCTGTTGAATACAGAGAATGAATGGGATGGCAACATAGAGAGTACCCCAGTTTTCAGACCGGCAGAGAAGATAACAGAAGGAAGTTGAGGAAGCAATAAAAGCAATGAAGAGTAGAAAAGCGGGAGGGCCGACGGGAGTTGTGGGAGATATGTTGAAGGCAGCAGGAAGTTCGGGTGTGAAGAGAATGACTGGCGGTGAAAGAAGGCCACATTCCAGTGGATTGGGAACTGAGTACCCTCGTCCCTCTAGACAAGGGGAAAGGTGGCCCTCTAGAGTGTGGCTCGTACCGAGCGATAAAGTTATTGGAGCATGGAATGAAGGTATTGGAAAGGGTGTTGGAGAGGAGGATAAGGAAGAAAGTGAAGATCGACGAAATGCAGTTTGGATTTATGCCAGGAAGAGGAACGACAGACGCGCTTTTTATTGTGAGGCAGTTGCAGGAGAAGTACATGGAGAAGAGGAAGAAGTTGTTTCTTGGGTTTGTTGATCTGGAGAAAGCATTCGATAGGGTTCCACGCAAAGTATTGACATGGGCAATGAGTAAGTTAGGAGTGGAGGAATGGTTGATCAGAGTAGTGATGGCAATGTACAAAAGAGGGTGCACAGCTGTAAGGACGAAGGACGGGAACAGTGGTGAATTTGAGGTGAAGGTGGATGTGCATCAGGGGCGGTATTAAGTCCACTACTATTTGTAGCTGTGATGGAGGTGCTGGCTCAGAACGTAAAGGAGGGTTTACCGTGTGAGTTGTTGTATGCAGATGATCTGGTGTTGATTGCGGAAAGTATGGATGGACTGAAGGAAAAGATGAACAAGTGGAAGGAATGTATGGAGACAAAAAGTCTGAAGGTGAATATCGGAAAGACGAAGGTGATGGCAAGTGGTAAAGCATGTGGTGAGGTGGAAAGAACTGGGAAGTGGCCCTGTGCTGTGTGCAGGAAGGGTGTCGGAGTGAACTCCATTCAATGTACAATGTGCACTGAGTGGGTTCATCAAAAATGTCGTGGTCTGAGAGGGTCATTAACCAGTGTGGCAGCTACATTCAAATGCACAGAGGGAGCTGCAGATGAAGGAAATATTGAGTTGGATCTTGGAGACAGCGTGAAGCTGGAAGGTGTGAAAACATTTTGCTACCTCGGAGACATGCTGAATGGAGAAGGTGGATCAGACTCGGCAACGGTTGCTGGAGTGAGATGTGCATGGAAGAAGTTTCGGGAACTGAGTAGCGTGCTGATGATGAGGGGAGTGTCGTTGAAGCTGAAGGGAAAGGTGTATGCTGCATGTGTGAGAAGTGTTATGATTTATGGGAGCGAGACATGCGTAATGAACGTAGAGCAGCAACGAAAGTTGGAAAGGGTGGAAATGCGAATGGTTCGATGGATGTGCGGAGTATCGTTGAGAGAGAGGAAGACAAATGATGAATTGCGAAAAATGATGGGAATAGAGCCTGTGATTGATGTTGTGAAGAGTAACAGGTTGAGATGGTTTGGTCATGTGTTGAGGAAGGATGATAGTGACTGGTTGAGAAGAGTGATGGAAATGAATGTAGAAGGAAGTAGAGGACGGGGAAGACCGAGAAAGACTTGGCTAAAGATGGTGGAAGAAGAAATGCAGGCAAGGGGTTTAACAAGAGGAGATGCAGAAAATAGGGCAAAAATGGAGAAGATTGTCATGGGGACCGCAAGGCTAACCCCCGCTCTAGCAGGGAAAATGGCCTTAAAATGCATGTTGTTGTTGTTGTTGTTGTATCGGGGCAATACCCCTGGTGCTCACCTGGTAGAATAAACAGTATACTGTGCTGACTAAAGGTATTTTAAACCAATTTCAGTGGTTGCGAGAAGACAGGGCAGCATGTAGAATCATACTAACATAATAAGACTTTTAACAAACAAACAAAAAAATACCTAATTTGGGGAGAGCAATCACACCACTCCCACCCACTCTTCATCCTCAGACACAAATTTATCTAATGCTTTGAACAAACATTGGTAAATCACGGGTGATTAAGGTTGTGGTGAAGTTTCATTGAAATTGTGTATGTAGTTTCAGAGAAAAGAGCAGACACCTACTTTATGGGAACGGGGGAAGGGAATGCCGTAGACCGCCTTAGATCCCGATTATTTTTTTAAATGCCGGCAACAAACGTTGGTACATCACGGCTGATCGATGGAATGTTGTGGTCAACTTTCATTGGAATTGTATGTGCAGTTTCTTCGAAGAAAGCAAATTCCTATTTTGGGGCGAGGGGCGGGGGGGTCAAACGTCGATCCACTTTGACCCCTGGTAGATCCCCTTAAACCCCGATTTTTTAAAAAATGCTGTAAACAAACATTAGTCACAACACAACAAATATCATTTCTGCCAAATTTTGTCACAATCCCCTCAGCGGTTTCGGAGAAGAAGTTGCAAGTGTTTACGGACGGACGGACGGAGGACGCGCCATCGCCTAAGCTCCCCTGAACTTCGTTCCAGATGAGCTAAAATGTGACTTCACTGTTCCAATACTTATGGAGGGCACTGTATATACACACCCCACGTAATCCTCTTCTACACACGTCCTGGTGTATTGTTTACATGAGACTGAATGGTAGGAATCGAAGATTGGAATGGTCACATAAGTTCAAAGATATTAAAGGATTAACACTTCTTTTTAACCTATGTACACTTTACTTTCTATATGACGTGTTATACTAGTTTCAAATGATAATGACCATAAATTCCTGTTTTCAACACTATTTTAGCATTTTTGTCCCCCGTCGCACCGCGGAGCGAAAGGTGGACTATGGTTTTCCCCTCCGTGCGAACGTGCATGCGTAAGCGAAGGACCGAATTATAATTTGGTGTGTGGGTGCAACCCACGTCAAAATTCAAGATGGCCGCCGCCATGTATGTCTGACGCCATGTATGTCTGAACCTTGTGAGCGGAATATCTAGAAAAATAAGCGAAGTACTGCACCAACTTCTAATCTGGTGTGTGGGTGTATCTACGCATAAGGAAGAACGCTATTGAAAATTGGGTCGCCACGTCAAAATCCAAGATGGCCGCCACCATATACATGTCTGAACCTTGTGAGCGAAATATCTTGAAAAATAAACGAACTACCAACTTCTAATCTGGTGTGTGGGTGTATCCAGGCATAAGGAAGAACGCTATTGAAAATTGGGTCGCCACGTCAAAATCCAAGATGGCCGCCTTGCATCTTCCACTTTGTCAACTCGCATCACTTCAACGACGGGGGACCTAGGCGTAACGCTTGTTAACGTTCAAATTAAATCATTTAAGGGACCACATATTTCCAATTAAGTCAAGCTATTCCACTATCATTCATGAGGATTTTTTATTTTAAATATGAAGCTGCTGTTTACACTATGGACTACCAGCAGGTGTTCCACAGTAAGACAGGGGATGCAACTTTTGTATCATTACAAACACCCTCTTTGGTCTGAATGTTTACCTTACAATATGCTGCCACATGCTATTGATTGGTGCATTGCTGCCTCTGCCACTGAAGGTTGATGGAGGTTATGTTTTCGTGGGATATCTAAAAATAGTTATGGACAGTTTCAGAAGAAACTTGGTGGAGAGGTTGGGTGTATGTCAAGGATGAATTCATTAGATTTTGGTGAAGGTCTAGATCCAGATACGAGAAAATTTAAGTGATTCTTCACCATTTAGAGATTGGGACAAAAACGATATATAGCATGATATTTCAAAAAGTTGTGGATGGATTATGGTAAAACTTGATCGAGTTGGGTACATAACAAGCTCATTCGACTTTGGTGTGTGACAAGGACGAATGTTCCAGATGCATACAAAACGTAAACTCTTCATCCTGGCAAAGGTGTGCCCTCTACCGAGTGCTATTCTATTTTCATATTGCTATCATTATTCATGATGCATCTAAATGTCCTTATCGAAAGTAATACTGCAAATGTACATAAATGGCCCACAATGTTAGGTCCACAATTTGTTATATGCTAATACTGTACATGACATATACTAAATTGTAGTTTTTCATCAATACTTTCAAAAAAAAAAGTTTTCCAAATATCATTGCTTCAACTGGCAATAGTGTGCGTTCATAAGCCTTCATGTTTTGCTAAATCACATCTTGTATACACAAATCTATCTCAACCATTTGTATCAGTCGCATGCAATTTCATGTGTTCTCTCATGCCAGCTGGCCATTTAAACGTTTTCTCACAAACAGAGCACTTGTAGGGACGCTCGCCAGAGTGAACCCTCATGTGTTGTCTTATACAAGTTGACCATCTGAATTCCTTCCCACAAATGGAGCATTTGTAAGGGCGCTCACCTGTGTGTACTCTCATGTGTATTCGAAGTTCATTTGACTGTACAAACCCCTTATCACAGACAGAACATTTGTAGGGACGCTCACCCATGTGAATCATCATGTGAGTTCTAATACAATTCGATTGTGCAAAGGTTTTCCCACAAACAGAACACTTATAAGGGCGCTCTCCCGTGTGCACCCGCATGTGGTCTTGAACATGGTACGACTTTTCATACGCCTTCCCGCAGACGGTGCACTTGTACGGCCGCTTGTTTTGATCTCCTGTATGCACCCTCATGTGTATCCGAAGTTCGTATGACTGCACAAAGTCCTTCTCACAAACGGTGCATTTGTAAGGTTTTTCCCCCGTGTGGACTCTCATGTGATTTTGTAAATGATGCAGCTGTGCAAACGCTTTGCCACAGACAGAGCATTTAAAGGGCTTCTCCCCAGTGTGGACACGCATGTGTGCTTCTAGCTTGCTTTTGCAATGACAACTGTAAGGGCAGTGGCTGCATTTGTGCTTTTTATGCCGAGAATCTTGTGGGTGTTTCTCCATGTGCAGTTTCAATGTATCCTCGTTCAAAAACGACTGTGAACATCTGGAGCAGGAAAACTGCCTGATATACAACGATGATCTCTCTGTAAAAAGAAAATGCATATAACATTATAATGCAAAAGTAATTTATGTTACAAAGCAGCCTACAAAAAAATGCAAATACAAACACAGAACCATCGGAAACCATCAGTAAATGAAAATTTACGTTAAAAACAAACAAAACGTAAACGCTTACAGTATGTAAAAGAGAACGGCACTCGGTAGAGCGCATACCTCCGCCAGATTGAACAGTTTGTTTTATATCCCAATGATAGGCCGGATCTGCATTCGGACCTGAACCAAAATCTAATGGGCTTGTTCTCGTCACCGAACCAACTCATCCACTTACTTTAGTCATAAGTCATCCATAACTTTTAAAAATATTTTATATAGTTTTTTGCCGGATCCCTCAATGGTGAAGAATCACTTAAAAATGAAATAATTCTCGTATCCGAATCCATATTGAGATCTTCACCAAAATCGAATAATTTCGTCCTTGTCACATACACTAGCTCTCCGCCAAATTTCGTCCGAATCCGTCCACAACTTTGTTAGATATCTTGTTCACAGACAGACGGGTGAAAACAACCTCCATCCACCTTTGGTGGCGGAGGTAAAAGAAAAATAAACCAAATCAATATCTAGCGTTTGAAAATTGTGATTTCTTCAACTGTAAACTGTGAAATAAACATGACAATAATGTCCGTAAAAAAAAAAAAAAAAAAAGTGTCCATAAATGAAAATTTACATTAAAAAAAACAAAGAAGATAGTGAGCAATGCGACCGTCGCCAATATGCCTCCGCATAGTCCCACACCGGGTAGATGCCCTCGTTCACTGTCCTAAAAATAAACAAGGTTGATTTAAATCCCTTCAGCTGTTTTCAAGTATCACATTTTCACCAGCCATGACAGGTTTCACATCAATCGGTGAAGCGGTTTCAGAGAAGGGATTTTTTTAAATATCGGCTTTCAGGCTAATATGGCTGCCATACCACGTGACATATGACCTTTAAAATGTACACTCTGCATATGTATGGGAAGCGGATCACATTTGTGAAGTTTCGTGTTGATTGGGTAAGGTTCGTTTTTCTATCCAAGATGGCTGCCAAACCACGTGACCTACGATATCATTTTCAAACTACATGCAACAGTGGTGTTAGATGATATTTGTAAAATTTTGCATCGATGGGGTAAGCCGTTTCAGAGATATAATTATTTAATATTTTCCTTCAATCCAATATGACTGCCACACCATGTGACCAATGATGTTTTCGTGATCATATTTTAATTGCCATGCCTAATCAATGACACGTGAAGTTTCGAGTCAATCTATTTCGTGGTTTGGGAGAAGATGCCTTTTTAAAGGTTTTAGGTTAAATCCAAATTGGCTGCCAAACCATGTGACCTATGATGTCATAAATGTAATATTTCAATACAAATGGGTCATAGATCATGTGCATGCAATTTCAGATTTTTAGGATAAGGAATTCGATTAAAACATTTTTGGCTGGTATACCACTCACCTCTGATATAATTTCATGCGTTTGTTCCCCATTGGGAGTACTCGACAATGTGGCAAGTTTCAAAGTTTTCCATTCAGCGGTTTCCGAGAATTTTTGTTTTAATTATTAGCGTTTAATCCAAGATGGCAGGCATACCACATGACCGATGACGTAACAATTGTCATAAAAACATTCTGCATGGGTGTCACTCCGACCCTGAAAGTTTTGTCTCAATTGGACATGTGGTTGCTGAGAAAAACCGAGGTTTAGCCCATATGGACGGATGGACAACCCGAAAACATAATTCCTCCGTCCACCTTCGGGTGCAGAGGCATAAAAAACCTCAATCGATATTTAGCATTTGAAAATTGCAATTTCTAAAACTGTAAACCGAAATAAATATCTCAATGAAAGTTTACGTAAAACAAAGAAATAAACCTCAATCAATATCTCACAGCAGGTCAGTGATGCTTGCCTATAACCATAAAACTTCTATTTACTATCCATATATGAAAGAAGCAGCATACCCCACTAGTGTGTGTATATATATTGTTACGGTTCTACGCCGCCCTTCTTCCCCTTACCAAGGGGTGATTAATCCCCTTGTTCTTGCTGGGCTTGGCGGAACCGAGGCTTGATACGTCCCTTCCGGACAAACGCAGAGTAGGGTCTCGGGACCAATTCTCGCTCGTACCTAATTCCCTGCGCCGCCCTGGAAGCGAGGAAGCAAGCCTCGCACGAGCCACGTGTGGTTTGAGTATGCCGAGCGGATTGAGTACCACGTGGTCCATGCAGTATTAGTTAGTGGAACCCGATTTGAGCGATCCTATTTGTACCACGCTTAGCCAATGAAGAAACCACAGAAACGATCGAATGGAAGAAAGGAAGAACACAGGTTTAATTATTCCCACACGTATATACAATGATCGGGGACGCAGAGACACAGAGCAGCCTTAGTCAATCTTATCTTATTCCCTGGACTCGGGCCCGTCACACTCACAAAGGGAATTGCAGATGGGTAGATGTTCAGCCAACGCGTCGACGTGGTCGTCCAGAGACGGCCCCCGTCCGGCTCTCCACGGTCCCAGCACGTCCCGCGAAGATGGCAGCAGGCGATGGCAGGAACCTCGTAGCGCGTCTCCCGATCAAAGCAGATAATGAGGTGGAACGGCAAAGGGCGGACTCTCAGCGCGGCTGGCGATTACACAGCCGTTTTCCTCACTCGCGCGACTTAATGCACTGTATAGCGATCGGCCTCAAACTCAATCGAGCGTCACGTATTAATAGCGCGTCTTTTGGTTCATGCGCGTCGGGCTTCGCCCGCGTATCTTGTACAGTTCTCGGACGCTCACAACTCCTCTTCCTCGATCCCTCCAAGCTGGTTAGTGTGCGCGAGTTCTCTTCAACGAGTCCTTCTCTCGTGAGACCTTCGCTCATCAGTGTTCCCGCGCTAGTCCTATCAAGTGGGTAGATGGGTAGATGTTCAGCCAACGCGTCGACGTGGTCGTCCAGAGACGGCCCCCGTCCGGCTCTCCACGGTCCCAGCACGTCCCGCGAAGATGGCAGCAGGCGATGGCAGGAACCTCGTAGCGCGTCTCCCGATCAAAGCAGATAATGAGGTGGAACGGCAAAGGGCGGGACTCTCAGCGCGGCTGGCGATTACACAGCCGTTTTCCTCACTCGCGCGACTTCGCACGACCTCACTCCTTTGCTTCAGTCCTTTTCGCGCGAGTCCTCTCAGGGGCTGTTCTATAGCTACGCCCCCGAACCTTCTCGAACCCCCTTGAACCTTCTCACCATGCCCTGTGACGCAACGCCACCACCACCACCACCACCACCTCTGAGCCCTGATTGGCGGCTCATGCTTATCGTCAACGCTTCTGCCGCTCCGCCTCGGCTCCGCCCCGACCTTCCGAGCCTGCCTCGTGTTAACTCGCCCAAAATTAACCAACGTTAGCGCAAAGGGTCATGAGGCTCGGGTAGCTGGAAATTCGGTAGAAGTAGGGCCTATTCTCCTGGCTCTACTCAACGCAGAACTAAGAATGGAAAAGAACTAAGCTTACAAATACTAAGACATAACTATTCTATCGCGAGGCAACATGTTGCTTGTGTGATTAACTATGAGGGGGAAATTTTAACCTTTATTAAACTCACTGTACAAACTCAAAACCACAACAATATATATATATATATATATATATATATATATATATATATATATATATATATATATATATATATATATATATATATATATATATACATATATATATATATATATATATATATATATATACATATATATATATATATACATGTCAAGTCGTAGATTCGTTATTGCTTAGAATTCTGTATAAGACGTCGGTCGAATAATATGTTATGATTTAAAATGTTGCTTAATGTTTTTCATAAGTAAATAAAGGGGTTTTCGCTTTGCTGTGGATAAATGGGAAAGTACTCGATGCATTTCGTGCTGGACGGATGGCTCGTCCTCCGTGTGCCCTCTCGATGCAAGATAAGCCCGGTCATAAACTCTCTCCATTCGGTCCGCAGACGGCGCCTCGAGCCGCGGATGGAAGGCGCTTGGAATGTGTAGCTTCATGTAAAATGCTCGGATTGTATACATAAACCTTTGAATAATGGTCTTATCTGGGCCAAGCATGCACTCTTCTCTCTGTGAGTTACATTTTCTGTCACCTCAGAGCTTTGAAACTACATCTGGTCCGAATGATAAGGTGCGTGCTGCACTCCCCCGAATGACAGAGCGGATAACGGTGGGGGCTAGGGATAACGGTGGGAGGAACTCTCGCCAGTTCCTTTGTTCTCTCGGAGATTTTCTGATAAGCGTGTTCCTATTTAAGTGAACTGTGAATCAATGCATTTTTAGGAAGGGCTGAACGTGGCATGAGGGCAAGTCGTGCTGTAGAAAGTTCGCTTCCTCCGGATCTGTATAAGTTGGTATTAATAAAGATCGTCATTCTCAGGCTGTTGGTGGAACTTCTTTTAAGAGCCAAGAGTTGTTTCTTGACAATTTGGTACCAGGAGTGGGGTGCAGCAAGACAGTGACAGTCGAGGCGAATCCTGAACGACCCGAGGGGGGCTGCCTGAGGCCGGGACGCCGGTACGCTGATTTGTTTAAGGTGAGCATTGTTTTTTTTATCAGAGGGCAATCCAAATTCGTACCCCCCTCCTCGAACAGGCACAGTTCGTCTCCCCTGTCACCTGTATTGCCTGCACTCCGGACAGAAAAGGTAAACAGAATGACGTGTCTTGTTAAAGCCAAGATAAACATTAAGGGTAAAGCTAAGGATAGATTTTGCGCAGGATATCAGTAAGGATTTAACAGTAAGCTTAACGTTACAGTTAGCACCAGGAGGGGAAAGTGAGGTCGGACAGCCATATAGGTTGAAGCCAAGTGGCCGAGAACTTTCCAGGAAGGAACAGCCCAGAGACAAGATGGGGTATGCCATTGCATGCCAGGGAAAGGGGGCTGTGGCTAACTTAGAGGGCCAAAGGGACATGGCCAGGAAAAGGGAAATGCGCAGGTACCAGGTAAGCTTGACAAGAAGGTAGTGACAACTACGAGGTCAAGCCAGGAAGCTCGAGACTAAGCTGTAGGTCCAGATGGAAACAAACCAAGACCAGGTGACCACAGGTAGGAAAGACAGAAGTGGTTGTTGAAATATTGAAATTTTAAGCATTGCAGCTATGGTTATTGAAGCTACAAGGACAGAGGACAATTAAGTAAGCAGTTAAGCAAGTAAATCAGCGGTTGATGCCGCTGGACCAGATGCCAGACCAAGACCCCCCACCCCCCCAAGACCTGAGCTCAGTCCCGGGGCTCTAGGCAACACCCCCCACCCCCCCAAGACCTGAGCTCAGTCCCGGGGCTCTAGGCAACACCCCAACACCCCCCACCCTGCCTTCCCTTTTTCACCTCAACCCACCCCGTCCAACCCGTCCCAAGAGAAAATCCTTTTCCTTGAATGAGAGACGTAACATGAATGAGCAAAGATTGTACATGGGAGTGGCTGGAGAAAGGCATGATTTGAGTCGATCTGATTTTCGCGCGAAGTCTGGGAGACTCACTGGTATATGACTGAGGAATGAATGTATATTGGGATATTAATTGACGTGTGTATCTGGCCAAGGTATTTGTCTGTATGACATATGCAAAGCAGAGGGTTTCGGTGTGAAACTTGTAAGTGGTCTGCTTGATGTGCGGGAAATTCAGGCCGGGAATGTCGATTCTAGCGTCTATCCGAGGGACCAGGTGAGGTCCTTGACTGAGTCCGGATTTTCAGTTGTTTGGGAGTGTTTGGGAGCGATTTGATGTAGATCGGGTCAGGAAAGCACTCGGAGGAACGTTGATAAGAAGTGGTTTCTTGGAGATGGTTACAAGATGGGCTGCCTTTGCCTTTCGAGCGGCAGTCGGGCAGAAATTTGGACTTTGTTGAACTAAATTCAGAATTAGAATCGAAATGTGTGTTTGACTTGAATTGAGGAGTTCATTCAATGGCGGATTGAAGAGTTCAGTCAATTCAACTGAATTCAGAAGTTGAGTTTGGGGTGCGGAGTTTGCTCGGAGAGCAGGCGATAACCTGCCTACTCAAAAAGGATGTGCCCCGCACGGTGGGAGGTCCGTGAATGGTTGGCAAAGGGTTTCTTGAATTTAATGGCAGGAATTATGTGATTGGCAGATATTGTGTATTGTGATTCGTGTGGAGGCACGAGGATGCGCGCCGGGACAGGGGGCGGCGTGGCGTCGCCGCGTTGAGTTGGTTGTGCCAGGTCGATCGGCGATCTCTGAATTTAAATCGGACTTTTGTCGTGTGTATTGTGAATTTTAGCGTCTATCCGAGGATATTGTGCGTTCGGGCAGGAGCCGAGCGAGCCGCGAGTCATGTGTGCGCTGTATGAGGGGCTCTCGGGTTTGGGCAGTTGTTGCTGAGTTTGTTGAATTGGGTTTGGAGCATGGGATTTGCGCAGAATGCCGGTAATAACTTGCCCACTCTCAGAAAGGATGTGTGCCCAAATGCGTTGGGGTTGTGGGTCATTGCGACTTTGCTGAATGTCGGACGCTGGATGTCGGACGTTCATGTCAGACGAGCCATGTCGGAATAGTGAGCGCCTGCGACATACATGCCATGCAATGTCACAGAAGGAATACGTTATTTAAGATGGATTTATATAAGGGGAAGAAACGATTTCTAAACTAAAATTCGATTTCTAAAATGATTTTCTAAACGCTAAAATAAACGATTTCAAGACAGAGTAATTAATTTCCGGTGACAAGTTCCAACAGGAAGTCTTGTTCATACAGTAAGTGAGGTACAGTGCGGAGTGGCGGCTGGAAGATGCATCGATGCATTTGTGTTGATCGATGCGCCGGACAAAGGGTTTGCTGGCGAGCGATGCTGGTAAGGTTGTTATTAAAACGCATATGGGTCTGGGGGCAGATAATGTGGGACAAGCTGCCTCACGGGCGCTGCAGGGAGAGTATTTGGAAATTCAATAATTTGAGCAGAAATGTCACGTTTTCAACAGAACGCTTATCCGAGGAAGGAGGAATATCGAGGTTTCAACTGTCGGTATGTGGTGTGGCTTGTGCCAAGGTGTGGGCGCGAAAAGGTGTGTTGATGAAGCGTTGTGCGAACGAGGAGGGATGTGCGAAAGGTGTGCACCAGGTAGAGAGGTGCTGCATTGTAGAGCACGCCTGGAAGTTCCTGGGCGGATTGTGACGGTTGTTGGATTCGTAGGATGTTAGCATTTTGCAATGTGGAGCCACAATAATGATCATCTGTCTGTCTGGATGTGGAGTTCTTGCAGGGAATGTCGCCGGACTTGTAATTATATTAGTTGCGGAATAATAAAGCGCTGGTTACCCCAATTCGAAGTTTGACCTTTTAAAGTTTAGTTGACCTTTGTTCGAGATATGCAAGGGAAAGGTCAGAGGTAATTCACTAACCTTGGAAGAACGACAGGCGGAGTCAGTCTACAGGGTGTTGCTTTAACGGCAGGATATATAGGACTTAAATCTGGAGAATATCGGGACATTATATTGTGGGTAAAACTGAAATCATGTACGTAATTAGTGAACAGAGAATATCGAGTTCTGTTTGTCGTTGTAATTGTCGTTGATGTCCCGATTCAGGGGTCTCAAGAAATAAACAGACTTCCGGTGCCGACCGGAAGCGTCAGGTACAGTACGCTTGAGTTTAATTTAACTTTAACCGGGCCGAGCACAGTGACGTGTGTGATCGAGCAATGGGGATAGTCATGGTAAATGGAGGATATTTGGGGTGATGAAAAGTTATTTGTTTTAGTGTGAAGTAGGTTGGTTGCTTATTTGTCACAGTAAGGTGAGAGTTGTGTTTTTAAGCTTGGTTGCTGATATCGAGCTGGACTTGGTGTCAGTGAACTGCTAAAGGGCATAAAATCGTGTTGTGTGCATGGTAAATTGCATTTTCCCTGAGTTGATTTATCTGGTATGATTTATCTGGTACATTGGTGTTGAAATAATTGTGGCTTTGAATGAATTGTTGCTTGGAATGTGTTGATTGGAAAGTGATTTCTGATCGCTGATCCGATCTGGTTTTGAATTGTTTGATTTAATTTTGAGTTGATTGGAGGTAATAAGGATTTGTGTTGATTTCTTGATTTGAGTTGATCTGGAAATGTACAAATTCTGGTTGGGTTTACAGTTTGCGTTTTGGTTATGCGATTTACTGGTTCTGGTATGTATATTATTGGTCATAGATTTGCGATTCGTGGAATTGTTTGCACGGCATTGGTTGCATTGTTGTAAGTAATTGCGTGCGTGTCTTGAATTGTCATAGGAAGAGTGGTTTCAACAGTAATGGTGAAAATGGTGTGCTTTGAAAATGGTGTGTAAGTCATGGGTAAATGAGAATTGATATGTGTGAAATACATTCGACGTGATTGATGTTTGCAGACGGGCTGACAGATACAATCCACGCGGATTGTGACCGACGCAAACAAATGTATATAAAGCATGGGTTTATGTAAAGTGACGGTGCAGCTGCCTCAGTGGGATGGTATGTTTAGTAAACAAAGACAGATGGGATTAATGTGTATATCAGGAACATTTTGGAAAAGAAATATGGATATATGACATTACTAAAATATAACCAAGCAATTGAGAGTTCTTGGGTTAATGGGATATAAATAAATGCACCTACAAGTTGATGGTTTATAAAAATTTAGTTCTGGATGATACTTAAACGATGAACAATGTTGGCAATATACAAAGAATGTGACTTGTTTTTTGGGGGGAAAACATGTGGTTTAAAAATGGTTGGCTAAGTTTTAAAGATGGAGATGTTTCGCAGAACTCTTATGATTAATTTATATGAGTGGTGGACTATTCCATGGCGAGAGAAAATGGTTGATATTAATAGAAAGGAGGGTATAAATGTAATGAATTTGAGGATAGTTTTAGCCCCAAAAAGGACTGGTTTGCTATTTCGACCTCTAAATCGTGAAAATTGTAGGAAATACTTTTAGAGGCTGAGGTAAGTCTATTATGAAATTCATTTCCACCATTCTAAATGGTTCCTGACATGGAGTGGAAGTACGAAACGTGTGTGTTCACAAATTCAAAAGCAATGAAAGATATGTCTTTGGGAAGTTTGCAAAATTTGTGATGAATCTTGCATGGGTCCAGCAAAGCAATTTTCAGTTTATTGAAAGTTGGATTTTGTAAAATAATGGCTTAATATAACCACAGTAGAAAATAATATACAGATTTGGGACATTTTGTAAACTTTCGAATAATGAGAAGATTCATAAAATTCATTTTATTTATTTTATGGAAAATATTTGGGTTGCAAGTGGAGAAGCATGGTTGAAATTACGATCCAGTGGATGATATATATCCCAACACCATACATTTTGATAACGTGTGACATCTACATACCGGTGCCATTTGTATTCACTGGTGAGAGTGGAAATATGAAAATTGTAAATGTGATGATAAAACTAGGTTATTTTTATTGTAAAAAATAATAAAAATAAAAATAAAAATAAAGAGGGAGTATCCAGGAAAAGGATGTTCAAGTGAACTTTGTGCTGTGAAAAGAATGTCGAGTTAATGGAAGTGTTTTGTTCGATTAATTTTGTTCAATTTGTGTTCAAATGATCAGTTTATCACAATTCATAAAAAAAAAAAAAAAAAAAAAAAAAAAAAAAAATGCATCGTGCTCCAATTAATTGAATAAAATGAGTAATCTTGAACCAGAAAGGAAAGGGATGGACAGAGACGGGCGATGTTTTAAGGTGAAAGAAGGCTGTCTTTATGATCTGTTTAGTGTATTTTTCAAAGGAGAGGGTTTTGGTCAATGAGGATGCCAAGATTCCGGATGCGAGGGAAGGTGGATACTGGGAAACCATCGATGTTGGGGGCAAAGTTATGGGTGGATTTGGTGAGTGGTTTTGGGCAAACGAAGATTAATTTAGATTTATCATAGTTAAGTTCGAGGAAGTTGATTTGAAGCCAGAATTTTATTTCAGTGATGCAGTTTGTCAGGATAGAGCGAATTGTGGTGATTAAGCTGTTGTAGATGCTGTCAATTTTGCTTTGGATGAATGGAAGGAAGGAGATGCTGTTGTCTACTCTGAATGACAGGTGGTGGTATCCAGGGCGCTGAGGAGTTTGTTCACGGTGTAAAGTTTGTTTATTTAGTTTGTTTATTGTAGAGAAGAGTGCTTTTGGGATTCCGGAGCCAGAGTGGATAATTTGAGAGTAGTAGGCGGAGTAGAGGGCATCTTTGCAGTGCTGTAGGTGGTCCTTGTAGGCTTGGGAGTGAACTGATTTGGGTTTAATAGGCACAAGCTGGTCTAAGCAGGGTGAGGAGGATGGTGTGATTGATGATATCAAAGGCGGCGTTGAGGTGAGGAGGATGAGAATGTTGAGGTTGCCGGCGTCAGAGGAGAGAAAAGGTCGCTGGTGATTTTGAGGAGAGCAGTTTCAGTACTGTGGCTGGAGCAGAATCCGGATTGGGATGTTTCATACAGGTTATTGGCAGAGTGGTGATGTTTGAGTTGAGTGGCCACAGCACGTTCCAAAACTTTTGACAGAAAGGGTAAGTTGGAGATGGGTCTGAAGTTATTTAGGGTGTCAGGGTTGAGTCCAGGGTTTTTCCAGAATGGGGGTGAAGTTTCACGAGTTTTTTGGGGAAATCGGTATGTGAAGCTGGATTAAGTTGGAACTGCTTGATGAGCCATGGAGATGGATTGGGTTTTGTTGTTGGTTGTCTGGGAGTTCGGTTGTTGCATTGCCAAAGGTTTCTGTGTGGTGGACACACTCGTTGGCTGTTGTCTTGTGTGACGTGGGTGGAGATGTATGTGGCTGTGTGTGGCTGCCTGGAGTCGGGAAGGCGGCTACAGTGGTTGATATTGGTTGTGGATTGTCCGGGGTGCTTCGATTTGCATAGGGGGTGAAGATTGGGATATTACATTATTTTGAGTAAGTATTGGCATGAGTAATTACATAAGTAATTATGAGTTATTATGAGTATTAGTTATGAGTAAGTGATTACTTTAGTAAAGTTACATGTTTCGCTGTGTTGTGGATCTGGGGACAAGCTAGTTTGATGGGTACCCTGGGGTCTTCGGCGTGTCTATGTGTTTGTCTGTCTGTTACACCGGATTCTTGAATGGGTTTTCATGAGACGCATTTTCAGACATAACAACAGTGAGAATCTATTTTGAGCGAATCACAGTGGGTGAGAAAAACATTGTGTGTGACCAGACACCAGAACGGACCATAATTGGAATTGGAATTAGACCAGGTTATTTCTATTATTTGTTTATTCGTGAAAATAAATAAATAATAGGGGGAGGTTCATGGAGGTTAATGGTGGTTTGTTTGTGTTAATGGAGGTTAATGGTGGTTTGTTTGTGTTAATGGAGGTTAATGGTGGTTTGTTTGTGGTAATTCTAGTTGAAACTCTAGCTGAAGTAATTTTCGTTTATTTTTATTTTTTATTTTTATTGATGTTGGAAACAGGTAATGGGATGCTGAGAGAAGGATTGAATTTAATTTGAATTGGACTGGATTAAATGGGATTGAATTAAAAAATTGAATATTGGATAAAATTGGATCCACTTGGAAAAAGTGGATTAGGAAATTGGAGACAAGGTGTTCTATGAAACTATGAATTGAATGAATTGAATCTATGAATTGGAGACCTGTAGACCAGGTGTTCCCAGGAGGCTTGTGGACCAGGTGTTCCACCAGAGGAAAAAGACCAGGTGTTCGTGGAGCACTTCACCTGCAAGAACGCCTTGGAACCAAGGTGGAAGGGACCAGTCCAGGTGTTGCTGACTACACCAACGGCAGTCTTTTGCGAGGGCAAGACCTCGTGGATCCACGCCACGCACTGTAAGTTGGCCATACAAGCACCAGACACTACACCACAGCAACCACAGTAAGGATGGGCCTAATCATAGGTACAATACTATTGATAGCGACAGCAGCTAGGGGAAGCTCCGATTTCAATAGATGCGAAAACGAAACCCGACACCTCACCGTAACATGGGGACAAAGAGTATCACTACCATGTTTCGAACAGAAAGCCCTGCACACAAATTGGGTAAGCGTAAAATGGCTAGCACTGTCGGCAGGGCCTGGACGCGTTGGCATTGTACTACAAAAGCAACGAGAGTTCCGGGAAAACGGGCAAGCTAGCATTGAGACCTTGGCCCAACCAGGATACAAATGGGGAACCCCTGATTTTAAGCTACAAACACGCACGCGCCTAGAGAAAGGCATGACTATGCAGGTCCGGTGCAGCGTCTGGACCCCAGGAGCGGCCAGTGGCGAAACTAAACACACACCATGCATCGAATACATACTCACGCCACACCCCCAGGATAAGGCCCCAAAGAGGGGGGAAAACACATATTGGAAAGTGGCCAGGGAGGTGGCAACAATTCAAAATAGGACACACTGCTGGTCGTGCATGCACTTTCCCCAAGCAGGCACCACAGGAATACACATGATAGTGCTACCTCTGTCCCTCAATGACCTCTGCTCACAACCTATCGATTCCCCATGTTTAGTCACCACGCTGGAAAGAGAAGGGGTTGACAACGGCAAGAGTTGCAATCGACAATTTAATTATCGCCCGTCAATGATTGCCCATGTGGCCGAGAGGCCTGCCCCCGTCTGGGTCAAACCACAGAAAGGGAGGGTCTGCCTCCAGGGTTCCGGCCACTTGCGTATGGGAGAATCAGAATGCGCCTACACTCTCCCCGGGAAGCTGGGACAAGGGAGCTCAGGGATTACATTACGAATAGTACTGCAAGATAAACACAACCACAACATAACGGCTATAACATTCTCTAGGGGGGTTAGTAGGATTAATGGGGTGGTAAAGGGACTCCGGTGCTTATCCACCCACCTGGTCCCACCCCATGGGACAATGTTTATATGCGGCGACAAGGCTTACCCCTATTTACCAAATAATTGGGGGGGCACATGTTATCTGGGTTCAGTCCTTCCCGACGTTGAGATACTGGATGAGCTAGACCCAAAGTCCTTGGACAGGCGTTATAAGAGGTCAGTCATGAACGAAGATGGAACCACTAAACTACACGGGAGCCTATGGGAAAAGGTGTTTGGTTTCTTCTTCCCAGGAGCGGGCACAGTCATGGATAGTTTCCGGATAGATAAATTGGCTTTGGCCCTAGAAAAGGTGGCAAACGACACCGCTACGGCTCATGACATACTATTGGATACGGTGATTCACATGCGTACAATGGTGATGCAGAATCGGGTGGCTTTGGACATGCTCTTGGCAGAGAAAGGAGGGGTATGCGGAATAATAGAGGGAAAATGTTGCACTTACATACCCGATCCATCTGAAGGAGTGTCAGCCGCAATAGTGAGACTAAGGGAAACTAGCCACGCCCTGACGATCGATCGGATCGCGCGCGAAAATTCTTATACATTTAGCTGGCTCACGGACTGGTTCCGGGGATGGACGGGCACCATAGTGAAGTGGTTATTGACCGCACTGGCTGTGATAATCGGGGTAGTAATTTGGGGGGCACTAATGAAATCTCTAGTCCTCCTCTGTATGAGAAAGTATTTTACAGGATGGAAAGTGAAGAAGCCGCCGACAACGACTATGGTTCTGACCACAGAGGCCGTCGACCTGAATGGGTCCTTCAACAAGGCAGTTGCGACCAGCGCTCCAGAAAATTGCATTGAATTTTGTGACGACTGTGATACTTGTGTGGATCCCATGTGGGAACTGGCTGCTGCCTGTAACGGTGTCTGTGATGACTGTGATACTTGTGCTATAAACCCCTTGCGTGTACTGGCTAACGCTGCTTATGTATTACAAGCTGACAGCTGTACGCCCCCTTCCGACCCAACTATGGATCTGATTGCGACGCTGGGCCTGGCGGTCGAGGGACCCGACGTGGATATCCTAGACCCGCAAGCCGACCAGGCGCCCATGGGAGACTTTGACATAAAGGAAGTTCCTCTCTTTGCTTCATATGTTTTAAGTTCAAATGCTTCAAGTGAATCGGATTTTTACGCTCTGTACCCTGACCAGGAAATTGAGACACAAGATACTGACAATATTATGTATTCCCCAGAACAGCAGCACGTGAGGGACCTCATGGGCATGATCGTTGATTAACTTCGAAGATCTGCAAGGACCGCGTCTGCAAAGGGTGGGGGGAGCAAGTTCCGCAGGGGAGGTTGCTGGCCCTCTGGCGGGGCAGAACCTCATCTGGACCAGACGCCTTCGTTGTGGATCCGAAACGTTAATGGACTTTCATGTTCTGAGCCCTCAGGTTCCAAGCACGCACCGCACGACACGCTCGCCAAATGCACGGGCGAGGCGCTTTGGGCGCACGATATGCCCTTGGGAGATACCCGCATTACACAATTATTTTTCAATAAAGCCCGATGTGGCACGTTGTCTCTTAAGATACTTTGTCTCGACGAGACAAGAGGAAGGAATGTCAAGTCGTAGATTCGTTATTGCTTAGAATTCTGTATAAGACGTCGGTCGAATAATATGTTATGATTTAAAATGTTGCTTAATGTTTTTCATAAGTAAATAAAGGGGTTTTCGCTTTGCTGTGGATAAATGGGAAAGTACTCGATGCATTTCGTGCTGGACGGATGGCTCGTCCTCCGTGTGCCCTCTCGATGCAAGATAAGCCCGGTCATAAACTCTCTCCATTCGGTCCGCAGACGGCGCCTCGAGCCGCGGATGGAAGGCGCTTGGAATGTGTAGCTTCATGTAAAATGCTCGGATTGTATACATAAACCTTTGAATAATGGTCTTATCTGGGCCAAGCATGCACTCTTCTCTCTGTGAGTTACATTTTCTGTCACCTCAGAGCTTTGAAACTACATCTGGTCCGAATGATAAGGTGCGTGCTGCACTCCCCCGAATGACAGAGCGGATAACGGTGGGGGCTAGGGATAACGGTGGGAGGAACTCTCGCCAGTTCCTTTGTTCTCTCGGTTATTTTCTGATAAGCGTGTTCCTATTTAAGTGAACTGTGAATCAATGCATTTTTAGGAAGGGCTGAACGTGGCATGAGGGCAAGTCGTGCTGTAGAAAGTTCGCTTCCTCCGGATCTGTATAAGTTGGTATTAATAAAGATCGTCATTCTCAGGCTGTTGGTGGAACTTCTTTTAAGAGCCAAGAGTTGTTTCTTGACATATATATATGACATATATATATATATATATATATATATATATATATATATATATACATATATATACAGTGGTACCTCGGCTTACGAGTGCCCCAACGTACGAGTTTTTCGGGATACGAGCCGTCGCTCGGGCGGTTTGTTGCTTTGGGATACGAGCCGAGATCCGATGTACGAGCTCAAAAAATTTATTTTTTTGAATTTTCCGGTTGTGGCTTCCGGTTCCGGTCACGTGGTTATCTTGCCGTGAAAGCATCTCTGCTTGGATATAAAACACGCAATCGTCGAAATACATGAGCGAGGAATCTCCTTGCTCCAGCCGGTGACGTCATCGGCGGGGATCCCCGCCTCCAGAGTGGCTGGTCACGTGACCGCCAAAGCGTGTCGCGCGTGCGGGTATAATGAGCTACACCTGTGGATCACGTGACCACGGAAGCACGCCTCGCTTGAGAGGCATGGCTTTCGGTTTGCGTTTTGCTTTATAAGGCGCGATAAATGGGCTTTTGAGTGTTAGCGGTTCATGGCGTTGACGGTTCATGACGGTTCATGACGGTTCATGGCGTTGACGGTCAAAAACCCATTACATCAATTTTACCAGGCACTGTACAGTAAGTACAGTGGACACCAAATGCACGGTGGAAGGCTAGAAGTAGAAGATCGTCCAAGACAAGTGAGAATAAGCCATACTTTGGAGATGACGTCATTCGCTGGTCCGATAACCAAAGATGTGGTATAAAAAACCAGGTGAGCTAACAATGCAGCAATGAAGGAATTCGGCCAAGGCACCGGCACACAACGACCTACCTACATCGAAAGACTCAATGCCAATGGTGACAGAAGCCAAGACGGCCGGCTTAAACACCGCCGAAAGACCACGGTGTACCAACTTACGATGCAGAACATCTTGCACTTAATATGATGACAACAGGTGCCATCCTCTGACGTACCATTACAGGTACAGGTACAGTACACGTGAGCACAGAGCAAAAGTTCACTGAAACCGAGATTAAGAAAAAAGAAAAAACACCTCGTGGTCCGTGCTCGATATCCGAGTTTCAATCTTTTCAAACACATGATGCTCTCGGTCACGGTATCTCCTGCGAGCTGCTTCTCCTTCAACCACACAAACAACAACTTCTCCATATCTTCATGGATAGAGGTCCGGAGCTTTGAAATAATCGTAACGCCCTTGGCTGGCGTTATAGCCTTTATGGACTCCTTCTGCTTCAAAATCGTACATATCGTAGAAGGAGTACGATCGTACTGCCTCGCCAAGTCGACAACACGCACACCTCACCTGGCATGCTCTTCTCCTCTGCTTAATAAAACCAGTTTATTTCTTTACATTCTCTTGTATTATGTACAGTATATATACGAGGTCGTGCTTGTTTATACATTATTTGTTATTTATAAAGTACATTTTTGTTATTTAAAAGCACCTAACAAAAAAAATTGGTGTTTTTTTTTTGAGGCTGGAACGGATTAATAGCATTTCAATGCATTTGAATGGGAAAATTTGCTTTGACTTACGAGCGATTTGGCTTACGAGCTCCGTCACGGAACGGATTAAACTCGTAAGCCGAGGTACCACTGTATATATATATACATATATATATATATATATACATATATACATACATATACGTATATATATATATACACATCATTCAAACCACTGACGAATTTTTTTTATTTTTTTTGTTGTATACAAGATCGAGGCTCGTGAAAGAGCAGGTCAAGGCATCAATGCAGGGTAAAGTTGGCAAGGAATCACGGGCAGGGGCAAGGATGCAGAGCAGGTAAGTGAGATGTTAACGGAGCAGGTCAAGGCATCAATGCAGGATAAAGTTGGCAAGGAATCACGGGCAGGGGTAAGGTTGCAAAGTCAAACAAACACATAAAACATATAATAAGGGGACCGGTAGACAAGGTGGGGAGAGGGGGGGGGGGAAGGACACAAATGCAACATTTGAGAGCCGGGACATCGAGAGATCTGTGGGAGGGAGAGGGCTTTGGGGGAGGTGGGAGAGGTATAAAACACATGGACACTGCAAGGACTTCCAGGAAAGAAGTCGGTATTTCGAAAAAGTGGATCTGGGGTGAATTAGCAGGGATAGAAAAGATCAAGGTTTTGGATGGGTGAAGATAAGAGATGGTGGTGAACAGCTGTTTTGAAGACCTGGAGGGAGGACTGGGATTGAAGAGAGTGGGGGAGTTTGTTCCAGAGGCGGGAGAAAAGAGGAATGAAAGAGTGATGGTGAGCAGAGAGTCTTGATTTTGGCAGTTTAACCATAAGAGGGTTGCTGGCAGATCTTGTGTGACCTGCCGGAATATTTGGGGGACAGAGCACAGAGAGCTGGGGGAGCAAGGCCGGAGAGGAGTCGGTAGAAGAGAAAGACCACCAACCTGCCTGCGGTGTGTGAGTGAAAGGCCCTCGGAGTTGGCTTCATCACGGGAGATTCCAATGAATCTGAAAGCTTTGGTTTCAACAGCGTGAAGCCGAGCTAGGTGTGAGGCAGGAGCACCGGCCCAGAGGAGAGAACAGTATTCCATTGAGCTGCGGATGAAAGCCTTGTATGTGGTGAGGAGCTCAGGTGTGCCGAGGAAGGACTTCGCACGACGGAGGATGCCGAGTCGGCGACTGGCTTTGGAGGCCAGCTTGGAAATGTGGTTTTCCCAGGAACCATCATGGCAGATAGTGAGACCCAAAAGCTTGAGCGACAGAACTTCTTGGAGAGGATTGTTGAGAAAGTAGATGGGAGGGTTGTCCAGTCGGTCTTTTCGGAGAGACAAAGTAAGAGTGTGAGATTTGTCAGGATTGAAAGACATGTTCCACTTGTTTGACCAGTCTGATTTTGTCCAGGTCTGCAGAGAGTGAGGAGGCTGCAGACTGCCGATCTGAGGGATGAGGAATGGAGCGGCAGAGAATGGAGTCATCAGCAAAGAGATAGAGAGGATTTTCCAGAGAGTCGGAGAGATCATTGATGAAGACCAGAAAAATCACAGGGCCCAGAACACTGCCTTGGGGAACTCCAGCCTGAACAGGACGGGGAGATGAGTGAAATCCATTCAGGGCCACACGTTGACTACGACCAGAGAAGAAGCCCGCAAGCCATGCGTGGAGATTTCCATGGATACCATAGGAGGAGAGTTTGGTGAGCAGAGCTGGGTGCCAGACTGTATCGAAGGCATGTGATATGTCAAGGGAGACGGCTCTGATTTCCTGTTTGGCATTGAGGATCCCCATCCATTGTTGAGACAGCAGAAGCAGCATGTCCAGAGTAGAATGACCTGGTCTGAATGATATTAATGTTCGGTACCTTCTGGGTGGTGTGGAAAGCTGAAATTTGGCATGCTGCCAGACATCAAAGCCAATACACTACGAAACATCACAAACATCGGAAAGCGTCCATAAATGAGATTTACCCAAATAACTAAAACACGTCCATAAAGAACCCCCCAAAAAACCTCAATCGATATCTAGAATTTGAAAAGTGCGATAATGTCCGTAATAAAAAGAAAAAGCGTCTGTAAATGAAAACTTGCGTGAATAACTGTAAAAGCGTCCGTCAAAAAATTTTTTTGTTTACCTCAATCAATATCTAGCATTTGAAAGTTAAAATAAATTAAAAAATAAGGTAGCCGGAGGTCAGTGATGCTTGCCTATATTCATAAAGCTTCTATATACAATCGTGGCCAAAAAATATTGGCACCCTCGCTCAAATAACTCTAAAAATTCACACATTCAAGACACCCAATTTTCTCTCAAAATAAGTTGAAATTGACATGTATTTGGTCTCCACAATTCTTTATTTCACTGTTAATATTACAGAACCTTTTTTGATTCAGAACTTAATATATCCTTTTAAATCAGAAAAGAAAAAGAAATGGCATTGACAAAATAATTGACACCCTAGACTTCATATTTGGTAGCACAGCCTTTGGACAAAATAACTGCAGTCAATCACTTCCTATAGCCATGAATGAACTTCCTACATCTCTCTGCTGGCAGTTTGGCCCACTCTGCTTGTGCAAACTGCTCCAGTTCTCCCAGATTTGAAGGGTGCCTTCTTTCAACTGCTGTTTTCAGATCTCCCCACAGGTGTTCAATGGGATTTAGATCTGGCCTCATTGCTGGCCACTTCAGAACAGTCCAGCGTTTTGTCTTGAACCATTCCTGGGTGTTTTTTTGAAGTGTGTTTGGGGTCATTGTCCTGCTGCAAGACCCATGACCTTCGACGGAGACCCAGCTTTCTGACTCTGGGATGAACATTGCGCTCCAAAATGCCTTGGTAATCTCCCGATTTCATGATGCCATGCACACATTCAAGGCAGCCAGTGCCAAAGGCAGCACAGCAACCCCCAAGATCACTGAACCTCCTCCATATTTAACTATAGGGAAGATGTTCTTTTCTTTGAAGGCTTCATTTTGTTTTCTCGAAATATAGAGATGTGGTTTCTCGAAAAAGCTCTAAGTTGGTCTCATCTGTCCACATGGCATTCTCCCAGAAGGATTTTGGCTTGTTCAGGTGTGTTTTGGCAAACTCCAGTCGGACTTTCTCGGCAGTGGGGTCCTCCTGGGTCTCCGATCATAGAACCCCCTTTCATTGAGTTGGCGACGGATGGTGTGAGTTGAAACTGTCGTACCTTGTGTCTGAAGTTCAGCTTGAATCTGTTTGGCAGTTGATTGAGGTGCTTTCTCCACCATTTAAACAATCCTTCGCTGCAATCTTCGATCATCTTTTCTCTTGCGGCCACCTTCTGGGAGGTTGGCTACAGTGCCATAGGCCTTAAACTTCCTGATAACATTGCGTACGGTGGACACAGTAACATCAAGGTCTCTGGAGATGGACTTGTAGCCTTAAGATTGTCCATGCTTGGCTACAATCTTGTGTCTGACCTCAGACAATTCTCTGGTTTTCTTTCTTTTCTCCATGCTCATTGTGGTACACTCAGTGATGCAAAACAGCAAAATGACTCCTTTTCTTTATTCAAACTGGTTGAATGAGTGATTTTTATATTGCAGACACCTGCAATTCACCATCGGTGAGTTCAATTCCAAAGTAAAGGAGAATCACCTGCTTGAAATCCAATTATTTCTAAACTTCTAAAAGGTGCCAATAATATTGTCTGGACCATTTCAGGATTTCTGTGTGGAATAAGCGAAGATTGTGTTTTTTCAGCTTTTTTTGTTTGTTTGTTTTGTTCCACTGCAAACCAAAGAAATACATGCGGATATCAAAATATATTTTAATTTCAACAATTTTCTGGAAGAAATGGTGCAATATTTGAAAAAAGTGCAAGGGTGCCAATATTTTTGGCCACGACTATTATTTATGGAACTACTTCGTTATTGCTTACAATGTGTAAGCAATACCCCACTTGTATATATATATATATTGTTGCAGATCTCCTGGTCGGCTTTCTCCCCTTACCAAGGGGAGATTAGTCCCCTTGTCTTTGACTAGTCGACTGGATCCGGGGCTATGACGTTCCTTCCGGACGGTGTTAAATAGGGTTGTAGGCCGAATTCCTATTACCTAAGTACCAACGCCGCCGAGGAAGCAAGGAAATAAGCCCCGCCCGAATCACGGTTATAGGTGGAAACGCCGAGCGGTAGCGAACCGTGACCCGAGCCGTGATCAATGGCTAAACCCGATCTGAGCGGTTCCTAATCGTGCCACGCTTACCCAATGGAGTAAATCACTGATATGGTCGAATCAGGAAGAAACAAGGAATAACAGTTGGTTTATTACACTATGTACAATGAGAAGAAGAAGAGCACACAGTGCAGCCTTATACAGTCTTGTACTTATCCCAGGACAACGGGCCCGTTTCACACTCAGACACACTCACACGAGGTTGTAGATGGTCAGGTTGATGGTCAGGGATGATGTCCAACAGCTCGTTCTCCGGCCCCCGACTCGCACCGCGAAGAAGATGGTCAGGACGGTAGAAGCTCCCCGTGGGTCGTTGGCGCAGATCGGACAATTACGGGGCGAACGGTAAGCTGGGCTTAGCGGTTACACTTGCGGTCACGGCCGCGTACATAATAACTGAACCGGCGCTATATGCGCTCCCCATACAAGTTCATAGGCGCTCCCAATACAAGTTCATAGGCGCTCCCAATACGAGTTCATAGGCAAGGCGCAATTCCTTCCAGAACTGTACACACTGCTCTCCCGCAGAAGTCCTCACAACCCTCCGCTTCAACCAGTCCTCATCAATTCTCGTATCAGTCCTCCCAACAGTCCTCTCGACAGTCCTTTCAAGGGCTTTGTGCGTGCGCTTATATAGCGCCACCCAGCGAACCCTCTGGAACTTGCCAGCCGCGCCCTTACCACGCCCCTCACGCCATGCCCTTAGAGCCCTGATTGGTTATGGCTCTTACCGTTGCTGTCTCCGCCGCTCCACCCTCGACGCCGCCACACCCCCAACCCCACGCTCCTCCCTCTCTCAGGCCTACCTCGTGTCATTTGACTAGGGAGCATCCTAATGCGAGGTGCAATAGCCAAAACGGGGCGCTTGATGGATTCTGCCCGAGGTAGATTTGGAGGGTGGAGGCAAAATGAAAGGGGGCCTATCTTATTTCTTTTACACAACGCAGATGTTACTAGGGAAATGGCCTTATACTCACACAGACTATGACATAACTAATATCGTAAATGGGCATACGTGTTGCTTGTAGACTAACTATGGGGGCAAACCTTTAACCTTTAATGATGTTATATGTACACTCTCAAAACCGCAACAACATATTGTTGTGGATATGAGAATGTTTTTTTATTTTATTGTTGTTGTAAAAGGTTGTTGTAAAAGGTTGTTGTAAAAGGTTGTTGTAAAATATCACCCCTCCTCCCTCCGTTTGTGGTTGTATAAAGGTCAAAGGGCGTTTCCGTAGTTAGTCCATAAAACATACATGCAGGACACGATATATCTTTTTTTGACAGTTATATCCTTATTATGTGTATTAGTGTAAGGCTGTGTCTTCCATTAATTGAAATACTCCATTGCACCAGTGAAAGAGAATAGATCCCCTTTCCTTCCCATCCCCAAAAATCTCCCTTTCCTTCCCATCCCCAAAACCTCCATTTCCATATTACATCCCCTCTCGTCACTGCTGAGCCCTCGATTCCCAATCACCTCCCCTCCAATAACCGCCATTGACCATGTGCTTTGAGTCGGAGAAGAAAGGCGTGTCTCCACCTCGTCAGAGGGGAGGAGGGGCGTGCCCGCCCATCGTCATCCAGGGCGGAGCCCGAGGGTCGCGCGACCAACCAGGGCCGAGGTGAGCACCCCGATGGGCGTGTCCAAAACGCCGGGGGCGTAATCGCTGGAGGCGCTATAAAAGGCGCAAAACTGAAGTGGTCAGGAGGAGTTGGTGAGAGATGCACTCTGAGTTGGTCTGAGTCGGTTGCCAGTAGAGGGTCTGAGTCGGTTGGTCACAAAGGGTTGGTCTTGGTGAGAGAGGTCTGAGTTGGTCTGAGTTGGTCGTCAAGAGAGTGGTGGTAAAGAGTGAGGGACCAAGAAAGAGTTGAGGGTTTAGACGAGTGGGACAAGGCCTGGCAAGGCAAGTGGAGGCGGCAGCAGCAGCGACACCCGGCAGCCGCTTGGGGCCTGGGCGGCGGTTTGGAGCAGGGCCGAAAAGGAACGGCGGCTGCTAAACGCGCCGATCGTGCTGCATGACCCCCCTTTGGACCTCCCTCTCCCTCCAGCCCTCCACATCCTGCGATTCCTGCAACTCCCCGCGTGAGTCAGTGTCTTTTGTTTGTTCTGTCCTGGGATAAGTTAAGCCTGTAGATAAGCTAGTATTTGCACTGTGTCACCTGCGTCTTATGTGTTGTAAATAAACTTAATTGCTCCTTTTTGCTTGTGTGTGTAAATAATAAACCCCATTACTCGTCTGTACGTCTTCTCGTTTTAATTCCTTTTCCTCTTTGCATTCGTCGTTTTTGTCTTTTCCCTCATTGAGCAGCTACGGTGCGATACGGCCAAAGTTCTGGGTGAATCGGGTGAGTTTTGTTAGGTCGCGGTCTTACACCACCGCTCGGTCTATAACATCTGTCCGCGACCTGTAACAATTGGTGTCGGGGAGAGATCGATCCGGAGCGCGCTTCACGCGCTCAAAATTATAAAGTACCGAAATTTATTTTGTTTTATAAAGTAAAACCCGAATTTTGAAATCGCGCCATGGCTGTTCAAGGCGACGGGATGCCGGTGGGAGAGATAGAGGGGTTAGAAGTAACCCAGGACTTCGGGGAAGAAAGGGAAGAGGAGAGCAATGAGGTGGTTGAGGGTGTATCAGGTGCACAAAATGGCGGCCTCGCGCACATGGTTATTGTGGCGCCAAATTTAGCCACGCCCGTGACCGTAGCAGCGCCGCCGATGGATTGGGGCCTTTTTATGATCCAAATGAAGGCCCTTATGGATGCTCAGAGTGAGCAAATAAGGGCTCAGAGTGAGCAATTGGGCGTAATGGGGGGCCAAATGGGCGTAATGGGGGACCAAATGGGGGTAATGAGGGACGAAGCGAGGGGTACTGGGGAGGAGTTAGACAAGAAATTTGGGAAGTTAGACAATAATTTTGAGGGGTTAGACAACGGGATAAAAGAAGTAAAGAGTGGGTTAACGGGGGTGGAAAATAGAATGGCTGCCCAGGAGAATCAGTTAGAAGGGGTGAAAAATGGGTTAATGGGGCTAGAAAACAGGATGGAAGGCAAATTGCGGGAGATAGGGGAGCAATCCGCCCGAGAAATTAAACAAATGGGAGAGCAGATAGAGGAGGTAAAAATCGGGGTAGAAACCAAACTGGATGCTCAGAGGGATGAATTGGGACAGATGAGGCTGGCATCTACAAAAGAGATGGGGGAGATGAAGGAGGAGATACGTCGGGGTGTGGGTGAGGAGGTCTCGGGGCTACGCGAGGAGGTAAAGCGAGGCGAAAAGCGTATAGAGAAAGAGGTGAGAAATAATACGGCTAAGTTACAAGGGGGCATAGAGGGTCTGACGGAGGAGGTGGAACAGCTGACAGAGGGACAAACGAAGTTAGTGGAGCAGGTTCAAAGGAACACTGCAGTACTCGGAGGGTTAAAGGCGACACAAAAAGAAATTAAAAATGACTTGACAGCGACACAGAGGCAATGTCAGATGGTACGGGAGGAACTGACAATGAGGGTGGACGAGGTGACAGAGATAATGGAGACAAAGGACCGGCAGGTGAGGATGCACATAGAGACGGTCACGGTAGCCTTAGAGGACGAACTTGAGGAGACGCACCGAGAAATAAAAGAGGTTAAACAAAAATTAGAGGAAGTGGAAGAGGGGGTGAGTGAAATTAAGAAGAGACGGAGAGAAACTAAGAGAGAAATCCAGGAGGAGGTAATGGAATATGTGCAAGGTCGGTGCTCAACTCATGATGTGATGCTCACTAACCAAATAAAAAGTTTGCAGGTGGCAAAGGAGGTGCGAAGACGAAGTACGGAGGTGAGTGGCAATGTATATGATGTGAGGAAAGCTTCAGTCGGCTTGGGGATTGGTTTGGATCCGGGTGTTCGTGAAAGGCCGTTGGTGAAGTGTGTGACAGGTCAGGGGTGCGAAAAAAGAGGTGTGCGAGAATGTCCGACCATGGGGTGTGTGAGGAAAAAGTGCACGCCGAGGAGTGAGTGTGCCGTCAAGAGTGAGTTGGTCGAAGCGCGTGTGCGAGGGGGTACATGGAAGCGCGGTGTGGTGAGTGTTACGGAGGAAGTAACGAAAAAGTGTGCGCGAGAGAGGTGTGTAACGGACGGGTGCATGGGGAAAGCGCATGCTGTCGAGAGTAAGGGTGAGTGCGCTGTCAAGAATGGAGGTGAGAGTAGTGAGAGTGAAACGGAGCGTGAGTTGGTTGTGACAGGTGAGCGAGGATGTACACCTGGAATGGAAGGATGCACACCTAGAATGGTAGAGCGTGTGTGGGAAGGCACATTTGAGTTGGTAGTGAGGCACGTGGTTGGGTGTGCGAATGAGAGCACACCCGTGATTGTCACAGAGGAAGTGACCGAGGAGGGGGCGCGAAGAGGTGTGTTGGTGAGGTGTGCGACCAACGAATGTGTGCCAAAGTGTTCGGTGGTCAGGTGTGTGACCAAGTCGGCGAGCGGAATGAGTGTACCGAGGTGTGTAAGGAAAGGTACGAGGAGAATGGGAACAGCTGCATGTATGAGCAAGAAAGGGGTAGCGTATGCTTGTAAGAATCCAGGTGAAGCGTCGACGGTAACCAGGCTAGAGGTTAGAACGACTTATAGCCGAATCAGGCCCTCGGTGCGCGTCGGGCAGCTTCGCGTGCCGCGAGAACCAGCGGGGATCCGAGCCACGGCGGGTTCGAAAGGACCGCCGTGCGCGATCCACGCTGGGCCTCGCGTGGAACGGCCGCGTCCGGGCTCCACTAGGCGGAGCGGGCCGCCCGATAGGAAGGGTCGTTATGGCGACCACGTTTTGTTGAGACGTGCCGGCAGGTCGAGATCGGGACATTGGATGGCTCCACGCCGAGGTGGTGCGTGGGATCTCGGCCCGGGTAAGCCCCCGCCCCTGCCCCGAATGCGGGACGCATCCAGCCGCCGGCACAAAAGAATCCGCGTTCATTGCTCGGCTGTACGAAGCCGGGCTGTAGACGTAAATTGGCGCACCGAGAGGATGTAATAAGTAGACGGGTGATAGTGATAATGGTAGTGATTCGATACGAAATTTGTAATAGTGGGTAGAATTGGCAGTAAATGGAAAATTTAGAATTGGTTGGAATATGGACGAGCAAAATTGATAGAGAGACCCCCGATGTGGTGGGATGGCAAATCCACCATCCCTCACAGGTGGGGCAAATGCGCTATAGCTTATGGGGTGTATGGCAGTGAAAACTAGCCCGGGTGGGTTAGGTTATATTGTAGGGATCTAGCGAAGATGACATTAGGTGACGTTAAGGTTAGTTAGTGACTGATACCTGTAGTGGGGACGCAGGTAGATTAGTGTGGATTATAATGACGTGGGAGCGCAATAGTTTAAAGGGACGACTGGGAAGCGCAAGTTTCAGAGGGGAGTAGTTAGCTGAGATGATGCCGTGTGTGTGAGGATTGAACAGGTGTGATTGCACAGGTGTGCAACTGAACAGGTGTGTGGAGCAGTGTATGAGGGAGTAGTGGTGATGTGTGTTGTGTTGACCAAATGGTCCAGGAAGAGGAGGAGGGTGCAGGTGGCACCAGGTAGGATTGCACAGGTGTGCAACGACAGGTGAATGAAAGACAGGTGTATGGAATAAATGGTCTGGAGGATTGGAATGGATGGTCGTGGAGTGAGAATGGTGGAAATTGTGGAGTGGAGTGGATGGTGCGAAGGTGTGAATGGGGGAAGAGTGGACCCCCATCACGGATACCCGGGGCGGGTAGTGTAAGTGTTAGGTAGAGGGTACAGGTAAATTGTGGTTGGATATTGGCATCTGTGGTGCGGGTGACAGAATGGTATTTGGATGGGTGCATTAGTGTTGTGGAAATGGCTGGGCGTGTAGCCTGTTAGTGTGTGTAGTTGGTTTGGGCACTCCACCACTGTGAGGATGTCGGCCAGGTGAGGCCGCAGGTGGGCTCTGGGAGCCGTTAGTGTCAGTGGGGCCCGAGGATCCGGAGGACGGACCCGGGTAGCCCAGTGCCAGAGAGGGCACCGAGTGGGGAGAGCGCCAGAGGGCCTTCCCCAGGTAGTTAGGTTAGGGCAGGGAGCAGGTAAGCTCGGAGGCAACTGCAGTGGTGGGGGTGTGCAGGTGGGTAGACCTGCTGGGAGAGTTACACGTCGCGGCCCAGAAATTGTGCGAGGGCACCGGGAGATGAATCGGGGGAGTGAGACCCCAAATTGAAAAGCACCACAGTTTGGTCAATGGGAATTGGTTTTTAGAACCCATAGTGTAAGTTGGCCAATGGATTGGCAGGGAAAGACCCCGGGTAGTGTAAAGTGTGTTAAAGTCATTTAGAAAATAGTTAGGATGAAGGATCTCCTCGCACCATCTGCATCCACTCACCTGAGGTGACAGGTACTCCACACCATGCCATGTTTTGATTATTTTTTATGATGCAAATGTTTGGATTGTGAGACGCATCATGACGTGGGTGTGACATTGTGCGTAATTCCATCTCTCCCTCCTTATGAGGATTGATGATGAATTGGTGATGGCAAATTTTGAAGTAGAGGGATTGTAGAGACGAATTTGGTATAGGGGAAATATGGGGAAGACGTGACAGTAGTGACGAATTTGTAAATGTGTAGATTTTTGTACATATGGGGTAAGGGCAAGGGTAGGGTAGGTGACAGGGGGGTGACGTACGGTAGGGACGAGCTTTCTCACTTCGCCCTCCGTACGCATTTCGCCTTGCATTGCCTTATTGATGTGTACCCTTGTGACCTTACCCCTCGCTCAATTGTCTTTCCCCTTTTGTCTCCCACATGACCTGTGCGCCGTTGGGCGCCGAGGGGAGCGTGCGTGGGTCGGCCATTGTGCGCCCGAAATTCCCAGAACCAGCTGTCTGCATCGATGCACCACATTATGGACCACATGCCTGTGGCCGAGCACCACTTATGGACCCCATGGGTTGGGGCATGGCCCCTCTGCTGGAACCGGCCATGAGGGCCCGAAATCTTGCTGGCGGACCTTGGCCACAGGGCACCGGTGCCCCACAGGTGAACCACACATAGTCGGCCCTGTGGGCCATAAATAAAGCAAATAAAAAAGGACACATTGGGCACACTTTATTGAAAATAGGCCGCCAGTAAGCAAAGCAAAATGAAAATGACAACATCTGGAAGACAAATAATAATCACCAGCAGAGGGAGCCGAAGAGCAAGAGACCACCTGCAGGGTTAGGGGTTGTTGATTTTATTTTATTGTTGAACATTGATGAACAATGGTGACTGCACCGATTGGTGCTTGGGCTTGTATTGGTGCGTTTTTGGGTGCGTTCATGGTGCGTCGATGCAGAGCAGACTGTCTCTCCCCCCCCCCCCCCCCCCCGAAAGAACAATTACAGGTCCTGGGTTAGTTTTGTAAATAAAAATAGCGTCAATTGTAAATAATGCTTCCCACCGTCAGTGTGTAGTTTGAAGACCATTCCGCAATTCGGTTAACTGTGGGCGTAAGTCTGTTAGGCAGGGTGCAATGGAGCAGCGGGACACATTTATTATGTTTTAAAACTGTCGCACTCAGGGTCAGGTTAAAAGTAGAGGGAACTACACCTACGTGCCACACTAAGGTAAAAGTTATAGGCCCGGGACGTGCCTAAGGGGAGGAGGGTGCAGTGTTGTGGATATGAGAATGTTTTTTTATTTTATTGTTGTTGTAAAACGTTGTTGTAAAAGGTTGTTGTAAAATATCACCCCTCCTCCCTCCGTT
Organism: Myxine glutinosa; assembly: GCF_964187855.1. Classification (NCBI taxonomy): domain Eukaryota; kingdom Metazoa; phylum Chordata; class Myxini; order Myxiniformes; family Myxinidae; genus Myxine; species Myxine glutinosa. Next base: position 218,856,517 of record NC_136261.1, on the reverse strand, counting down.
TGTGGTTGTATAAAGGTCAAAGGGCGTTTCCGTAGTTAGTCCATAAAACATACATGCAGGACACGATATATCTTTTTTTGACAGTTATATCCTTATTATGTGTATTAGTGTAAGGCTGTGTCTTCCATTAATTGAAATACTCCATTGCACCAGTGAAAGAGAATAGATCCCCTTTCCTTCCCATCCCCAAAAATCTCCCTTTCCTTCCCATCCCCAAAACCTCCATTTCCATATTACATCCCCTCTCGTCACTGCTGAGCCCTCGATTCCCAATCACCTCCCCTCCAATAACCACCATTGACCATGTGCTTTGAGTCGGAGAAGAAAGGCGTGTCTCCACCTCGTCAGAGGGGAGGAGGGGCGTGCCCGCCCGTCGTCATCCAGGGCGGAGCCCGAGGGTCGCGCGACCAACCAGGGCCGAGGTGAGCACCCCGATGGGCGTGTCCAAAACGCCGGGGGCGTAATCGCTGGAGGCGCTATAAAAGGCGCAAAACGGAAGTGGTCAGGAGGAGTTGGTGAGAGATGCACTCTGAGTTGGTCTGAGTCGGTTGCCAGTAGAGGGTCTGAGTCGGTTGGTCACAAAGGGTTGGTCTTGGTGAGAGAGGTCTGAGTTGGTCTGAGTTGGTCGTCAAGAGAGTGGTGGTAAAGAGTGAGGGACCAAGAAAGAGTTGAGGGTTTAGACGAGTGGGACAAGGCCTGGCAAGGCAAGTGGAGGCGGCAGCAGCAGCGACACCCGGCAGCCGCTTGGGGCCTGGGCGGCGGTTTGGAGCAGGGCCGAAAAGGAACGGCGGCTGCTAAACGCGCCGATCGTGCTGCATGACCCCCCTTTGGACCTCCCTCTCCCTCCAGCCCTCCACATCCTGCGATTCCTGCAACTCCCCGCGTGAGTCAGTGTCTTTTGTTTCTTCTGTCCTGGGATAAGTTAAGCCTGTAGATAAGCTAGTATTTGCACTGTGTCACCTGCGTCTTATGTGTTGTAAATAAACTTAATTGCTCCTTTTTGCTTGTGTGTGTAAATAATAAACCCCATTACTCGTCTGTACGTCTTCTCGTTTTAATTCCTTTTCCTCTTTGCATTCGTCGTTTTTGTCTTTTCCCTCATTGAGCAGCTACGGTGCGATACGGCCAAAGTTCTGGGTGAATCGGGTGAGTTTTGTTAGGTCGCGGTCTTACACCACCGCTCGGTCTATAACATCTGTCCGCGACCTGTAACAATATATATATATATCCCCTAACTTGACGAGGTAGCAAGGCACAAATCGAGTTCCATCACAGCCAATGCTGCACGACCTGTCACACTAACACATTGTCTCTGGCCTGCTGATCACCAGTTAGGAGGTGGGATTGCAGTCAATGAAAAGTTAAATGAAAGGAGCAACTCTGACATGACAAGGACATCATGCACAAATTATGCTGAAATCACTTCCAAACTAGGATGGCATCCGTGTGACACTCAGGTTTATGCCTCTATGGTCACGAACAAATGAAAGCAGAGCTGCCGATCCAGATTTTGCCTGTTATGGGCGGCTCTGAAACTTTTGCAATTTAAGTTATTGAAACTTTTTCAATTAAAAAAAAAAATTTGGGGCAAGTCTTTTTATCCATTTTGTTTCTTTCCAAACACCCTTAAAGCCATGGCATATTTCACGATCAATAATGCTGTGTTGTTTTTTGTATCTTGTAATCAAAAAATACTGTTGGCTTATTTTTGTATCATGTATGATATAAAACATTCACACAAGTCAAGATGACGACACCTGTTTTGTTAACACCTGTGGTGGATGAAAATTAATTTTTGATGGGAAGTAGACAGAAGGATGACGCTTGATTATGATTGGTCTTCTCTACTTTACGTTAGGGTGCCTTCACATACACGGATTATTCTTACGAGTCCTTACGGATCGCCAACTCGTAGTCAAGGAAGATGATTTTTGACATGTCAAAAGTTGTTGCGAGTTGTGACGAGTTATCTACGGATACCAGCGAGTTATTTACGGATGCTTGTGATTGACTACGAGTTGGCGATCCGTAAGGACTCGTAAGAATAATCCGTGTATGTGAAGGTTGCATTATACACACATCAATATGCCTTCTCAAAACTGGAGTAGATCAAAAACCTTCAACTTAGGATTTTCCTATTTTAAGGTTTATAAACATGCCTCCAAATCGATTTTTTTTTTAAATCAAAACAAATTAGAGGAACCAAATATTTTATAACCAATAAGCCACAATATAACAATTGCAGCCAATCTACATTTTCACATCCTGGTATTCCCACAATATAAAAGTGCATATATGAGTTTTTTTTTTAAACAAAACAAATTTATAAAAATGCTTACAAACAACATGGATGCATGAATGGATGATTCTTCTCATGCCATCAGGTGCATAAGGCTGCAGAGGACATTTCATTGGCTAGTGAGCACAATCCTGGATGTGTCACCACTCCGACGCAGGATATTCAAGTGGCTTATTTCCCAGAGCTGGTCACATTTTGCTCAACATCGGAATGATGACAGACCGAGTCAACCCCCCTCGTGTCATTCTGGCATGGCTGGGGCTTGAACTCAGGACCTTAAGATCTTTAGCCAACCACCAATCAAAGCAGTATGGAAGTGGTTGCAAAATCATGCTCACCAGCCATGGTGTATGAAACAGCAGCACAGTCTGTGTCTGTATCATAAGGTTCTCCCTCAACAGCCTCATTCAAAGTTTCATCATAATTCAGAGAAACGTCATCTTGGAAAAACTCTGATTCTCCTGTGTTTACTTCACCTGCACACACATGGTCATATCAGCAAAATGCAGGGAATAACAAATTCAAGTGAAAAGTTTTTAAAGGTTTCTGGATTTTTACATTGATCAAAAACCTTGCCTTGTTCATTGAAATCATCCGCATCATTAAACTTAACTTTTGTCTCCTTCGGAATACCTGCATATGAAAAAAGAAGCACACAACCAACACATTATTAGAGAATACAGCAAACTCAAAAGACAACCAAAGCCATTGTTCCTATATAAAGGCATGGGGAAAAGGAGAATGGGGGTGAGGCAGAGGGGGAAGAGGTGAGAGATAATACCTTGTTACTTCAACTTTACATCATGAAAACTTTCATCCACAAAACGTTCTACTTACCGGGTTGAAATGTGGCGATATTTCTCCCATCCTCGAAGGAACCATGACAGTGCTTTGTGTCATCGTACGTACTTTCCAACACCTCATGGGATGGAGGAATATCTACTGGATCTGTTTCACCTGCAAAAAATTCAAAGTTAGGTCACCAAGATATATTATGTGATGAGGGAGAATAAAACCCAAACAATACAAAGCCTCTTGGGATGGAGGAATATCTACTGGATCTGTTTCACCTGCAAAAAATTCAAAGTTAGGTCACCAAGATATATTATGTGATGAGGGAGAATAAAACCCAAACAATACAAAGCCTTGCTCACCAGCCATGATCTTGTCGTTGATCAATTCTCATGAAATAGATTTTACTAAAACAGAGCGAAAATGCAAATTTACTTTTAAAGTATTGTTATGGATCTGGGGTTCGGCACAAGAAGAAACTCCTCAAACTCATCCCAACCTCCAGTCCTGCAGGCTGACGTGCCATGGATAACTCCACCACCCAGCAGATTGTGAAGCAACTACGAACGTCAGATGGCCAAATCTCCCAGGGTCCCTTGTATGACGCCCTTTACCTGGAGACAATATAGCCAAACAAACCGAGGATCGCGCCCTCAGTACGCACTTACATTACTGCTGAACGGAACAGAAGTGCAGCACCGACTATATTTCAGCAATACAAGTGGGGTAAACTTCACAGCTATCACGATTGCGGCCTTTTCTGGATCAATAAAGAAAATACATCACAATCAGTTTGGAAGAACGTGTACAGGGTTTATTATTTACTTTAGTAAAGGGCAAGGAAAGGTATGGGCACATTAAAATAAGATGGTTTTTATGCACAAACAGTACAGCAGACATGCATTTATTTGTGTGGTGTGGCAAAAACACAACAATAGGGGAATTAGTGTGGTGCGCATTGTACAGAAGAGAAGAGACAGTGCAGATATCATCCATCAAATTGACCCCTTATTCCTTTTACTTATGCCACCATAACAATGGCACCAAATCAGGCTGGTATCAGAGGAAAGGTTAGACAAGGGTGAGTGATCGGGGCATTTCCAGGCATTGGTGACCTCTTTGCTGACCCATGGACTGGCGAGCCTGAGCTGATCTCAATTGCAGGAATCGTAAGGAAAGTGTACTGGGATTTAGGAGTGTCGCTGTATGTAACGAGCCATTTCCTTGCAGTGTGGTTGGTCTGGTTTCCTGCCCTATCTGAGCACCTGTATGGGCCGAGCGCTCATCCCGCTCCGTTCTCCACATGCTCCATCAGCATTTCACTCGTTCTACAAATGCTCCACCAGCATTCCACTAGATGAAAGCCAGACTGAACCGCAGAAGATATGAGCGCTCTTCTATTCATACAGCTTGGGAGTGGGGGTGGGAGGAGGGGAGGAAGCAGGAGGGGAGGGATGGAGAGTTTGGTGGCCTTCGTAGGCAAGGTTGCCATGTAAAGGTCATGCTCTGCCTCTTCTGTCCTGAGCATGATGTGACCATTGGTCAAGGCTTGCCTCAGCTTGACATCACACTCCTTCAGAGACTGCTGTGAGGAAAATGGTCCAAGTTGTCTTTGGTGTGGACCACGCGCATCTGCTCCCAAATGAACATGGGGCTGGATGCAGTGCTCCCTCATGATTTGCTGAATAAAAGGAGCGGTCATTGCAAGCGGAGTAGTTATTGTTGGAAGGAGGGCACAACGATATGGTCAGCACAGAGTGTAGTTACGTGTTGAAGAGGAAAACAAGGCTTGGTCGATGGCGGAGCAGGGCTTTAGCTGCGAGCGTCGATGGCAGAACCGACTCAAACTGCAAGTGTAGCACTATTAGCGTCCTGGGCAGGTGAGATATTGGTTGCTGGCAGTGAGCCATAAGGTGGCTCAAGTGGTTGTGTTTGTCTTCTCTGATGTGGCACCGCCTGGCAATGGTGAGTGGGACCTGAAAGGTGAGCTTGAATAGTATGTTGAAAAGTCCACTGTGTTTTGAAGTGGGCAGGGTTATCACTGGCAGCAAAGAAACTGCATGTACGTAATTACAAGCTGGATCGCACCATTGTGAGGCAAAGTGACGGTTTGGTTTTGGCAGGAGGCAATTTGACTTGGGGTGTGGTTGCAAGTCGTTGTTCGGCAGTTAATGAAAGACTGAATGATGAGGAAAACCTACCTAATCCCACTCAATGGATATGCCTCTTTTCATCCATTACACAAAAGGCAGGGGGTCATATCAGACTGTCTGGAACATGTAATAATGAAATAACTCAGGATATGCTGTATGTTGTGTGCCATTGCTGCTTGGTGACGGTTTGCAGAACCGTAACAGTATTTTATATGACTCGGCCAGGTTTTAAACCACTGACCTCCCGGACTCTGAGCGGACGGTCTAATCATTAGGCTACTGAAGCTGGTGAACACCCCTTGTTTGATGGCTATGAACCATTGGACGGAATTAGTTGAAAACTGCTGGTTGCACTATAGTCCGGCAGCTAAGCTAAATATAGCATAACAATTGTGCATTTTGTGAGGAAAGCACCAAATTTGGCACACTAGTAGACTATCATATTATGAAAAGATCTGGATATTGGGCCATCTCAGATTCAGAGATTTGATTTTTGCAAGATTTGCAGATTTTGCAGATTTGCAAGCTGAGATTGCAACGCCAGGGACGGCCGACTCCTTCCTGCGAGCTGCCCACGTCACCCGCACAAGAAGAGCTCATCAAATCACTGCAGTGGCACTGCACATCCTGCAACACCGTGCGTATGAACGCCACTGTATGACATGCTGATGATGCAGAAGACCTGCCTGAGTTCGAAGACTGGTATCACCAGAGAGGAGAAGACATTCCCAACTTTCAGTACTGGGCAACTGTGCTGGAACTAGAGATGTTGGTACTGGTCTACGTGCGTTCTCTGCGGCAGGCTTCATTCACGATGTACCTTGATGCCCTGACGGAACTGGTCCCATGGTTCCATGCCTTAGACCACACACACTATGCCAGGTGGGTCCCTGTTCACCTGAGGGACATGGTTGCACTCCCAATGAAGCACCCAGATGTAACCAGAGAATTCAGGGCTGGCAACTTCACTGTACAGAAGACGAAGAAGGTGTTCTCTTCGATCCCAATCGACCAGGCGCATGAACAGAATAACGCCTGCATCAAAGGAGATGGTGGAGCAGTCGACCTCACTGACAACCCAAGTGCCCTGCGGCGTTGGATGATTGCCGGGCCAGAAGTTGCCAGGGCCATAGAAGAGTTCCAAGATGGCCATCAACACTGGGGGAGGCGAGAGGACACACGTCATCACGACCAGACACCAAGTGTGCAGAACTCTTTCGCCAAGGATGTCCGCGCCCTTGTCAGCGTCATAGAAGAGCTTGGCAACCCCTTTGAGGAAGAGAGCATGGATCTGGTTGTCCTTGACACAAAGGAAATTGCAGGTCCTGCTGCAGTTGAGACTGTCAGGAATGTGAAGAAGATTGGCCAAGAGCAGTTCCAGGCTTTCACCAGAGAATGCCTGGTGGAAAGGACCAAGCCAATTGATGATGCAATTCGTTGGAACAAGCTGAAGGTGTCAGTTTGGAAAATGGCTGCCACAGACATCAGGGGCTGAATTTGAGATGGCCCAATATCCAAATATGTTCATAATAGGATAGTCTACTAGTGTGCCAAATTTGGTGCTTTCCTCACAAAATGCACAATTGTTATGCTAAGTTGCCCCACTACTAGGGGGTGCATCCAAGAGGTTTTAGGCAGTAACAAAATGTCAATGTCCACAGAGTTCAGGGTGGAGGGAGGGCACCAATTATTTCCATGCAAATGTGTATTGTATAGCACCACCTGGTGGGAGTGGGTATTACAAGTCTCAACAAGAAAGAACATCAGATTGCAGAACCTCAGCAGGACGGGTTTTGTGTTCGTTAAAACAAATATGGCAGCCGAACCACGTGACTGATGACATTATCTTTTGTCTCCACCAATTTATCCCTAGATGACACAACAAATTCTTGATCGGATGAAGTTTTGTACTTGTTGAATTATGACGTCATAATGGAGGCACCTATGACAATCATTTAAAAAAAAAAAAAAAACCTTTAGAGGCCATTTTTCCCCGCAAAGCGGGGGTTGGCCTTTTCGGGGACCATGGTTGTTGTGGTTTTTTGGTCCCCTTTTTGAAGCAATGTTTTACGGCCGGATGCCCTTCCTGCGGCCAATCCTGTTTGTCGCTTTTTTACGATAAACAGGGAATTACCAGTGTACTGGTACTCAATTTGCCGACCTCGGAAGGATGACAGGCTGAGTCAACCCCCCTGGCGTTAATTCAGCAATCGACTGGGATTCGAACCCAGGATCCTTGGATCCTAAGCTGGCACCCTAGCCGCTAGCCCAACACCGTTTGACCAAAATATGACAATCATTAACATATGTTAATCCCCATGGAGAGCCATGTTTCAATTTTATCTATTCAGCACTTTCGGAGATAGAGGTGCAATGTTTTTTTTTTTCCAAGATGGCGGCCATACCACGTGGCCTATGACGTCATAATTATCAATAAAAAATCTGCAGTAGGAGTTGCACCTATGGTGAAAATTTCCTGTCAATCGGACCAACGTTTGCAAAGAAAATCATATTTATTCTGTGCAGACAGACAAATGGACTCGAATGCAATACCCTCCTCTAGCGAGGGCAACTAGAAAGGATCTGAAAATGCAAAGCCTATCTGCATCCGTTTGGATTCCGAAGTCTTCTTCCGTATGCTTAAAATAACAAAAAGAATAAAAAAAATACAAAATGAAAAATTATGATTTGATGCAGCCTTGACCTTTGAACTTTAGATCTAATCTAAAAAAATTAAAAGAACAGCTTCTAGCTTTTGATTGCTGAACCAATTATGTGACCCAACATGGAAATTCTTTAAAATTTCAGGTCAATCAGATGACAATTTTATGTAATGCTGACCTTTCACCTTTTGACCAAATTTTTAATTTCTCTTCTCCATATTCTCATAATAAAACTTTGTTGAAAATTTGATGCCAAATTGAAATGGAAGTTGAAATGGTAAATTGAAATTTCAGGTCAATTGGATGAAAAAACTGATTTTTAGGTGATGCTGACCTTTGACCAAATTATTAATTTGACTTCACCATATCATAATGAAGCTTCGATTAAAATTTGATGACGATAGCTCAAATTCGACAAAAAAAAGCCAGACGCCCGCTGCGCGGGGGATGGGCTAGGTATGTAATATGTATATATTTATTACATACCATATATAAAAGAGACCGAATACATTTCTCTTGTAGTTATTGCCACAAATATCACCGATATATAACCAATAGCAAGCGCCTTTCGCACTCTACCACTGGTGGCCGAACTTTGCAGTGACAAAAATGACAAAATACAAACCAACGAGGGGATGGTCACTTTTGGCCTCGTTACCATGGAGATGGTTCCACACTAATGCGATCAAAGGGGAGCGGCATGACAATAGGTGCACAATGACAAGCAAGCTCGTCGATCATGTTAAATGATGCAAACACAACGACTACGAGTCGTTTAAACCCCGGAGCGCTCAGAGGAAGAGTCGACAACCCTTATTCTAATCTAGAAATACACATATTCCGACCGCTCTTATTGACGGTTCGTATAAAGTACGAGGCTGTTGCTTCTCAAACTGGATTATTAATACAAAAATAAAAACCTCACCTTTCATGACGAGGTGACAGCGTTTCTTGCTTGTCTTATGATAATGGCGAATCGATGACACCGTAACAACTGATGTCAAAACGTGTTTTATACTCAAATGAGCCTCTGAATACAATGACTAAAGTGCTGCTACCATCGTATACCAACGACAACAAATCCCCAACGCAAAAAAAACCACAACTACAGCAGGAGCAAGATCTCGCGAGAGCACTTTATCTGTTCTTTCAAATGCAAATGTTTGCCGGACTCAAAGGACACGTCGTCCAGTCGCTGAGTCGGCTAGTAGACAAATACGAAACATAATTTACCCAGAACGAAAAGTACCTACTTTGGTTATTATGCGAAACAGAACAACTCGTCTCGCAAAAAAGTAGCACCAACTATACTGCCATGTCCGCAAGAAAACAGTCACATGCCAAAGCAAATGATTGGAAAGGTGAATTGAATTCAAATATATATATATATATTATCCTGGTTAAGGAACGTTTGTATATTAATACACTAAACCAACCAGCAACGTCATTGTTCCAGGTCTTTCATAATGAAATGGAAACGCCATCAATAAGGCGTGCAAAAGAAAATATAACGATACTGTGGTGCTGCGCACACACGACTCGATTGCCAGAGAGGTAGGCCACAACGCGTTGGTACAACAAGAGTCTTTATTCAGAGCTCGCACTTCAGCACTGGGCGGGCTCGAGCTTAGAGCCCGCATATATGTCCCGAGGCCACGCCTTAACCCCCGGGCGTGGCCGATCGGTCGAAAGGCGGGGCATGCATTTTAGTTCCCCGCCTGGACGCTCGCGCCACCCACTGGTGCGCGGAATTATTTCCCCTTGTGCCCGCCACACGCGCCCCCCCAGAATTCCCACGCACCTGACGGGTGAGCTTGCGGGGAAGCCGGATGACCCGGCCGAAACGCCCCCTGGCAATGCGTGCAGGGCTGGGGGGTAGCGGGACGGCGGGGCTGGGGGGTGCCGGGGGTCTGACCGCCGGGGGGCGTCCTCGACGCGGAGGCAGAGCTGCTTCCGGGGGGTGGTCCAGATCGAGGTGGGCTGGCTTGAGGCGGTCCACTGAGATACGATCCGGGGCACCGCCGATGTCGACGGTGAAATATTTGTCCCCAGTCTCCAGCACGCGGAAGGGCCCGTCGTACGGGAGCCGTAGCGGTGCCCGGTGGGCGTCGTGCCGGACGAAGACGTACTCCGCCGTGCGAAGCTCCGGGGCGACGTGGGAGGACGGGCAACCGTGGTGTGCCATCGGCACCGGGGCGAACCTCCGGGCGGTCTTTTGCAGGGTGGAGCGCTGTTGCGCCGCGGACCAAGGAGCCGTGGAGTCGGGGATAAATTCGCCCGGTACCCGCAGTGGTTGCCCGAAGACCAGCTCCGCCGAGGACGTGCGCAGGTCGTCCTTGGGCGCCGTCCTGAGGCCCAGCAGGACCCAGGGGAGCCTGTCGGCCCAGCTGCCGTCACGGAGGCTGGCCCGGAGCGCGGCCTTCATCGAGCGATGAAAGCGCTCGCACAGGCCATTGGCCTGGGGGTGGTAGGCCGTGGTGCGGTGCAGTTGGACGCCAAGCCCTTGCGCCACCGCACCCCAGAGCTCCGAGGTGAACTGGGGGCCGCGGTCGGACGAGATGTCCGAGGAGGCACAGAACCGGGCAACCCAAGTGGCGATGAAGGCTTGTGCCACATCAGCCGCAGACGTCGCCGCCAATGGCACGGCCTCCGGCCACCGTGTGGTGCGGTCCACCATGGTGAGGAGGTGGGTGAACCCCCGCGAGGGGGGCAGAGGTCCCACCAAGTCGACGTGGACATGGTTGAACCGACGCTCGCGCACCGTAAATGGGGCTAACGGGGCCTGGGTGTGGCGATGGACCTTTGCGCGCTGGCACGCGAGGCACATGCTGGCCCAGTCGCGGACGTCCTTCCTGAGGCCATGTAGTCTAGTAGGAAGACTAGGTCCCCCTGCACCCTCCGGAGATATACTTCTAATCAGTGTTTCTAGATTGGAAAAAATGTGTAGAAAATGACTAGCTATGGCCCCAAGCTGAAAAAATGTCCCACATACCATTTTTATGCAAATTACTGCTGCCATTATCAAAAAAAGACTAGGTCCCCCTGCACCCCCGGAGATATACTTCTAATCAGTGTTTCTAGATTGGAAAAAATGTGTAGAAAATGACTAGCTATGGCCCCAAGCTGAAAAAATGTCCCACATACCATTTTTATGCAAATTACTGCTGCCATTATCAAAAAAAGACTAGGTCCCCCTGCACCCCCCGGAGATATACTTCTAATCAGTGTTTCTAGATTGGAAAAAATGTGTAGAAAATGACTAGCTATGGCCCCAAGCTGAAAAGCTGTCCCACATACCATTTTTATGCAAATTACTGCTGCCATTATCAAAAAAAGACTAGGTCCCCCTGCACCCCCCGGAGATATACTGAAACTGGCAGTGACTGGTGATTGAAATGCGGTGCCTTTTTGTGTTTCAGGTCGAGGTACGTGAACTCCCCACGATCTACAGCAACCAGGAAGAGACTGATACCAGGGTGGTTCTGTACCTCCATCATGCTGCTACCATCGGATACAAGAACGCTGTAGTCAGAACACCGGACACAGACATCCTCCTGATCCTGCTCCACCATGCCCACAACATCAAGCTGACGGTGTACCTGGATACAGGGTCAGGGAAGCATCGCCAACTTGTCAACGTCTCTGAGCTGGCAGAATCCCTGGGAGAGGACTACTGTGCCACTCTCCTGGGGTACTATGTGTTCAGCGGAGAAGACTGCACCAGTGCCTTCAAAGGGAAGGGAAAAGTCGGGCCCTTGAAAAAGCTGGAGAAGAATCCCAGGTTTCACAGGGCATTCGGTGAATTTCACAGGGTATTTAGAAAAATAAAACTTTGTGTTAACGTCTGTGTAGACGGACCTTAATATGAGTCTATTATTTCGTAAAACTGTGATTATTTTGTAAATAAAGCACTAATTAGCATACTAGTATACCATAGACACATGTAATCATGTTATGAATAGTTCTATCATGATCTATGCCCTTCAAAACATGGGTCTAGACACCTTCATTTTTCAATTATCTGCAATATTGGCTGAGATATGTCAAAAATCGTTTTTTTGATAATGGCAGCAGTAATTTGCATAAAAATGGTATGTGGGACATTTTTTCAGCTTGGGGCCATAGCTAGTCATTTTCTACACATTTTTTCCAATCTAGAAACACTGATTAGAAGTATATCTCCGGGGGTGCAGGGGGACCTAGTCTTTTTTTGATAATGGCAGCAGTAATTTGCATAAAAATGGTATGTGGGACATTTTTTCAGCTTGGGGCCATAGCTAGTCATTTTCTACACATTTTTTCCAATCTAGAAACACTGATTAGAAGTATATCTCCGGGGGGTGCAGGGGGACCTAGTCTTCCTACTAGACTAATGCCAGACGAACTTCACCGCGACGAGCTTCTGGGAGGCCTTCGTGCCCGGGTGGGACAGGCCGTGGATGGCGTCGAAAACCGTGCGCTGCCAGCCAGCGGGCACGATGGGGCGAGGCCGGCCGAGGGAGACGTCGCACAGGAGGGCCGCGCCCACGACGTCGAACGGCACCTCGGTGATGCGGAGGCCCGTGACGGCGGTCCGCAAGGCCTGGGCGCCGGGGTCGGCGGTCTGGTCCTCCGCCATCCGGGCATAGTCGATCCAGAGGTGGACCGCGTGCGCGACAGACCGGGAAAGGCAATCCGCCACCGGGTTGTCTTTACCCGCGACGTGACAGATGTCCGTCGTGTACTCGGACACGGCAGAGAGGTGACGCTGCTGCCGTGCCGACCATGGCTCAGCGACCTTGGCTATCGCGAAAACAAGGGGCTTGTGGTCGACGAAAGCCGTGAACGGGCGGCCCTCGAGCAGATGGCGGAAGTGTCGGACCGCCAGCTGGAGCCCGAGCAGCTCGCGGTCGAAGGTGCTACAGCGGCGTTCGTGCGGGCGAAGCTGCCGGCTAAAAAATGCCAGCGGCTGCCAAGCACCACTCACCCACTGCTCGTGCACCGCGCCCACCGCGTAGTCTACGCGGCGGTGGTTTGGGCGATCGGTGCATTGGGCGCCGGGTGCGCCAGCATGGTGGCGTTGGCCAGGGCCAGCTTTGTGCCCGCAAACGCCGTGGCCATCGGCTCCGACCAGGCGATGTCACCTTTGCCCGGCTTGCCCCGGAGGGCCTCGTGCAGGGGGTGGAGGAGCTGGGCGACGTGGGGCATGAAGCGGTGGTAAAAATTTACCATGCCCAGGCACTCCTGGAGCCACTTGATCGTGCGGGGGCGTGGGAAATCACTGACCGCCTCCACCTTGGCCAGTAAAGGGATGGCCCCGTGCCTGGTGATGCGGTGCCCCAAGAAGTCGATGGCGGCGACGCCGAAACGGCACTTTGCGGGGTTGATGATCAGGCCATGCTGGCCCAGGCGTTCGAAAAGCGTGCGGAGGTGGAGCAGGTGCTCCTCCCGGGACGCGCTCGCGACTAGGATGTCGTCCAGGTAGATATAGATTTTTTTTTTTTTTTTTTTTTTTTTGTATACTGAATCGAAGCTCGTGAAAGGGCTGACATTTCCTTCACAAACAAATCAACCAGACAAACAAAATATATAAAAAGAGGGAGCGGAAGACAAGAGAATGGGAAGCACGCAAACACTTGAGAGCACACAACATTTAAGAGCAGGGAGATGTGTGGGAGGGAGAGGGCTTGGGGGGAGGAGGCGTGGGAAGGGGGGGGGGGGTGGGGGAAGTATAAAACACAAGGACACCAAGGACTTCCAGGACAGAAGTTGGTATTTCAAAAAGTGGAATTGGGGTGAAATTATCGGGGATAGAAAAGATCAAGGTTTTGGATGGGGGAAGATAAGAGATGGTGGTGAACAGCTGTTTTAAAGACCTGGAGGGTGGAGTGGGATTGAAGAGAGTGAGGGAGTTTGTTCCAGAGGTGGGAGAAAAGAGGAATGAAGGAGTGAAGGTGAGCAGAGAGTCTTGATTTTGGCAGTTTAACCATAAGAGGGTTGCAGGCAGATCTTGTGCGACCTGTAGGAATATTTGCGGGACAGAGCCCAGAGAGAGCTGGGGGGGCAAGGCCAGATAGGAGTCGGTAGAAGACGGAAAGACCACCAACCTGCCTGCGGTGAGTGAGTGAGAGGCCCTTGGAGTTAGCTTCATCGCGGGAGATTCCAATGATTCTGAATGCTTTGCTTTCAACAGCGTGAAGACAAGCTAGGTGTGAGGCAGGAGCACCAGCCCAGAGGGGACAGCAGTATTCCATTGAGCTGCGGATGAAAGCCTTGTACGTGGTGAAGAGCTCAGGTGTGCCAAGGAAGGACTTCGCACGACGGAGGATGCCCAGTCGGCGACTGGCTTTGGAGGCCAGATTTGAAATGTGGTTTTCCCAGGAAAGATCATGGCAGATAGTGAGACCCAAAAGTTTGAGTGACAGAACTTCTTGGAGAGGATTATTCAGAAAGTAGATGGGAGGGTTGTCCAGTCGGTCTTTTCGGAGAGACATCGTAAGAGTGTGAGATTTGTCAGGATTGAAAGACATGTTCCACTTGTTTGCCCAGTCTGTTATTTTGTCCAGGTCTGCAGAGAGTGAGGAGGCTGCAGACTGCCGATCTGAGGGATGAAGAATGGAGTGACAGAGAGTAGAGTCATCAGCAAAGAGATAGGGAGGATTTTCAAGAGAGTTGGAGAGATCATTGATGAAGACCAGAAAAAGCACAGGGCCCAGAACACTGCCTTGGGGAACTCCAGCCTGAACAGGAAGAGGAGATGAGAGAAACCCATTCAGGGCCACACGTTGACTACGACTGGAGAGGAAGTCCGCCAGCCATGCGTGGAGATTTCCATGGATACCAACAGAGGAGAGTTTGGTGAGCAGAGCGGGGTGCCAGACCGTATCGAAGGCACGTGATATGTCAAGGGAGACAGCTCTAATTTCCTGTTTGGCATTGAGGATGAAAGGTAAGTCGCGCAAGACGCTGTCCATGAGCCGTTGGAACGCCTGGGCCGCATTCTTCAACCCAAAAGGCATTCGCAGGAACTCAAAGAGGCCGAAAGGGGTGATGACGGCCGTCTTTGGGACATCGTCCGGTTGGACGGGGACCTGGTGGTAGCCCCGGATGAGTTCCACCTTGGAGAACACGGTCGTGTTCGCCAACCGGGCGGAAAAGTCCTGGATATGCAGGACCGGGTAGCGGTCGGGGGTGGTGGCATCATTGAGCCGGCGGTAGTCACCACACGGCCGCCATCCTCCGCCGGGCTTCGGCACAATGTGCAGAGGAGAAGCCCAAGCGCTGTTGGAGCGCCGTACTATCCCCAGCCGTTCCAGCGTGGCGAACGCCGCTTTTGCCACGGCGAGCTTCGTGGGGTCGAGTTGGCGTGCCCGGGCGTAGACCGGCGGCCCGACCGTGGGGATATGGTGCTCCACCCCGTGTTTGACGGCCACCGCTGAGAAGGTGGGCCGCATGAGGGCCGGGAAACTGGTGAGGAGGCGGGTAAACTCGTCCGCTGCCGGAAGCGTGCAGACTAACCTCGCCGGGAGGGAACCTTTCAGCAAGCCGCTTGGCAAGCCGCTCGGTGAGCCGCTCAGCGAGCTGTTCAACGAGCCGCTCAGCGAACAAGCGAGCGAGCTGAAGGTTTCGGCCTGGACGAGATGTCTGCGCTTAACGTCGACCAACAGCCCATGCGCACATAGGAAGTCCGCGCCGAGCAGGGTAACATTGGCACGCTGACGGTAACGAACGACCATTGAAAGCGCTGCCCTCCGAACCGCAGTGAGAGGCAATGCTTCCCGAATTTGCGGATGGGTGTACCGTTGGCGGCAAGCAAAGCGGGGCCCCGGCCCGCGGTTTGCTTGGCGGACGTGGAGGCAGGGAGGACGCTTACCTGCGCTCCTGTGTCGCAAAGAAAACGGCGCCCGGACAAGGTGTCCGTGATGAACAGGAGGCTGCCTGAATGGCCGACGCTCAGGGCCGCAAGTGAGCGCCGGCCAGGTCGTTTCCCGACCCGTCAAAAGAACACGGCGGGCGGCACGCCTTGCGGCCGAACCTGGCATGGTAGTAGCACCAGGTTTGCGGCGGTGGCCTGCCGGCGGTGGCCGTCCGCCGTGATGCCTCGGAGCTGAAATTGAGCTTCGGCCTGCACAAACCAAACGTCGGCTTGCGCTTCCCAAAACTCCGGGAGTTTGATTGTGACGGCGTTGGTAGCCATGGCGCGTTCGGGGGTCAGCAACGGCTGAACCAAACGGGGTCACCAGTGTGGTGCTGCGCACACAAGGCTCGATTGCCAGAGAGGTGGGCCACAACGCGTTGGTACAACAAGAGTCTTTATTCAGAGCTCGCACTTCAGCACTGGGCGGGCTCGAGCTTAGAGCCCGCATATATGTCCCGAGGCCATGCCTTGCCCCCGGGCGTGGCCGATCGGTCGAAAGGCGGGGCATGCATTTTAGTTCCCCGCCTGGACGCTCGCGCCACCCACTGGTGCGCGGAATTATTGCCCCTTGTGCCCGCCACAATACTTTATATAACAAGCATTCTGAGTATTGCCCTGCAATACATGTCCCCTACCGGCAGTCTGTCGTCTGGAAAACTGTTGGGGAAATTACCAAAGTTCAAAGTGCCATAACTTTGTCAAAAATGATCGAAACGTCGTGAAGTTCGAACTTGATCTGTAACTTATCATGAGGAAACCATGTACCAAGTTTGAAATCATTAGCATTAAGAGTTTAGAAAAAAAAGTCCGGAAAACTGTTCTTTGCGTGACGGACTGACAGACTGACAGACTGACAGACGGAGTGCAATCCTATAGTCCCCTCCGGTGTACACCGGTAGGGGACTAATAACACGGATATACGTCGTTACAAGGAACTTTGGCGCATAAATCATCATTACCATTATCACCACCACCGTCACCATCATCACAACCATCACTATCATCACCATCACCACCATCATAACCATCATCATCACCACTGTCACCATCACTATCATCACCATCACCACCATCATAACCATCATCATCACTATCATCAACATCACCATCACCACCACCTTCACTGTCATCAACATCACCATCACCACCACCTTCACTATCATCACCATCACCACCGTCACCATCACTATCATCACCATCACCACCACCATCACTATCATCACCATCACCATCATCACCACCACCTTCACCATCACTATCATCAACATCACCACCATCATCATCACCATCATCATCACCATCATCATCACCACCATCACTATCATCATCATCACCATCATCATCATCACCACCGTCACCATCACTATCATCAACATCACCACCATCATAACCATCATCAGCATCATCATCTTCATAACCATCATCATCACCATCACTATCATCACCATCACTATCATTACCATCACTATCATCATCATAACCATCACCATCACCATCATAACCATCCCCATCCCACTTCCCTCCCTCTCCTTCCTCTCTCTCCTCCCTCCCATAATATTCTCGTCACGAAGCGACCCTGCGTTTCCCAGCAACGCCAGGTACTTTTGATGGTATTTAAATAACGTGTTGCTGCTGTGGTTAATACGGAATGAGAAAGTGCCTTCATCGTTTTTGTAGTTTTCTTTTTGACGATCAATAACGAACAATATGGTTTTAATAATGTCGAAATATCGGTCATTTTAACGCCGTGCAGGCAGTTACCAAGTTTCTTATCGAGTGCATGCCAAATGGTTTCAGTTTAAGCACTCAAGCAAGCACTCCATTCGAAACCGTTGATAAGGAACGGCTGGCTTGCCAAGCGCTAGCTAGCTGCTTGGTAACTGAACACACCCCTATTAGTATTACTTCGTATCAATCGCTCCATTCAATATCATATCCATACGTACCATACTTTAAGAATCCTATTTAAAATTTACTAAACCATACTTATTCGTTTATAAATGTTATACTGGAGAGGAACTTTAATTGTAATAGTGACATATAATGAGGAAGTGATATACAGTATATATTTATTTTTTGTCAGTTTATTCCTTGTACGTTATTTGCTCCGTGCCATTTACCGTGTGAGAAAGAAAATCTGGCGGTGTAAGCGACGACGAATCATTTCGGCGGTGTAACACAAACACAGGAAATATTTATTCTACCCAAACTTGATTTAAGTTTATCGTTAAAAAATGAAGCACATTTCATATAATCTGATTACGTGTCGCAATTTAAACTTTTACCGTCCCACTACATAACGGTACTTGGATTGAAGAATAATCTCGAAGCGTGCGCGTTGCATTGTGGGAGTTCTGGTGTGCTTTCCTCAGCTCGAGCTCAGACTCAGACCTCAGTTGCCCGCAAAAATGATGGTAAGAGTTTGCAATCCAGTGTGATCCTATTGTTTGAGGCCGCAATTTTTATTGGTAGTAACTTCACAGTTAGAGATGTAGCACGGTACACGTTTGTAAAGGTTATTTTGAATGTATTTCCATTCAGTGAGACGTGATGTATACGACAATGCTTTGGCAACGGAATCGATCATTGTACAGTATTTTTTACGTGACCGGTAATGTGTTTGCTGTGGTGCAGAACGCTCCCATCATCCTCCTGAAGGAGGGCACGGACTCGAGCCAGGGTATCCCACAGCTGGTCAGCAACATCAGTGCGTGTCAGGTGGTGGCTGAGGCGGTCCGCACGACCCTCGGCCCCCGGGGCATGGACAAGCTCATTATGGACTCCAGTGGTTCGTTAATATTGCTCGATGTTGTCTCGCCAAATGCAGTCTGGTAAATCTGCTCGCAATGCCCTGGGTTCGTAGAGGTTTAAAGATAGACCCACTCATTCATGGCGACCCGCTCGTGTTTACCCGAATGTCTCTCTGATCTTGTAAATGTGATGGAACGCGTTCCCCATACCTTGGACTGGTGCCTGACCCTCACGACACCTTTCATCTGTCTTGTCATTTATTTTATTGGGATGTTATGTTATGTAGCTGCAAAATCCCTTTATCGATGTGGCCGATATTGCTTTACCTCATGGCTCATGGTGTGCTGGTCATGACAGCCAAGGGCTTGTGGGTAAAAAAAAGTTTTTCAAAATCCCAATCTTTGCAGTGTAATCCATTGATTTGTTGTATTCCATATCTCAAACTGGCGAACATGTTTTATATCCCTGCCATTTAGCAATCCCGGACCCCACAGGCTCGCGATCCCGGACCCCGCCGGCTCGCGGTCCTGAAACCCCGCCGGCTCGCAGTCCCGGACCCCGCCAGCTAGCAGTCCCGGACCCCACAGGCTCGCGGTCCCAGACCCCACAGGCTCACGGTCCCGGACCCCACAGGCTCGCGATCCCGGACCACGCCAGCTAGCAATCCCGGACCCCACAGGCTCGCAGTACCGGACCCCGTCAGCTAGCAGTCCCGGACCCCACAAGCTCGCGATCCCGGACCACACCAGCTAGCAGTCCTGAACCCCACAGGCTCGCAGTCCCGGACCCCACAGACTCATGGTCCCGGACCCCGCCGGCTCGCAGTCCCGGACCCCGCCGGCTCGCAGTCCCGGACCCCGCCGGCTCGCAGTCCCGGACCCCGCCGGCTCGCGGTCCTGAAACCCCACCGGCTCGCAGTCCCGGACCCCGCCGGCTCGCAGTCCCGGACCCCACCAGCTCGCAGTCCCGGACCTCACAGGCTCGCAGTCCCGGACCTCACAGGCTCGCGATCCCGGACCACGCCAGCTAGCAATCCCGGACCCCACAGACTCGCGGTCCAGGACCCCACAGGCTCGCAGTCCCGAACCCCACAGACTCGCGATCCCGGACCCCACCGGCATGCAGTCCCGAACCCCAAAGGCTCGCAGTCCCGAACCCCACAGACTCGCGATCCTGGACCCCGCCGGCTTGCAGTCCCGAACCCCAAAGGCTCGCAGTCCCGAACCCCACAGACTCGCGATCCTGGACCCCGCCGGCTCGCATTCCGGGTCCCCGCAGGCTCGCAGCTTGCACCATTAAATATGCATTCCTTTGAATAAGAATTTAATTTATAGCACAATATTATACAGTATTGATGTTTTATTGGCTTGGCAGTGTGTAGCTTAAAATTTAGATGAAATCTTTGCCTCTAATATATTACTTTTCTTGATGCTTTGTTTGACGTTGCATAGGCAAATCGACGATCTCAAATGATGGCGCGACCATTTTGAAACTTCTTGATGTGGTACATCCTGCTGCAAAGATACTTGTAGACATCGCCAGAGCACAAGATGCAGAGGTACAACTATTGGAGGAAATAAGCTCTGAGTTTGTGCAGAAATATTGATATAAGGTGGAGGTTGCTGGGGACATTTGCCGTTTCTACTATATAAGAGAGCTGTTGGTCTGTCTGTGTCGCCAATTTTCTCAGAGATGGCTGAACGGATCTTTGTCAAACTTTCAGAGGTTCATCAGTGAGTTATTGGGAGTGTATTAGGCAAAAAAATATTTTGGGGGAAAAAAAAGTTCGTTTTCTTATTTTAAAAAAAATTTCTCTATAGTGCATACGCCTTTTTGATTAATGACAGTTATATACAAGAACACAGTCCCATAAATAAATACAAAACAATCACCAGACATTTGAACACAAATAATAAAACTATTCTGGAAGCGGTCGAAGTTGGGGGTAAGGATTCTTCTTTTTCCTGAACGTCATCAAACTTAACTCAGAAACGTGATGAACAGCACATTTACCAGCAATATATTCATCGACTAGGTAAAATAATTATTTGATGTTTGTGATAGATTCTGATTTGGATGTAATTGCTTTTACATTATATTTGCCCTCATTTCAAAGATGTTAATGTTTCTTTTTTGGTTGAGCAACGCTGGGTACTCCAGCTATAAACACTTATATACCTTACTTGGGGTACAAATACAAATACAACATTGTCTGGGTGGTGACATAGGCTATGTGGCCGCGGCCTCACTCGGGGGTGTGGTGACCGGGAGAGGGGCGTAAATTCTCCATGTAAATGTGTACCGTGTAGCATCACCTGGTGATGGTGGCAGAGGGTATTACAATTTCCTTTTTTACCTGGGCTACACTGAGGTTATGAAGCACTCTTTGCATGGGAAAAATTTTCCTGCTTCCCTTCCCCCGCCTCCCCCCCCCCCCCCTTCCCCAAAACGGAGAGTCCTGTCAAAGCCACCCACCCCACCCCTCTTCCCCCCCTCCGACAATGCCGGGTACTCCTGCTAAAAAAAAAACAACAACAACAAAAAAAAACACCTTTAGAGGCCATTTTTGGCTAGTATGACATAATTTCATTGTATCATTTGTTTTCATGCCTGTCTGCGAGCGGGATATCTCAAAAAGCTATGGAAGGATTCGGACAAAATTTGGTGGACAGGTTGGTTGTGTGATGACGAATTGGTTCGATTTTGGTGAAAATCGAGATCCGCATACTATAAATTATTTGACCTGTTAAAGTGATTCTTCACCACAGAGAGATAGGGACAAAAACTATATATAGTACAATATCTAAAAATGTTATGGACAGATTATGACAAAACTTGGTGGATGATTTGGGTAGGTGAACCAGCCGATTAGAATTTGGTTCAAGTCCGGATTTAGATCCGGCCTATCGGTGGGTTCCAAAACGTAAATTGTTCAGTCTGGCGGAGGTACGTGAAAAAGTAAGTACACCCCATGTAAAGTTTTGACTTTTTCAACATATTTCAACATATTTCAACATACAGCTATTTGAACTTCATTTCAACAATATTGATAGATAAAGGTGATTTAATATAACAAATATCATGAAACATTTACATTTTGTAGTCCATTGTATAATTTAAATAAACATAAATGCAAATTTCGCTTGTGGAAAAAGTAAGTACACCCTTGGCTCTAATAGGTGGTTTTGCCCCCTTTGGCAGAAACAACCTCAAGTAGGCGTTTCTTATAACTGTCTACAAGTCTCTGACATCGACTGGGAGAATTTTTTGCCCACTCCTCCATGCAGAATTCTTTCAGCTGTGCGATGTTTGAGGGGTTTCTTGCATGCACAGCTCGTTTCAAATCCCCCCACGACGTCTCGATGGGATTTAGATCCGGGCTTTGACTTGGCCATTCCAGAACCTTCCATTTCTTTCTTTTCAGCCATTCGTTGGTGGATTTACTGGTATGTTTCGGGTCATTGTCATGTTGCAAGGTCCACCTTCGGTTGAGCTTCAACTTTGCGACAGATGGCCTCACATTATCCTCAAGCACCCTCTGGTACAATGAAGAATTCATTGTGGATTCTATGATGGTGAGCTGCCCAGGCCTTGATGCAGCAAAGCTGCCCCAAACCATAATATTTCCACCACTATGCTTTACAGTTGGTATCAGGTTCTTGTGGTCAAATGCTGTCTTTGGTTTTCGCCAAACATGTTTTCTGGTACTGTGGCCAAATAGCTCTACCTATGACTCATCTATCCAGAGCACATTGTTCCAGAAGTGCTGGTCTTTGCCTAGGTGTTCATTGGCAAACTTTAGTCTTGCCCTGATGTTCTTTCTGGACAACAAAGGTTTCCTCCTGGCACACCTCCCATGTAGATCAAATTTGTGCAGTCTCTTTCTAATGGTAAACTCGTGCACTTTGGCATCAACAGTGGCAAGAGCTACCTGTAGGTCCCGTGATGACATTCTGGGGGTTCTTAGAGACTTCTTTCAGCATCTTGCGGTCTGCTCTCGGGCTGAACTTGCTGGGGCGGCCTGACCTGAACAAGTTGGCGGTTCCTCCAAGATCCTCTCCAACGATGTTCTAATCATTTGCACCTGAGCTGGTGCACCTGATTCTAATTTTAGGTATTTGAAGTAGTGGTAAATGTAGGGGTGTACTTACTTTTTCCACATGCAAAATTTGCATTTATGTTTATTTAAATTACTAGGGCGTGCCCGTACTATATATATATCTAAAATTATATCCCCCCCCCCTCTATTTACATGAAATGGTTTGGTCCATTCGCAAAGCCAAAGCGAACGGCTTGCGAGTACGGTGACAATCCCCCCCCTCTATTAACATGAAATGGTTTGGTCCAAAGCGAACGGCTTGCGAGTACGGTGACAATCCCCCCCCCCCCCCTCTATTTACATGAAATGGTTTGGTCCAAAGCGAACGGCTTGCGAGTACGGTGACAATCCCCCCCCCTCTATTTACATGAAATGGTTTGGTCCAAAGCGAACGGCTTGCGGAGTTTGGTAAAGAAATCGCCATAGCGTGCACAAACGCGCAGGAAAGCGAAAGAATCGCAAATTAGTTTTAATTAGTTTTAAAACATAGTTTAACGCCAACATAGCGGCAACATAGTTTGCCAACGTGAAATAAATGAATACGCTCTCAAATGTGCCGTCCGAGGCAGAGTCTGTTCGCCACGTTCGGCACACGTGATAACTCGCTGCTCTCTGATTGGTTGAATCGTTTTTTGGACATAGCTCGGTAACTACTTGTCCGATTAATATGAAACCTTGAAAAGGCACATCCTCGGGTCCCCAGCAATATACCTGGCAAGTTTCAAGTATATCGGACCCGTGGTTGTCGAGAAACAGCGGTCACAGACACACAGACATACAGACATACAGAGATTACTGGAATTATAGATAGATACAATGGACTACAAAATGTAAATGTTTCATGATATTTGTTATATTATATCACCTTTATCTATCAATATTGTTGAAATGAAGATCAAATAGCTGTATGTTGAAATATGTTGAAAAAGTCAAAACTTTGCATGGGGTGTACTTACTTTTTCACGTGACTGTATGTGCCATAAAGAGTGCCGTTCTAGTTTCCTTACACTTTTCAAAAGAGAATGGGGAGAATATTGTAATCTGTACATCTGTCATGCTATCTTCTAAATGGTTGTGCAGAAATGATCATCCCATTGCACAAAGGTGTAACAACAGGCATTTTAAGGCCATTTCCCCTGCTAGAGCGGGGGTTAGCCTTGCGGGCCGGGCCCCATGACATTCTTCTCCATTTTGCCCTATGTTTTGAAAAACTTTACACAAAGGTGTAAGAGCAGTATAATTTCGGCTCCACCCCTTTGGGTGTGGTCAAAAGGTCAAATAACTAAAAATGCAATTACGGGCACATTTCTAATCATTTTTAAATGAAACTGTGTTTGCAACATTGGGTCATGGGTCAAAACAGGGAAAAGTTTTTACTCAAAATTTGATATTGGATCTGTTTTGTTTTAACTTTTTGCCATATTTACCCTCGCCAGAGGAGAGGGTATTGCATTTGAGTCCGTTTGTTTGTTTGTCTGTTTTTGTCCGCACAGAATAAATAGGATTTTCTCTGCAACCGTTGGTCCGATTGACAGGAAATTTACACCATAGGTGCAACTCCACCTGTAGAATTTATTTTTTAATGATAATTATGACATCATAGGTCATGTGGTATGGGTGCCATCTTGGGAAAACCCAAAAAACTTTGCGCCTCTATATCTCCGAAAGCGCTGCATATAAAAAATTGAGACATAGCTCATTGTAAAGAACTCTCCATGCGGAATAAAATATGTTGATGATGTCATACGTGCCTTCATTATGACGTCATAATTCGACAAATACAAAACTTCATCCAATGAAGATGAAATTTATTGAGCATCATCTGGGGAAAAATTGTGGGAGAAAAACAATAATGATGACGTCATTGGTCACGTGGTTCAGCCACCATATTTGTTTTAACACAAAAGCCTTAAAAACCACTGAAAACACGTCCTGGCGAGGGCCTGAAGTCTCTGATTGCTCTTTCTTGTTCAACTTTTTTTTTGGTAGGAGGCATGGGATTTGTGATGGCACATCATCGACTTCGCTCTTGTATTTGATCCTAATTTTATTTTGTGTTTTCGTGTGGTTGTGTGTTAGGTAGGAGATGGAACTACCACAGTAACCCTTCTGGCTGCAGAGTTACTTAAACAAGCCAAGCCACACGTTGAAGAAGGAATCCATCCACAGTTGATCATCCGTGCATATCGGAAGGGTGCCACCCTGGTATAAAGACGAAGGAATTCCTAATTGCCATTCGCTACCTTCTCGTAGGCTCAAGTTACCGATTTATATCAATAAATAATTAAATACAGATACAGAGACAAATATTAATCTATTTTGTTTATTCAGGCTGTGAAGCATATTTTGGAGATTGCTGTGAAGGTAAAGACGGATGATAAAGAGTAAGTCAACGTCACATAAACTAGGAATTTAAAAATATTTTCTGGATACTTTTTGCATTTACTTTTTTATCATTGTTGGTAAAATGATTTATGAACAACCATTCATGGAATGACATGAAGATTGCTTTTTTTGTCTGTGACTGCCTGCATAGAGAGTTTGTGCACCTACTGCGGCAATGTGCGGAGACTGCTCTCAGCTCAAAACTTGTAGCTCGGCAGAAGGAGTTTTTTGCCGACCTTGTGGTGGAAGCTGTTGGCATGTTGGATGAACACCTGCCCCTCAACATGATCGGCATCAAGAAAATTCAAGGGGGAGACGTTGAGGTACTGCTCGATAATGGGATCCAATAGAGCTGACTAGATGGATGGGATAGAGCAACTAAAATGTCAAACATGTGATGCAAATTATGCCATCTTATTTTGTTGCTTTGTCTGGAGTTTATTGAAGATGTGATGGAGCAAATAAAGATGGTGTTTGCTTCCAATGAGATGCAAGACAGCCTTGAGTGAAAACAAAGATGAGAAGCAAGATAATTTGACAATATTGGTACTAGTGTCATTTGGGCCCATCAAGGCTGGTCTTGAGTAGTCTATAGTGAAGCTGTTTGCTATGGGAGTGGAGTATACATTGAAATCAATCGTCACAGTTTGGAAATTTTAACATTGTATAAATTAATACGTGGAGGTGGGTGGGTTTGTTTGTGAGAGCAAACTGACATAGCTTAGCCATTGTATTGGCCATTTACCACGTTGCTCAGGTTGGGTTCAGTTCTTTATTTGATATATATACTATATATAGTGTTGCGGTTTTAGAAGCCACATTTGTTGTAAATAACTTGTAAATATCCCATCATTTAATAAAGTTAAAGGTTGCACCCTTAGTTAGTCCCCAAGCCACACGTAGGCCAGCATAGGAACTCAGTTATTTCCTTATTATGTGTTAGTTAAGGCTGTGTTTCCAATAGTTGAATCTGCGTTGCATCAATCAAATAAGGAGTAGGCCCTTTCGTCCATTTTTGCGACCTCTCTCTCCAATTCTGTTACGCGCCGTGGTTAGCGTACGCACAGGCGCCGCCATTGACCATGCGGTCGGCTCGAGGAAGAAGGGGGCGGAGCGCCAGGAACAAGGTGTGGCCACGTCAACTCGTCATCAAAGGCGAGGCCGGTAAGCCCCCACCAGCCAACCAGGGCTGAGGTGAGCTCGCCGAAGGGCGTGGCTTTTTGGCTGGCGTAGTGATCTTGAAGCGGGATATATAAGCGCGAGCGCAAAGCCCTTTCACGGACTGCGCCACGGACTGCCTTTTGATACGGACTTGGTCGGCAGCGTGCATTACAAACGGAGTTCTTTCACGGACTTCTTCGGGGTGAACTGCGCATACGGACTTGCGAGGACCTGCTCAGCGGCGCTCTTGTAAGAGAAGATATATGGCGAGAGAGGAGATACGGCGGCACTCATTGCAAATGCGCTAGCTGCCTGCCGAGTTTTCGCCCACGGAACCGGGGCGACACCTGGAGCCGGACCCCAACGCCTGGACCTTCCGCCCTACCAGCTACCATCCCCGTGTGAGTGTGTATGTTTGTCCGGGGTTGCAAGTTAAGACTGGGTAGTTAAGCCTGCCCTGTGTCCTTCTCCTTCTTCTTCTTCTTGTACATTCTTTCCTTTCCTCTTCTTTTTGATTGTAAATAAATCACCTTGTTATTTCTTGGTTTTTCCCTAATCCGATCGCCTCCGTCCTTTCTTTCCATTGAGTACCTGTGGCACGATTTCGGAACCGCTATAATCGGGTTAGTCTTTAACGGCCTGAGTCGCGGCTCGCTTCGCTCGGCGTGTCCATTAACGCCGCGGCTCAAGTGGGGCTCATTTCCTCGCTTCCCAGAAGGCGCTGGTTATTAGGTAATAGGAACAATTTGGCCGACCACCCTATTCAGCGCTGACCGGAAGTGATGTAATAGCTCAAGGACTCCAGGGATGGCCAGCTTAAAGGACAAGGGGATTGACCCCCCTCCCCCTTGATAAGGGGAGAGCCGACCCCCGAATCCGTAACTATATATATATATATATATATATATATATATATATACAGTGGAACCTTGACTTAAGAGTTTAATTCGTTCCGTGACCGAGCTCGTAACTCAAATTGCTCGTATCTCAAATCAAATTTCCCCCATTGAAATGCATTGAAATGCTATTAATCCGTTCCAGCCCGCCAAAAACCACACCAATTTTTTTTTAAATATACAGTATATATAAAAATATCTCGCGCTTTATATTTCACCTGTATGCAGCATACAAGTTGGCAGGATGGCCTGGACTGGAGGTACGCACACTTGACTCTAAAGTCTAAACTGTCCAGCCTGGGTTTGAATCCCGACCCAGCTATAACCTGTCATGGGTGAATCACAGGCAGGGTGATTCATCAATGTGTGTACCGCTAAACTGGGCGCCCCGTTTGCGTCCCATTAGTTGTTGGATGTTAAGGATCTCACCGTGTTTTCCACAAAGAGAAGGCGAGCTATCGCCGGCATTCTGAACAAGTTGTGGCCTGGCATGCTCTTCTCCTCTGCCGTTATATACGTCCTCCTCGACACCCCGCTCATGTTTTTCGACGATTGCGTGTTTTATATCCAAGCACATCATCCTCTTCTTCTTCTCAGCACTGCACTTGCCACTCACTTTCTTAGGCCCCATGGTTAAAACTAAGAAATTTTCCGAAATAACCAAAATGCGAAAAAAAAATGCAGCGCTGTACGACAGAGATACGTACTGTACTTGCACGGCAAGATAACCACGTGACCAGAACCCACCTGGCGGCGTGAACTCGAAATAACCAAAATGCGAAAAAAAAAATGCAGCGCTATACGACAGAGATACGTACTGTACGTGCACGGCAAGATAACCACGTGACCAGAACCCACCTGGCGGCGTGAACTCGAAATAACCAAAATGCGAAAAAAAAAATGCAGCGCTATACGACAGAGATACGTACTGTACGTGCACGGCAAGATAACCACGTGACCAGAACCCACCTGGCGGCGTGAACTCGAAATAACCAAAATGCGAAAAAAAAAATGCAGCGCTATACGACAGAGATACGTATTGTACGTGCACGGCAAGATAACCACGTGACCAGAACCCACCTGGCGGCGTGAACTCGAAATAACCAAAATGCGAAAAAAAAAAATGCAGCGCTATACGACAGAGATACGTACTGTACGTGCACGGCAAGATAACCACGTGACCGGAACCCACCTGGCGGCGTAAACTCAAAATAACCGAAATGCGAAAACTAAAATGCAGCGCTATACGACAGAGATACTGTACTTGAACGGCAAGATAACCACGTGACCGGGTGGCGAAAGCTCGTAACTCGGATCTCGGCTCGCATCTCAAAGCAATAAACCGCCGGAGCGACGGCTCGTATCTCGAAAAACTCGTAAGTTGGGGCACTCGTAAGTCAAGGTTCCACTGTATATATATATATATATATATATATATATATATATATATAAAATTATATATATATAAATATATACGTAAACAGACTTGGCATTTAATATGGAAATTTTTTTTTTCCTTGACGGGTTTACTTTCTGAACTCAGTATATCAATCTGGTGAGTTTATTTTGCCCTTCGGTGATGTCTTTGTTGAAAGAACCATGTCACTGATTGTCTTTCTCAGCAAGAAGTCAATAACAGGATTATATCACAGGTGGCGTGACAAAATGTAAGGACAGGTACATTTGACGATTGGCTTCACAATCGGGTATATAAGGGTTGTTGCGTTCTGTATTGGTGGAAAACAACTGCTGCATGTCCACAAAAGTTATTGCCGCTTCTTCTGGAGATGGTCCGTCAACTTGACAATACTGTTTGTCATGGAGTGTTGGCTTTACAAAATTCTGGCATGAAACAGCGTGCTATTGCTCAGCAGTATGGCATCACTCAAGGTCAGGTGTCAAAGATCCTGAAACGAAATGCTCAGAGGGGTGTCCTTACTCCAATACCGAGGCCAGGACGTCCACGCAGAACCACAAGGAGAGATGATCGCCAGCTGCACCGGTTAGTCTGCAATGGCCGTACCAAGTCAGCTAATCGGCTTAAGGCTGAGTGGCAGCAACTGACAAATGTGCCTGTATCCAGAAGGCTAGTCAACCAACGACTGGTTCAAGCAGGCTATCGTGCCAGGCGTCCCCTGAGAAAGCCACGCCTGACCAGACAACACCGCCAGCGCCGATTGCAGTGGGCCAGAGAGCACCGTCAATGGCAGCCAGGACACTGGAATCACGTGACCTTCAGTGACGAGTCTAGATTTCTGGTCTATCGTCAAGATGGCCGTGTCCGAGTGCGCAGACAAGTGCATGAAGCCCACAACGAAGATTGTATAGTGCCAAGAGTCCAAGCTGGAGATGGTGGGGTGACCGTTTGGGCTGCTTTTCATGCAGGGGGCAAAACTGACCTGGTTGTTCTGAATGGAAACCTGAACCAGTTCAAGTACAGGGTCATTCTGGAAGAAACATTGCTTCCATTTGCTCGTGCAGCCTTTCGAGGAAACTTTGTCTTCCAAGATGACAATGCACGGCGTCATCGTGCTCGCATGATCCAACACTTTCTTGCTGACCGTGGTGTAGAGCATATGGAGTGGCGTGCCATGTCCCCGGATATAAATCCGATAGAGAACGTGTGGGCAGAATTAACGCGTCAAATCGACAACTTGGACCAGCAGCCTACCTCTGTGCGTGCATTGCAGCAGACTATTGTCACTGCATGGCAAGCGATTCCTGTCCAAACCTTGGCAAATCTCGTGAACAGCATGCCTCGACGTGTACGTGCTCTCCTGAATGCTCGTGGGGGTTACACGAAGTAATGAACTGTAATTTTACTGTCTGTAATCCCAGTCATAATTTAGCTTTTGTTTTTGTTGAAATTTTTTTTGGCTAATGTGCAAAATAAAGAGATACTTCTGGAAAACGTACAGAAGTTTAACACAGTACTGTCCGTGAATTGAGTTCGATATCAGTTTACATCACTTTCAAGGATCAATTTATTTGCTTCGAAATGTCAAATGTGGTTTTTGTTTATTTTAAAGGTCACATTAACAAAATCTAGAATAATTTCAACATAATTCCAATGAACTTTTGGTTCTAAGGCATCTTGAAAAGTAAGTTCACCCCCACAAAAAAAATATTCCATATTAAATGCCGTCTGTATACGTATATATACTGTATATATTGTTGCGGATATGGCATTTGGCCTCCATATCCGCTTGTAAATATTCCCCTATTTCCCCAATACTCCCCAACTATCCCCAATCCCCCATTCCCTAGTCCCATTGCCTGTAAATAACACTCTGTAGAACCGACCTTCCCCTTTTTCCCCCATTAAATGTCGTGCCCAGGTCCACCGCATCTCACGTAGACAACTTTCGGACATCTTGCTAGTTATTCTTAGTCTATGTCAGTTAAGGACTCGTTTCCATTAATTCTGACTCTTCGTTGCACCAGAATGTGATCGTATGGCACCAGTAGTGAGTTTAGGACCTCCCCATACCTCCTCCCATCTTCCCCATGAAACAACAACAACAACAACAACTACAACAACGGCGTGCGGGGAGTGTGCGTCCTCACACCGGCTTGGTTAGCCGCCATTGACCATGCGCTCCGACGGGGTTACCACGAAGGGGCTCACTGTCAGCTCCTCGTCAAGGGCGGAGCCCGGTAACCCCCCCGCACCCAATAAGAAGGGCGGACCGATTCCATCTGGGGCGGAGCTAACTAGCCGAGGGCGTGTCACTCCCCGCCGGATATACGCAGCGACTGACCGGACGTGACGTCAGATGCGCCCCGAGCTTGAAGAAGAGACAAGTCGCGACCTCCGAGCGCTGAGCGACCTCCCCGCATCTACTGGACCGGACCGGGTCGATTCTGTCCCTGAGCCAAGGTGCACCTTGAGCCATCGACTACCCGCTTTCCTTGCCATCAATCCCCGTGTGAGTCAGTTTTGTCCTGTTTATCTGTCGTCTGTCGGGGCTATTATAAGACCGTAATTAAGTGCCTATCTTACTATGCTGTCTCTCTCATCCCTGTAATCTGACCTTCCGCAATATTATAACCTCCTCCGGAGGTCTTGAGAACTGAACCCTTGGTGTCGTGTCATTTTACCCCAGCCGTTGTGTCCTTTTCCTCAATTGATTTAGCGTAGCGCGACTCGGCCAACGTTCGAGTATAATCGGGTAAACGTGCAGACGCGGTCATACCAAACCGCTCGGTAAACCAACATCCACAACCGCGTCTGTAACAATATATTTAAAATGCCTTGCCGTCTCTTGCTGATTAGTTTAATCAAAAGGCAGCATGTTGCACTTCACAGCCATATTGCATGTCTATCTCCAAATCCTGATGTAAAATGGTGAAAGGGCTTCTTTTTTTTCTTTCTTTTTTTGTAATGTCATGGCTGTGGTTGTTTGTATCCCTTACATGTATTATTATACATTTTCTATTGCTTTGAGAAGTATTACTATACAGTGAACCCATAAATATTGCAGTTTTGACCAATCGTGGGAAACTTCTTACGTACCAATTTTAGTTATCACTGTTTTTGAGCTGAGCAATGATGGTCTCGCACGCGATCCTTTGGTTGGTTCTCACCACCTCAACAATGTAATGGTGCCAAAGTGTTAAATGATAGACAAAAGTAATTCTTTTAATTTTATTTATTCACTGGTTTACAGAAAGGCAGTACGATTTGTAAAAGAAACACATCAACAGATTACAAGGGAAAACAATTTATAAGAGTTTTTAATAGGGTAGGAATGGTGGGGTGAGGGGGCAGGTTTAATCGCTTCTGAATATTTAATATGCTTTACAACACAGCAGGAGACTTCATCGTAAAGCATATATAAATATACACACACACTACACACATTACCTCTGCCACCAAAGGTGAATGGAGGTTATGTTTTCACTTCTGTCTGTGAGCGGGATATCTAAAAAGTTGTAGCCGAATGCGGACGAGATTTGGTGGGCAGGTTGGGTGGGCAACAAGGACAAATTCAATTTTGGTGAAGATCTGGATCCGGACACGAGAATTAAAAAAAAAAAATCTGCGATTCTTCACCATTGAGAGATGGGGCCAAAATCGATATATAGCATGATATTTCAAACAGTTGTGGAAGAGTTATGACAAAACTAGGTAGATAAGTTTGGTTAGGTGGTGAGAGCAAGCCAATTAGATTTTGGTTGAGGTCCTCGCCAGATCTGGACTATCAGTGGGATAGAAAACCTAAACTGTTCAACCTGGCAGAGGTATGCACTCTACCGAGTGCTGTTCTAGTTTCAATTGTGATTATTTTTGACTGCTGCCCACCTTCCTCAATGTTTTATCCAAGCTCAGGAACCTAACCCCCTTGTTGCCCTGCGCTCGCAAAGCGAAAAGCAGGGTTAGGCATTCGGGTGCGTATGTGTGTATGTGTGGCGTACATGTCTGCATTTAAAAAATTCTTTTTCTCGGCAACCGTTGGTCTGATTGACACGACATTTTACCATAGGAGCACCTCTGCCTGTATAATTTTTTTTTACTCATAATTATGACATCATAGGTCACGTGGTACAGACGCCATCTTGGAAAGACTTTACACCTCTATCTCCCAAACCGCTCAATGGAAAAAGTTGAAACAAGGCTCATTGTCAAGTACTCACCATGGGGAATAAGATATGTTAATGATGATGTCATTGGTGCCTTCATTATGACGTCGTAATTTGACAAGTACAACCCTTGATCTGATCAGAATGAAAAAAAATCTTTTCCTCTGCAACCAAGTCTGATGGAGATGATCTTTTCAGAATATGAGCGCCGCCTCCTGCAGAATATTTTGATGATAATTATGACGTCGTAGGTCACGTGGTACAGGCGCCATCTTGGAAAAATCGAAAAACGTTGCACCTCCAAAATCTCTGAAACCGTTCCTTGGAAAAAAATTGAAATATGGCTCATTGTAAAGAACTCCTATGGGGAATAACATATGTTGATGCTTGTGTCATCGGTGGCTTAATTATGACGTCATAGGTCACGTGTTACAAGTGCCATCTTGGAAAAACCTTACACCTCTATATCTCCCAAACCGCTCAATGGAAAAAAGTTGAAACAAGGCTCATTGTCAAGTATTCCCCATGGGGAATAAGATATGTTGATGATGTCATCCGTGCCTTCGTTATGACGTCATAATTCGACATGTATATTCGACAAGTACCCTAAACCTAACAAACACCCAACTTCATCCAATCGGTATGAATTTTTTTTTTTCTCAATTTTTCTTGAGTGTGATCTATGCAACAATTAGAGAATGTAAATGTATGACATCATCTGTACGTGGTCTGGCAGCCATATTAGATCAAAGAAAAAAAAAAAACCTTTAAAAAAAAAACAGAAGAGTTGGCTCGTACCAAGTTGACTGCGTGGGATAAGTATTCTATGAATACCATCTAGTTTGTTTATAAAACTGCTCACACAGCACATGTGATCTAAGTCTTTCTTGACTTGGGAATCGCTCATTGAAATATTTAGAACTTCTCCTTGCCATATTTAACATCGTACACTGTGGATTTCATCGTACACATCGTACACAAAGAGCGCGCACAGCTGTAAGGACGAAGGACGGGAACAGTGGTGAGTTTGAGGTGAAGGTGGGAGTGCATCAGGGGTCGGTACTAAGTCCACTACTATTTGTAGCTGTGATGGAGGTGCTGGCTCAGAACGTAAAGGAGGGTTTACCGCAGGAGTTGTTGTATGCAGATGATCTGGTGTTGATTGCGGAAAGTATGGATGGACTGAAGGAAAAGATGAACACGTGGAAGGAATGTATGGAGACAAAAGGTCTGAAGGTGAATATCGGAAAGACGAAGGTGATGGCAAGTGGTAAAGCATGTAGTGAGGTGGAAAGAACTGGGAAGTGGCCCTGTGCTGTGTGTAGGAAGGGTGTCGGAGTGAACTCCATTCAGTGTACAATGTGCGCTGAGTGGGTTCATCAAAAATGTAGTGGTCTGAGAGGGTCATTAACAAGTGTGGCAGCTACATTCAAATGTAAGGTGTGCACAGAGGGAGCTGCAGATGGAGGAAATGTTGAGTTGGATCTTGGAGACGGCGTGAAGCTGGAAGGTGTGAAAACATTTTGCTACCTCGGAGACATGCTGAATGGAGAAGGTGGATCAGACTCGGCAACGGTTGCTCGAGTGAGATGTGCATGGAAGAAGTTTCGGGAATTGAGTGGCGTGCTGATGATGAGGGGAGTGTCGTTGAAGCTGAAGGGAAAGGTGTATGTTGCATGTGTGAGAAGTGTTATGATTTATGGGAGCGAGACATGGGTAATGAACGTAGAGCAGCAACGAAGGTTGGAAAGGGTGGAAATGCGAATGGTTCGACGGATGTGCGGAGTATCGTTGAGAGAGAGAGGAAGACAAATGATGAATTGCGAAAGATGATGGGAATAGAGCCTGTGATTGATGCTGTGAAGAGGAACAGGTTGAGATGGTTTGGTCATGTGTTGAGGAAGGATGAAAGTGACTGGTTGAGAAGAGTGATGGAAATGAATGTAGAAGGAAGTAGAAGACGGGGAAGACCGAGAAAGACTTGGCTAAAGATGGTGGAAGAAGAAATGCGGGCAAGGGGGTTAACAAGGAGAGATGCAGAAAATAGGGCAAAATGGACAAGATTGTCATGGGGACTGCAAGGCTAACCCCCGCTCTAGCAGGGAAAATGGCCTTTAAAATGCATGTTGTATGTTGTTGTTGTTACTGTGGATGTCATGACGCTCACAACTTACTTCAGTTTTGTCATAATTTCACACTTGGTGGTCAGTGATTGATGTCTTTGGAATTCTCATGTGCCAATAACAGCTGTCTACGCTTCCTTTAGCATGGTTTTTTACTCAGGTGAAAGGGACAAACTACAACAAGGGCAATGCAGTATAGTTCCGAGGCTAATACTAAAAGGATGACCTTAGAACACCGTGTACTGGTTCAAACTTGTGTATTCTTGTATGCAAACCCCTGCACTATTCAGTATTGGAGTGTATTTTTCCATGCTTGACAGCCAGACTTACCATATATAATTTTTAAAATGTTTTTTTACTTTTTGAAAGCCATTTGTGTGCTTTAGATGTGCTTGGATATTGACTCTTTAAGGCCAATCCAATGAATATTGCTGGTGACTTAGTACAAGGGGTGTTCAAATGGTTCAACAAAAAAAATACAATAGTTTAAGACCTGCTAACATATTTTATTTTTTAAATATACAAGTATATCCATAATTAGTAAGACAATATTTGTACATATTGTTACATTTGTGGGGGGGGTAAACAATGAAATGCCTTGGCCGAGATAGAATCGTATATATTAGCATGCTCTGAGGCGCAAAGAAGAAGAACCCACCTCGATATAACTAAGTAGGGACTCGTATATGTGTCTCCATATGAGGTGTGGAGCTATGCTAATTAGGTAGGGCTTAAGGTTAAGGATAACCCCAAGTGTGTAATTTCCCCTGTGATCTTCCCTCCGTCTTTATTACAATTAAAATGCCCGCCAAACAACAACTATAACAAATGGACTCGACGCCGCCAGGCCTAACCAACACCCTGCACATTTGCTGATTGGCACGTAAATCCTGCCTCAAGGCCTTCGACGTCATGCGGACATTCCCGAATGATGACTGGACTCCCCCCCCCCCCCCCCCTCCCCTTCCCCGACGACTTGTAACTAGGAGGCCACGCCCCAGCCTTTGAGATTAGTGGAGGCGCGAAGGGATGATTGAGTAGAGCTCGGTGATTGGACAGAGTGTGACGTCAGCGTGGAACATTCGAGAGCTGAAGGAGAAAGGGACGCGTCTCGCCATCTTGGTCTCTCGGTCGTCTGGTTCTGGCTTTGTGGCAGACGGTTTGATTTGTGCTTCGGGTCACTCTGCTGCGGCTGTTCTGGTTCGGTGCGTTGGTGCTGAGAAAGAGCAGTGTTAGCCTTGGTGGCCAGTTTGACCGTGAGAAGAAGGTGGGGGGCGACAGTTTGTGGGGCTCTTGGCACTTCGGACTGAGTGGGGAGCGAAGGAGGAGCACCGCACGGATTTCCTCACATACGTGGCGCTGCAGAGAGTGACTGCGCACCATTGTTGGAGCGGTTTCAGGACACCTTGAACCGCCATTTCATTCCACGACCTCGTTGAGAGAGATAAGTGCCGGCACTATACAAAAGGCCATTATTTATTTTCTTTTATTTTTCCCTTTGTTTGTATATGTCAGAGTGGAGGGTCCCTCATTTAGAAATTTTAGTTCTTACCTCACATTTATTTTAATTGCTTTCATTATTCTTAATAAATTCATTATTTGTGATTTTTACTTTTCTCGTCCTGGTTAGTTTTTTTTTTTTTTTGGGTTTGTGGGTTCGGATTTACCCCTGTGTTTGTTCCCGATCTGGTAAGACCTCGAACCTTCCCACACGTGTCATTACCGCCAAGTGGGGTATACGCCTTGGAGTTGAAGCTCGTTTTGGCCATTTGTCCTCTTGGGGTCTTAACCCTGGGGACACTACAATATGTATTTTTGTGCATATACCTTTTATCTTTATTTGTTTATGTTTTGGCCAATTGAGTGTTGTTTGTAGAATCTTTTGAACACCCTTTGTAAGTGGATACGCAGAGCTGCTTTTTAAACAGCTTTTGTTAGCCAGGCTGGGGAAATGCAATACAGATTTTGAAACTTTAATTGATGACAAATGTACATATTCCATATTCATTCAATAGACAAAATGGAAGCTTGAGTTGTATCTCCAATGTTAAGGAAATGTGTTTGTTAGAAGCATGAAATAATAATGAATTTATTGTTATATATATATATATATATATATATATATATATATATATATATATATACACACAAAATATATATGTGATACACATACAAATGTCAAGTGAGAAGTCCTTTGACAGAGCATGCTGAAACAATTACATTGAAAAAGAAATACAGTAATTGTGAATAGAGTGCCTTAAAACAACATTTGATGAGAAAATGAAATGAGTGGTATGGTTTAAAATACAGTCAACTCTCGTTAATCCGACCCCGTTTAATCCGGAAATCTCACTATCCGACTAAAACATCCATGAACAGATTTCCGCCATTCATTTTATCCCTCTAATCCGCAAAATTGTTTATCCGACAATCTCGCTTGTCCGACATTGGGGTGCTGGGAACAAAGTAGTTCGGATTAACGAGGGTTGACTGTGTCCATAACCATGCTTTAGAGTTTAGATGTTCAGAAAACTTTAGACACAGATTCATTGAGGGTGTGGATTGCAGTTGGGTAAAAGCTGCCATGCAAGCGATTACAGTTGGTTTTGATGGAACGATAATGTTTACCCAAACGGAGAAGTTCAAAAATGTCATGCGCTGGGTGGAACTCATCTCAGATGATTGCCTTTGCTCTTTTCACTACTCGACTGGAGTATAGGCTCTTGATGGAAGGCAGGTCACAGCCAATAATGTTACAAGCAGTCTTTACTGTCTTGTCGAGTTGAGATCGGTCGTCCTGTATCGAGCTGCCATACCAAACAGTGAAAGACAGTGTAAGGACACTCTCTATCACTGCGCGATACAACCTGATCAACACAGGACTGCCGACACCAAAACTTTTCAACCTTCCAAGAAAGAACCGTTGCTGAGCCTTTTTCACAGAGTGATAGGTGTTTATCTCCCACTTAGTCATTGGAAATATGTATGCCTAAATATTTAAAGGAAGTAACAATCTCAACTTCAGCATCATGAATAACCAAGGGTTGAATGGGAGTTTTGGTTTTCCGGAAGTCAACCAAGTCAAACCACCACCAAGCCAAGTTTTAGTATTGTTAGGAAACCGGTACCTGAGATCTGACATTTCGAAGATTGCTGTACAGTGTCGGTAACTCTTGTCCTCCACTCTTCCTTCTTCAATTTATCAGATATTGGAATCTGAGCTAGAGCGCTAAACGAGCATAAATACGAAAGTACTTTTAATTGTAGACTATTGCATTAGGTAAATGACGTATGATTTTTTTTCTTATCACTGTCTTGTCACTGCAGCAAGGCAAAAATGTGGTGATGTGCTTAATCTTCTGTAATTTAATAATGGCTATTATATTGTCTTAACAGGCTTCACGCCTCGTGGCTGGCGTAGCCTTCAAGAAGACCTTCTCATACGCTGGGTTTGAGATGCAGCCCAAACATTACGAGAACCCACTCATCGCATTACTGAATATTGAGCTTGAATTGAAGGCTGAGAAGGAGAATGCTGAGATCCGTCTGAAATCTGTGCAGGTACGGGAGATTGAAAATAAGCTGTCTCCAGTGGGTTGTTCGCCATATTGGAAGATGTACAGATGTTTATAAATTTGTAGAATAATTTTAAAACTTGATGTGCACAAATACATTTGGGTGATGTTTAGCCATATTTTGTATCTGTTTTTAGTACGGCGGATAAGCTCTCATATTATAACAATTGTGCATTTTATGAGAAAAGCATGAAATTTCTAACATAGTTAGTGCATACCATTATAAGGTTTATTTTCAGATGTGGAGGGAAGTCAGATTTGACCTCTGAGGACTGTGAGAGGTCAAATCCAAAATGGCCGCCAGTCCACTGGGTCTAATGTTCAAACGCGCTTAATTTTGGGACCAAACAGTGTAGAAAAACATTATAGGTGTCATTTCCAACTAAATTGGGGATGCCCATTCATTTGGTGATACTTTTGAGATCGCCAGAACTCAAGGACATGCATTTAGGTCAAGGTCAAATTACGTTAAATATCTATTTTTATGATACTGCAGTTGGAACTGCTATTGGAAAAAGTTCATTTGAACTTTTAAAACTTAATTTTTTCAGTTACAGGGATAGGTACAGAACACCCAAAGACCAGAAATGATGAAAAAAAAAGTGTTTTACACTGCAAGGAATGATGCAATAACCTCTGAAAAAATAACTGTAGTTAACCGAGTATGTCCACAAAAGCTTACATTAAATCAAGTGCAATGATGAAAATTGGTAATGATCTAAATCTAACAGTCTCCAGAACAGAAGCACAGTGCAGTGCACTTGAATGCAGCTTTGGCACACTTGCAGCGTCCAGTGCACCCTTTCTTGCAGCCACAGTCGATCAATTCATGGCACGATTTTTATGCTTCAGGGAGAGTGGTCCAAAGAGGCTGCCACCCAGTTGTCTCCTTTGTCCAGCCCCAGTCAGATGGGTCTGGCATCTCTGGATCCATGACCAATGCCTGGTTACAACAGTTGGCCTGGTAGCAAGTGCGCTTGATGTGCTGCTTGAGTGCTGCCTGGGTTGGAGGAATGTTCTCTGGAGTTTTACATTTCTGTGTGAAGAGCTGTTTCATGGCATCATTCACTTCCGTGCTCTCACTGGTTCGGTCGTACATCAGCACCACAAATCGCTCTAGCAGTAACATTGAGCCTTCACTGACCTCACTTGGCATGCCTAGGAGTTCATTGAAAGCATCATTCACCTCTAGGGAAGACTTCCAAGTTTCCCAGGCATCCCCAATTTAGTTGGAAATGACAGCTAAAATGTTTTTCTACACTATTTGGTTCCAAAATTAAGCGCGTTTGAACATTAGACTCGGTGGAATGGCGGCCATTTTGGATTTGACCTCTCACGGTCCTCAGAGGTCAAATCTGACTTCCCTCCACATCTGAAAATAAACCTAATGGTATGCACTAACTATGTTAAAAATTTCATGCTTTTCTCATAAAATGCACAATTGATGCTGTTATCCGCTGTACTATTTGTGACTTTTCTTTGGTAGTGATAAGACTTTGAGCTCCTTCTGTATTTTCACTTCTACTTGAACCAATCAGGAATACCAGGCTGTGGTGGAGGCAGAGTGGTCCATTTTGTACGATAAGCTGGAGAGGATTGTTGCATCTGGCGCACGTGTTGTGCTATCTCGGTTGGCCATCGGTGATGTGGCTACGCAGTATTTTGCTGACCGTGACATATTCTGCGCCGGCCGTGTTGCTGAGGATGACTTGCGCAGGACCATGATGGTAATAAAACCCTCTTGGTTTTGGGTGTTTTTATGTAGTTGTTATTTGCTGTACGTTTCTATTTTGTGGCATACAAGTTGTTCAAATGAGCTCTAATCGTCCAAATAATGAAAGTTTATTCAGGATACAGCTCGTATTGATACAAATTACATTTAAATACTGTATTACCTACACCTACACACACATACACACACACACAAAGGCATGTTGAAAAGTAATTCCTCCTATTCTTTTTATTTTTATTTTTATTCTCCAAAACAGGTAAAGATCGACGAATGAAACAAAGACAGATACTAACATCAATCTTTATTGTACCATGGTGCATATTTATTTCTCAACATATTCACCACTGCGGGCCACACTCTTCTGCCAATGTTCAAGTCGCTTTGAGATGTCACGATACAACTGTGCATCCTGCTGACTTAATCAACGCTAAAGGATTTTAAGTGGTGAAGCCGCTTCAATATTTGGCTATGTACTTCCTTCCATCTGTCTGTCAAAATGAAGAAGAATCTTTCTAACCCACTGTATTTAATTCTAAGGGGTTCTGGAGGATAATTCAAATGGGTTTCGTTTGTTTCTAGGCTTTGCCTATTTCATATTTAAAATGCCAAACTGAACCGCTTCTTTCAACCAGGGGTGCAAATTTTTTTTTTTTTTTTAACGAATTGCTTAGTTTCTTCTGAAAGATTTCCCAAATGTATGTTGTCCATATTTTCAGCTCTAACCCTGAGAATAATGAAAATATCCAAGGAATCATACACTCCTTTCCCAAAATTGGGCTCTGAATAGGGAGGGATGCATGTAAGGTTCAGAAAGGGTTCTCACTGTCTACCGATCTGGAAACGTTATCACGTATAGATATCATTTACATTTGACTATCACCTCAAAAAACTACCATAATTTACCACCTCAGGTGGTACCGATCCGTGAAATTTGGAGTCCTGGCTCACGGAATAATATACATCATTGAAGTGTGGCATTAGTAAGGCAGGATTCTTTGCTTAGGTATTCATGATTTGGACAGTGGGGTTAAGTTCGCACTCCAAATTTCAAGATGACACAAGCTTAGGGGTAAGGTAGATAGGTAGATAGATAGCAGAGATAAAGGGAGGGGGATTGATCAGATTCAGGAAAGTATTGATACTTTAATAGTTTGTGTAAAAAATTGGCAGATGCAGTTTAACATAAACAAATGTAAGGTGCTGGGGCTTGGTAAAAAAAAAAAAATGAAAGCGGAGATTATATGATGCAAGGGGCAATCCTGGAGCATGTCACACAGGAGAAGGATATGGGGTGGGGGATGATACAAAGGACAGTGACAGGACCAGGGACCATAGCTTTAGAGTAAAAAGAAAGAGGGGAGTTAGTAAGACAAGCGTCTTTCATTCAGAGAGCAGTTGATCCATGGAATCGTAGTGGCAGCAGAAACAGAAGATGGCTATAAACTAGAATTAGATAGATACATGGAAGAACTGGGGGGTAGAGGGGTAAATTGATTGGCAGGACTGGTAGGTAGCTTAGGTATGGATCAGTGATTGGATACCTGTATCTTGATAGTAATGACTGTGTGAGGGTCTCATCAAATTTGTCAATCTGTTCAATGGTTGAACCATTTTCTCCAGAGAAAAGCGATTTGTCGTGGTAAACTGCTTGTTCCACTTGGTCAATCAGTTGTTTATCAAATGTTTCAACAAAATTGTCTGAGTTGGTCAATTCCAGAACTTTGGATATAGCACCTAATCAACAGTCATTATTACCTCCACCACCAGAGGTGGATGGAAATTATGTTTTCACCCCTGCCTGTCCGTTTGTGAACAAAATATCTCAAAAGGTTGTGGACGGATACAGACAATTTTGCAGAGATGTAGCGTATGTGACAAGGATGAAATGATTGGATTTTTATGAAGATCTGGATTCGGATCCAGCTACTATAATTTTTGAAGTGATTTTTTACCATTGGGAGATGGGGCCAAAAACTATACAAAGCAGGATATCTCAAAAAGTTGTGGACGGATTTGAACGAAACTTGGTGGACCGGTTGGGTGTCTGACAAGGACGCTTCGATTTTGGTGAATATCTGAATATGGATTCGGATATGATGATTGTTTTTGTTTTTTTAAAGTAATTCTTCACCATTGGGAGATAGTGCCAAAAACGATACATAGCAGGATATCTCAAAAAGTTATGGTTGGATTTGAACGAAACTTATTGGACAGGTTGTGTGTGTGACGAGGAAGAATCCATTCAATCTTTTGTGAAGATCTGGATCCCAATCCAGCTAGTAGAATTTTTAAAGTGATTCTTCACTTTTGAGTGATATGGCCAACCAGGCGGAGGTATGCTCTCTACTGAGTGCTGTTCTAGTTTGCTACTGCATTAGCTCGTCACTAAACTCTTTTAATAGTGCTGATATCAACCCACGCTCACTGCCTCAAAATTTGCCCCCACAAATGAGCTCGTGCTCTGATGAATGATAAATGCATGGTGTGGCACCAGCAATGACAAACTGCTTCGGCTTCTGGCTCAGCAAACGGAGAAGCCAAACAAAAGAAACAACTTGGTGGGGTGAATGGTATTGAATTGTCCGCACAAACAGGCTTTGAACACGAGATACATCCCTCTGAAATTGCCATTGTCACATATTCAATGTCCACTAAGGAACCATTTTACATCGGAAGCTATAACTAGAGGCTGCAGAAACAATTCCTAAAAAAAACAAAGCTGACAGGTTGTCAAAAATTTGGCAATTTTGATGTCTGATCTGAATTTGGTGGTGATTTGGTATAGGATGACTCAAAAGACAGGTCTGATGTCTTAAATATCCCTTACCCTCTCCTCTCACCACTCGGTTGTCCAGCATGCAGTGCATATTACTCGCTTTGGATGTTACTTTAAAAAAAACAAAAAACTTGGTGTGTTGTGACGTTAGTGACTGATTTTATTGTTCTGTCTTCAAAGCTTTTTCTGTTGTCAATGTTCACCTGAGTGATAAGACTTTTGTTATGAGACTAAAACGTTCACCAATTGTAACTTGTGATGTTGTTTCGCTTTGACCCACTCAGGCATGTGGTGGTGCCATTCAGACAAATGTTTCCGATCTTCCTGACAATGTACTTGGACGTTGCGAGAGCTTTGAAGAGATTCAGATTGGCAGTGAAAGGTGAGATTCCAAGCTGCTATTGCATATGTCCATGTTGTTTGGTTGTTGTTCATTTGACGAGACCTTTCTGCATTTTAGAATTCAGTTTAATGAAAGATTTCTCATCTGGTTGATTCTGTTTCCATTGTTTCAGTCAAATCTGAGGGAATAAATGTGTGGTAGGTTATGCACGAAGCATTCGTGAAAGGTACTCATCATGGAATGTTGTGTCAAATGGTATGCAAGCCTAGCCAAATGATTAAGCCGTTGAGGCAGAAACGGGTCAATGAACCACAAGCCTCGGCACATGTCTGCCTTTATTCCCGAGGCGAAAATCGCTCTATCATGTTCATCTAGCCTTTGTTTCAAATTCCGCTTTCACCAATGTAGAATTGG
Source organism: Myxine glutinosa (assembly GCF_964187855.1). NCBI lineage: Eukaryota > Metazoa > Chordata > Myxini > Myxiniformes > Myxinidae > Myxine > Myxine glutinosa. The sequence goes on along the minus strand of NC_136261.1, from coordinate 218,812,875 downwards.
TCACAGTCTCTGCAAGATGAATGGTAAACTACGATAGTTTTGATCGAACAGTTAGGCTTCGACAACACCCAACAGGAACCCCACCAGCTACGCAACCCACGCATCACCATGTCCAACCCAGACTCGAACCCAGCCATGCTCTTGTCCTGAATACACAACAACAAACAACAGGCATTTTAAGGCCATTTTCCCTGCAAGAGTGGGGGTTAGCCAATGTCCTGAATCCACAAGAACGAGAATGCACGTACTCCACTCTCCCTTCCCCTCCCCATACGTACAATAACGGATCACGAGCAAATCGTCAAGGGTTCGGCAAAATAACAAGAATCACCACACTGTGTTCACGACCTACGACACAAAATATTGTTACATTTATGGGGGCAGGGAAGAAAATACCACAGGGAAGGTAGAATTGTAAAGGAAATGGTATGGACCGTGGGACGTGTAGGAGCATTTAAATGTAACGAAGCAGGGAAAATGTAGCTTAAGGTTGTTTAAATGTTCATCATACAAGGGATGATACAACAACAACAACAGGCATTTTAAGGCCATTTTCCCTGCTAGAGCGGGGGTTAGCCTTGCGGGTCCCATGACAATCTTCTCCATTTTGCCCTATTTTCTGCATCTCCCCTTTTAAACCCCCTTGCCCGCATTTCTTCTTCCACCATCTTTAGCCAAGTCTTTCTCGGTCTTCCCCGTCCTCTACTTCCTTCTACATTCATTTCTATCACTCTTCTCAACCAGTCACTTTCATCCTTCCTTAACACATGACCAAACCATCTCAACCTGTTTCTCTTCACAGCATCCATCACCGGCTCGATTCCAATCGTCTTTCGCAATTCATCATTTGTCTTCCTCTCTCAACGATACTCCGCACATCCACCGAACCATTCGCATTTCCACCCTTCCCAGCCTTCGTTGCTGCTTTACGTTCATTACTCATGTCTCGTTCCCATAAATCATAACACTTCTCACATATGCAGCATACACCTTTCCCTTCAGCTTCAACGACACTCCCCTCCTCGTCAGCACGCCACTCAGTTCCCGAAACTTCTTCCATGCACATCTCACTCCAGCAACCGTTGCCGAGTCTGATCCACCTTCTCCATTCAGCATGTCTCCTTGGTAGCAAAATGTTTTCACACCTTCGAGCTTCACGCTGTCTCCAAGATCCAACTCAACATTTCCTCTATCTGCAGCTCCCTCTGTGCACACCTTACACTTGAATGTACAGTGCATTCAGAAAGTATTCAGACCCCTTCACTTTTTTCATGCTTTATGTTGCAGCCTTGTGCTGAAATCGTTTAAATTCATTTTTTCCCTCATCAATCGACACTCAATACCGCATAATGACAAAGAGAAAACAGGATTTTAGAAAGTTTTGCAAATTTATTAAAAAGAAAAAACTGAAATATCACATTGACATAAGTATTCAGACCCTTAACTCGGTACTTAGTTGAAGCACCTTTGGCAGCGATTACAGCCTCGAGTCTTCTTGGGTATGAAGCGACAAGCTTTGCACACCTGGATTTGGGCATTTTCTGCCATTCTTCTCTACAGATTCTCTCAAGCTCTGTAAGGTTGGATGGGAACCGTCGGTGGATAACCATTTTCAGGTCTCTCCAGAGATGTTCGATTGGGTTCAAGTCAGGGCTCTGGCTGGGCCTCTCGAGGACCTTCACAGAGTTGTCCCTAAGCCACTTCGGTGTTGTCTTGGCTGTGTGCTTTGGGTCATTGTCCTGTTGGGAGGTGAACCTTCGGCCCATTCTGAGGTCCTGAGTGCTCCGTTTCAGATTTTCATTAAGGATATCTCTGTACTTTGCTCCGTTCATTGTTCACTCAACCCTGACCAGTCCCCCAGTCCCTGCTGCTGAAAAACACCCCCACCGCATGATGTTGCCACCGCTTCACCGTTGGGATGGTATTGGGCAGGTGATGAGCGGTGCCTGGTTTCCTCCAGACATGACGCTTAGAATTGAGGCCAAACAGTTCAATCTTGGTTTCATCCCACCACAGAATCTTGTTTCTCACAGTCTGAGAGTCCTTTAGGTGCTTTTTTGCAAACTCCAAGCGGGCTTTCATGTGTCTTTCATTGAGGAGAGGCTTCTGTCTGGCCACTCTGCCATAAAGCCCAGATCGGTGGAGTGTTGCAGTGATGGTTGTCCTTCTGGAAGTTTCTCCCATCTCCACACAGGATCTCTGGAGCTCAGTCAGAGTGACCATCGGGTTCTTGGTCACCTCTCTTACCAAGGCCCTTCTCTCCTGATTGCTCAGTTTGGCCGGGCGGCCAGCTCTAGGAAGAGTCCTGGTTATTCCAAACTTCTTCCATTTAAGAATTATGGAGGCCACTGTGCTCTTCGGAACCTTGAATTCAGCAGAAATTTTTTTGGCGGCTTCCCCAGATCTGTGCCTCGACACAATCCTGTCTCTGAGCTCTGCAGGCAGTTCCTTCAACCTCATGGCTTGGTTTTTGCCCTGATATGCATTGTCAGCTGTGAGACCTTATATGGACAGGTGTGTGCCTTTCCAAATCGTGTCCAATCAATGGAATTTACCATAGGTGGACTCCAATGAAGGTGTAGAAACATCTTCTTCTTTTTTTTTTCTTTTTTTTTTTATACTGAATCGAGGCTCGTGAAAGAGCTGACAACCGCGAGGGAAAGACAGCACAGGGGGACCGTGAGGGAAAGACAGCACAGGGGGACCGCGAGTGAAAGACAGCACAGGGGGACCGCGAGTGAAAGACAGCACAGGGGGACCGCGAGGGAAAGACAGCACAGGGGGACCGCGAGGGAAAGACAGCACAGGGGGACCGCGAGGGAAAGACAGCACAGGGGGACCGCGAGGGAAAGACAGCACAGGGGGAACGCGAGGGAAAGACAGCACAGGGGGACCGCGAGGGAAAGACAGCACAGGGGGACCGCGAGGGAAAGACAGCACAGGGGGACCGCGAGGGAAAGACAGCACAGGGGGACCGCGAGGGAAAGACAGCACAGGGGGACCGCGAGGGAAAGACAGCACAGGGGGACCGCGAGGGAAAGACAGCACAGGGGGGCCGCGAGGGAAAGACAGCACAGGGGGGGACCGCGAGGGAAAGACAGCACAGGGGGACTCGAGGGAAAGACAGCACAGGGGGACCGCGAGGGAAAGACAGCACAGGGGGACCGCGAGGGAAAGACAGCACAGGGGGACCGCGAGGGAAAGACAGCACAGGGGGACCGCGAGGGAAAGACAGCACAGGGGGACCGCGAGGGAAAGACAGCACAGGGGGACCGCAAGGGAAAGACAGCACAAGGGGACCGCGAGGGAAAGACAGCACAGGGGGACCATGAGGGAAAGACAGCACAGGGGGACCGCGAGGGAAAGACAGCACAGGGGGACCGCGAGGGAAAGACAGCACAGGGGACCGCGAGGGAAAGACAGCCCAGGGGGACCGCGAGGGAAAGACAGCACAGGGGGACCGCGAGGGAAAGACAGCACAGGGGGACCGCGAGGGAAAGACAGCACAGGGGGACCGCGAGGGAAAGACAGCACAGGGGGACCGCGAGGGAAAGACAGCACAGGGGGACCGCGAGGGAAAGACAGCACAGGGGGACCGCGAGGGAAAGACAGCACAGGGGGACCGCGAGGGAAAGACAGCACAGGGGGACCGCGAGGGAAAGACAGCACAGGGGGACCGCGAGGGAAAGACAGCACAGGGGGACCGCGAGGGAAAGACAGCACAGGGGGACCGCGAGGGAAAGACAGCACAGGGGGACCGCGAGGGAAAGACAGCACAGGGGGGGACCGCGAGGGAAAGACAGCACAGGGGGGGACCACGAGGGAAAGACAGCACAGGGGGACCGTGAGCATAGCTGCATAGTTTACTTTATGACAAAGATTGTCATTCAAAGATGATCAAGAGAAATGGGAGGCACCTGAGCTAAATTTCAAGTGTCATAGCAAAGGGTCTGAATACTTATGTCAATGTGATATTTCAGCTTTTTCTTGTTAATAAATTTACCAAACTTTCTAAAATTCTGTTTTCTCTTTGTCATTATGGGGTATTGAGTGTAGATTGATGAGGGAAAAAATGAATTTAAACAATTTCACCACAAGGCTGCAACATAACGAAATGTGAAAAAAGTGAAGGGTTCTGAATGCACTGTAGCTGCCACACTGGTTAATGACCCTGTCAGACCACTACATTTTTGATGAACCCACGCAGCGTACATTGAATGGAGTTCACTCTGACACCCTTCCTGCACACAGCACACGGCCACTTCCTAGTTCATTCCACCTCACCACATGCTTTACCACTTGCTTTACATGTTTTTCTACATACTTTATCACCTTCGTTTTTCCGATATTCACCTTCAGACCTTTTGTCTCCATACATTCCTTCCACTTGTTCATCTTCTCCTTTAGTCCATCCATACTTTCCGCAATCAACACCAGATCATCTGCATACAACAACTCCCACGGTAAACCCTCCTTTACATTCCGAGCCAGCACCTCCATCACAGCTACAAATAGTAGTGGACTTAGTACTGACCCCTGATGCACTCCCACCTTCACCTCAAACTCGCCACTGTTCCCGTCATTCGTCCTTAAAGCTGTGCGCGCTCTCGTACATTGCCATCACTACTCTGATCAACCATTCCTCCACTCCTAACTTCCTCAGTGCCCATGTCACCACTTCGTGTGGAACCCTATCGAATGCTTTCTCCAGATCAACAAACCCAAGAAACAACTTCTTCCTCTTCTCCATTAACTTCTCCTGCAACTGCCTTACAATAAAAAGCACATCTGTCGTTCCTCTTCCTGGCATAAATTCAAACTGCATTTCGTCGATCTTCACTTTCTTCCTTATACTCCTCTCCAACACCCTTCCCAATACCTTCATTTCATGCTCCAATAACTTTATCGCTTTATACGAGCCACAGTCCAGAGGGTCACCTTTCCCCTCTTTTATAGAGGGTTGAGGGTACTCAGTTCCCAATCCACTGGAATGTGGCCTTCTTTCACCACCAGATTACAGATCTCTGTCATTCTCTTCACACCCCCAACTTCCTGCTGCCTTCAACATATCTCCCGCAACTCCTGTCGGCCCTCCCGCTTTTCTACTCTTCATTGCTTTTATTGCTTCCTCAACTTCCTTCTCAGTTGTCTTCTCTGCCGGTCCTAAAACTGGGTTACTCTCGATGTTGCCGTCACATTCATTCTCTGCAACAACAACAACAACAACAACAACATGCATTTTAAAGGCCATTTTCCCTGCTAGAGCGGGGGTTAGCCTTGCGGTCCCCATGACAATCTTCTCCATTTTGCCCTATTTTCTGCATCTCTCCTTGTTAACCCCCTTGCCCGCATTTCTTCTTCCACCATCTTTAGCCAAGTCTTTCTCGGTCTTCCCCGTCTTCTACTTCCTTCTACATTCATTTCCATCACTCTTCTCAACCAGTCACTTTCATCCTTCCTCAACACATGACCAAACCATCTCAACCTGTTCCTCTTCACAGCATCAATCACAGGCTCTATTCCCATCATCTTTCGCAATTTATCATTTGTCTTCCTCTCTCTCAACGATACTCCGCACATCCGTCGAACCATTCGCATTTCCACCCTTTCCAACCTTCGTTGCTGCTCTACGTTCATTACCCATGTCTCGCTCCCATAAATCATAACACTTCTCACACATGCAGCATACACCTTTCCCTTCAGCTTCAACGACACTCCCCTCATCATCAGCACGCCACTCAATTCCCGAAACTTCTTCCATGCACATCTCACTCGAGCAACCGTTGCCGAGTCTGATCCACCTTCTCCATTCAGCATGTCTCCGAGGTAGCAAAATGTTTTCACACCTTCCAGCTTCATGCCATCTCCAAGATCCAACTCAACATTTCCTCCATCTGCAGCTCCCTCTGTGCACACCTTACATTTGAATGTAGCTGCCACACTGGTTAATGACCCTCTCAGACCACTACATTTTTGATGAACCCACTCAGCGCACATTGTACACTGAATGGAGTTCACTCCGACACCCTTCCTACACACAGCACAGGGCCACTTCCCAGTTCTTTCCACCTCACCACATGCTTTACCACTTGCCATCACCTTCGTCTTTCCGATATTCACCTTCAGACCTTTTGTCTCCATACATTCCTTCCACGTGTTCATCTTTTCCTTCAGTCCATCCATACTTTCCGCAATCAACACCAGATCATCTGCATACAACAACTCCCACGGTAAACCCTCCTTTACGTTCTGAGCCAGCACCTCCATCACAGCTACAATTAGTAGTGGACTTAGTACCGACCCCTGATGCACTCCCACCTTCACCTCAAACTCACCACTGTTCCCGTCCTTCGTCCTTACAGCTGTGCGTGCTCTTTTGTACATTGCCATCACTACTCTGATCAACCATTCCTCCACTCCTAACTTCCTCAATGCCCATGTCAATACTTTGCGTGGAACCCGATCGAATGCTTTCTCCAGATCAACAAACCCAAGAAACAACTTCTTCCTCTTCTCCATGTACTTCTCCTGCAACTGCCTCACAATGAAAAGCGCGTCTGTCGTTCCTCTTCCTGGCATAAATCCAAACTGCATTTCGTCGATCTTCACTTTCTTCCTTATCCTCCTCTCCAACACCCTTTCCAATACCTTCATTCCATGCTCCAATAACTTTATCGCTCGGTACGAGCCACACTCCAGAGGGTCACCTTTCCCCTTGTATAGAGGGACGAGGGTACTCAGTTCCCAATTCACTGGAATGCGGCCTTCTTTCACCACCAGATTACAGATCTCTGTCATTCTCTTCACACCCCAACTTCCTGCTGCCTTCAACATATCTCCCACAACTCCCGTCGGCCCTCCCGCTTTTCTACCCTTCATTGCTTTTATCGCTTCCTCAACTTCCTTCTCAGTTATCTTCTCTGCCGGTCCTAAAACTGGGTTACTCTCTATGTTGCCATCTCATTCATTCTCTGTATTCAACAGCATTTCCATATATCTTTTCCATCTTCCTTTAATTCCATCTGGGTCGACAACGATTTGTCCCACTTCATCCTTCAAGCAGCTCACCCCCATCACATCACACCTCTCTTTCGCTATCTGCTTTGCAATCCTGAATACCGCTCTCTGACCCTCTTCCGAATCCAAGCGTTCTCCGAACATTTTCCTACATGCCTCCTGCGCCTTTGCTACCTCTTTCTTTGCAGCCTTCCTGGCTGCCTTATAACTTTCATGCTCTGCTGTTTCTGCTCCCGTACCCTTCGCCTTCTGCCACTCCTTGAACTTCTTCCTCTTCTCGTCAATCGTCTTTCCAACTTCATCATCCCACCACCATCATCCCATCATTCTCTGCATTCAACAGTATTTCCATATATCTCTTCCATCTTCCTTTAATTCCATCTGGGTCCACAACGATTTGTCCCATTTCATCCTTCAAGCATACTTCATACGAGGGATGATGACGTATTAATTAGTAATAGGGTTTAAGGTTAATTTCCCCTGTGCGTCAAACCCTCTGTGGTCATACCTAACGTTTTTGCTGACACAACCGGCCATTAATCACGCTCCATGAACTGCCAGCCAAGCTGGGCCCGCCCCTATGGACACTATGCAGCAAGGACCCGCCCAGGAGAGGCGGAGCGATGGTGGGCGAGGTGAAACAGGGCCGGCAGGCCACGCCTCCCGAGTGACGCGGCCGGATGACGTGGGCGAACAAAGGAGGGAATAATAATAATAATAATTCATTTATTTTGTATAGCGCTTTTCCAGAAGCCCAAAGGCGCTTTGACAGAGTGGCAAACATAATGCATAACAATACATGAAAACAACAATTGCAAAAAAGACAAGAATCAATAGGGAAATATTTAAAGCAAAAGGAGGGAGAAGGAGAAGAGATAGTCAGGGGTTAAATGCTGTGGGTTGAATGTTGAATGCAGTGTTGAACAGGTGGGTCTTTAGTGATGTTTTGAATGTGGTGAGTGAGGAGGAGTCTCTGATGGTGTGAGGTAGTGAGTTCCAGAGGGTGGGAGCAGCGATGGAGAAGGCCCTGTCCCCCCAGGATCTGAATTTGGTCCGGATGGAGGGGGTCAGGAGGTTGGTACCAGCAGAGCGGAGGTTGCGGGTGGGAGTGTGTCTGGAGAGGAGGTCAGCCAGGTAGGATGGGGCCAGGTTATGGAGGGCTTTGTATGTCAAGAGGAGGATTTTGTACTGGATTCTCTGGGGGATGGGGAGCCAGTGAAGCTTGTAAAGGACGGGGGTGATGTGGTCACGGGTCCGGGAATGGGTGAGTAGACGGGCAGCGGAGTTCTGAATGTATTGGAGTTTATTGGTGATTTTTGAGGGTGAACCATAGAGGAGGCTATTGCAGTAGTCCAGACGGGAGGTGATGAAGGCGTGGATGAGGGTTTCTGCAGCCGTGGAGGAGAGGGATGAGCGGAGACGGGCAATGTTTTTCAGGTGAAAGAAGGCTGACTTTGTGATCTGTTTAGTGTATTTGTCGAAGGAAAGGGTTTGGTCAAAGATGACGCCAAGATTCCGGATGTGAGGGGAGGTGGATACTGGGATACCGTCGATGTTGAGGGCAAAGTTATGGGTGGATTTTGTGAGCGTTTTTGGGCCAATGATGATTATTTCAGATTTATCACAGTTAAGCTTGAGGAAGTTGATTTGAAGCCAGGATTTTATTTCAGTGATGCAGTTTGTCAGGATAGAGTGGGTGTCGGTGGAGACGGACTTGGTGGAGATGAAAAGCTGGATGTCATCGGCGAAGCAGTGGAATTGGAGACCATGACGGCGGATTAAGTGACCGAGCGGGGACAGGTAAAGGATGAAGAGGAGGGGGCCAAGAACTGAACCTTGGGGGACACCTTGGGGGAGGGGAGCAGTGGGGGATTTGCAGTTATTGATGGAGATGAACTGGCATCTGTCAGAGAGGTATGATTTAATCCAAGAGAGGGCAGTGCCGGTAACGTTAAAGGTGGATTCAAGTCGGGTGAGGAGGATAGTGTGATCGATGGTGTCAAAGGCAGCGCTGAGGTCGAGGAGGATGAGAATGTTGAGGTTGCCAGCGTCAGAGGAGAGGAGAAGGTCGTTGGTGATTTTGAGGAGAGCAGTTTCAGTACTGTGGTTGGACCGGAATCCGGATTGGAATGTTTCATACAGGTTATTGGCAGAGAGATGATGTTTGAGTTGAGTGGCTACAGCGCGTTCCAAAACTTTTGACAGAAAGGGTAGGTTGGAGATGGGTCTGAAGTTGTTTAGGGTGTCAGGGTTTAGACCAGGTTTTTTTAGAATGGGGGTAACAGCAGCAAGGGAAGCCTCGCAATTGGCTCTGGCCGCTGAAGAAGAAGCAGCACTTCGTTCTTGCTCGAACAAGAATAAGGCTTGGCCATTTTGGTGCGTCCTAGAAGAGAGCGTTTGGTGCGACGATTGTGAAGGAACTTCGACTGCTGGGCTTTTGGTGGACTGCAGGCCGCGCTGTCTTTTCCTAAATGGTGGAGAACACAAGAGGGCCGTCTTCATGACTTGTCTCATCCGACGGCGCCTTTGATGCGCGGCATTTGACGTGGCCATTTTTCCAAGTTTTCCCGTGCGAGTGGCTCCGATCCACCACCACTCCAGACCTCACCAATAGGATTCATTTTGTAGACAGATAAGTGTTGGATAGGGAACATTTTATTTTATTGCATTTCCCTGTGGACGTATTCGTAACTGCGTGGAGGTACCTCAAAGTAGAAATTGGTTTTACCTCAGCTTTATTTTCGTGTTTGATTCTGCGTCTTTATTTTGTTACAAATCATAATCATTGCATTTTTGTCATGTTTTGGTTTCATGGGTTTCTGGAATAAACCCTTGTTTTCGTTAGTCAAACGCCTCGTATCTCTTCCATCCTGCACGCGCAAATTAACTGCTATAATCGGGAGGTCGCCTCGGAAGCAAGCTGGTTCGATTATCCATCCCGGCTGATCTTAATCGCCAGGGACGCGACTGTATATTTTTCGCCTTCTCTTTCCACTCAACTCCCTCATCCTTGCTGTTGAAGATATTATACAATTAATCTCTGAGGGTCTTCATGGTTTGGTTCTATATCGATTACGAGTCTGACGGACAGCTGGGTCTGGCAACTGGCAACTGGTTCTGGCAACTGGTCTGGCAACTGGCAACTGGTCTGGTTTCGGGCAACTAGTTCAACCACTTAATACAGGAACGACGTGAAGGGTCATGTTGGTATCCTCTCTGGGGTATATAGATTACAGTAGATGTCGGCTCGGACATCAAGAATGTCAGAGTGCTGTACAAGAAACAGTTACCAAGTTTCTTGTAGAGCGCTCTCCAGTGGCTTTAACATGCAAGAAAGCACTCCATTGAAAAGCGTTGATAAGGAACGGCTGGCTTGTCAAGCCCTATCTAGCTGCGTAGTAACTGCACACACCCTGGGTTTCTTGCCTTTCAGGTTGGTGTTATTTTGGGCAATGAAAATAAGCCATTACCTCACGGTTCAGCTTGCATTCTCGAATATGTCTCATTAACCTTGAGCCGTGTCTGTCCTGTGTTTCCATGTGAATGAATAAGATTTTATAGATAAGATTCATTGTGATTCTGAACAGGGGATTTATTTCATATCTGTTATACCTCGTGTGTGTGTGTGTGTGTGTGTGTGTGTGTGTGTGTGTGTGTGTGTGTGTGTGTGTGTGTGTGTGTGTGTGTGTGTGTGTGTGTGTGTGTGTGTGTGTGTGTGTGTGTGTGTGTGTTTCGTCCTCCTGCTCTGTGGTAATAAACCTTTTGTTCATACAAACCTGTGCGTGGTCATTCGAGGTACAGGACTTTGCCATATTAAGAGCTAGTGAATTCACTTTAGAAATCCATTGGGAAAGCCAAACAAATATTTTCTTCAGTTTCCGATGTACAGAAACTCCAACATGTCACCGACAGCCGGTTTTGTCAACCTCAGAGGATGGGAGCCAAGCAATAACCTGGGCCAAACTACTGTAGTTTCAAACCTCATAACAAGGGGTTGGCACCAATTCCCAATGATTGCATTTTTTTTATTTATAATACAGTACTCCAAATCTGAACTGTACACCAGGCTGACATGCCAGTGGTGGAAAAACAGGGATTATTGCAAGAAACAAATAGGGGTGGGAGAAGGACAAGGAAGCAACACATGCACAGAACTGAGGAATTGTCTTTTGTAAACTAAATCCCCACGAGACTTTGTTCGCTTGCGCAAAATAATTTCTGCCCCAATCATTCAGATGCCCGAAACACAGGGATAGAGGTCACAAAACAAAGAACCTGATGCCCAACTGATGCTTCCTTAGGGTGGTGATGGTCTCAGCGAGAGAGATCTTTAGGTTCCGTAACGTCCGAGCATGTGACTACAGGCAATGCACGTGTGTGCTTTTTCTTTGCACAACGCTTGGACTGTCGTGGGTCTGTTCGTCCACCTCTCTCTCAAGGAGCCCTCTCCGTACAGCTTGCTCCTTGGGACTCAAACTGTGCTTCGACTCACGTCTATGGAACTCACGCCGTACACACCCACCCATCGACCTTTTATTACATTGCGTTTCTGAGTGCCCATTGGCTTGCCACCCAGATTGTCGTTGCTTCTAGTGGTTTCCAAGATTCCTCATGGCTTTGAGTCCCTGAGATTGCTAGGCTCGGCGTGGCTCGTACCTTGTGCGTGGCCCCAAGGTTCTGCTTTTTGTCTTGCTCAAGGTAAGGGTGGCTTGCAGAGCTGGTAAAACAATTTAAGCACACATAGATTATGAAGGGAACTATTTGAAGGATTAATGGGAGAGGAATGGTGGAAGGGATTTAGACACATTACAGAAGAAAGGGGGAGGGGGCACATTTATTGGCTTCTGAACAAACTTCGGCAAATGTCAGGTATCATTTTATACAGATACCACACACTTGTGCTGGATTTTTTTATTAACGACATAACTAGTCTATCCTGCTGCCGTTGCCCTCGAACCATTACCATAACAATATCATTTATAATTTGACAATGAATATAACCGTTTGAGATGTTATTCGCTTGCTTTTCTTTGGGAAAAATTTTTTTCCCCAGCCTTTGAAGCTGCTTAATAAAGGGGGTAAAAATGCAAAATAGTTGCACTATTAAAGCATTTCTTCTTTCAAAATGCTAATGCAATATTTCTAATAAGTGCAGGTCTAGCATCTTTGTTTTGTCATCTAAAAACTTTGTTTTTCCCACCACATGACTTTTGAACATGCTATACACTACATTTGATCACGCCCAAACAAAGGAACCACATACCAAATCAGGAGGCCATATGTGGGATGTGATATCGTACGGTTAAGAAACGGCAAATTACATGGAAAACAGGAATTATTCCACTTTTTTGTATTGGTTCTCCAGTTTATAAGGCTCATGAATGAGTGGTATATTCGGATGTAGACATTGGACAGACAACACTGCATTTGGCTCCAGACAAACACAGCTAGTGGCCTTGGGTAAAGTGACGTAACTAGTCTGTGCACTCTTGGTGCTGGCGACACCATTTTGTGACGTCTCTTTCTCTCCATCGTCAGTGGGGCAAGTATGGAGAAATCACTCTCCTCCCTCCTCCATGGGATGCCAAGCCATGGGGTTTCTCAGTGCTCTATCCTTACATCTAAAGCCTGAGCGTCGTGATGAAGCAGTATGTTCCATTTTTGTCGTCTTTAGTGTGACAGAATCAAACCGTGGACAACCTCCCAGATTTCAAAGCTGATGCTCTAACCACAATGCCACTGAGTCTTGTTAAATAAAATGTAAGGCGTGGGAGGTGGACATTTGACATTTTCATTTGAAGAAGTATAACATACATTGTGTGGATGAAGCAATATTGCTACTTGTTACCTCTGCCACTGACGGTGATCACCCACTGAAGGTGGACAGAGGTTATGTTTTCACCCCTGTCTGTTCAAGGACAGGGTATCTCAAAAGGTTGTGGACAGATTCCGATTAAATTTGGTGGACAGGTTGGATGTCTAACAAGGATGAATCTATTCTATTTTGGTGAAGGTCCGATTCCGGATCGATTTTTTTTTTTGGGGGGGAATTTTTTTTACCATTGAGAGATGGGGCCAAATATGATATACAGCATGGTATATCAAAAAGTTGTGGATGAGTTATGATAATTTGGTGGGTGATTTGGGTAGGTGACAAGAACAAGCTGATTAGATTTTGGTTCAGGTTCAGATCCAGATCCATATATGTGTTTTACAAAACGTAAACTGTTCAGCCTGGCGGAGGTATGCGCTCTGCCGAGTGTCATTCTAGTGTATATATGTATTTATGGTTTGTTTTTTTTAACGTTGGTGAATGGTGAAAAGGTGTACGAAGAGCAACCACAGAATATTGACAGGACCCATGGCGAAGACGAGCATCGATGCGATGTCCATGGGCTAAGCCCAAGATTGCTAAACTATCTGTACTAATTTATTCTGCCGAGGCAGAAAACTATGTATAGAAAAGTTGAATTTCATCAATTTACAAGGATGACTTCAAAATCCAAGATCACTGCTCATCTCCACTCATTTGTTGTTCCCCGTCGCACCGCGGAGCGAAAGGGGGATTATGGTTTTCCCTTCCATCCGTACGTACGTACGTGCGTGCGTGTGTGCGTAAGCGAAGGACCGAATTCTAATTTGGTGTGTGGGTGCAACCCACGTCAAAATCCAAGATGGCCTCCGCCATGTATGTCTGACGCCATGTATGTCTGAACCTTGTGAGCGGAATATCTTGAAAAATAAGCAAAGTGCCAACTTCTAATCTGGTGTGTGGGTGTATCTAGGCATAAGGAAGAACGCTATTGAAAATTGGGTCGCCACGTCAAAATCCAAGATGGCCGCCTTGCGTCTTCCACTTTGTCAACTCATCACTTCACCGACGGGGGACCTAGGCATAACGATTGTTCCTCTTTTTCCCACCTGTGGAACCAACTTCCACATTTTCCTCAATCTTCCTCCTTCCAGGTCTTCCTGACAGCTGTTCACGCCACCATCTCAGATCGTCCCCAATCCAAAACACTTCTCCAGTCGTTCACCCCACCCAAATTCCTCCTTCAAATTTTCAAGTTTTTCCTTCCTGAAAGTTTCTTACTGTATCCATCTTGTCCATGCTATGCATCCTTGCTACACCTCATTCCTCCCCACATCCATTTTGTCCTTCAACTCCCCTGTTTGCGTCCCCCTCCAACCTCTCTCTCTCTCTCTCTCTCTCTCTCTCTCTCTCTCTCTTTTTCTCTGTCTCTGTCTCTGTCTCTGTCTCTGGCTCTCTCTGGCTCTCTCTGCCCCTCAGCTCCCCTCAGCCCCTCTCGCCCTCTCTCCCACTCTCTCTCTCCCCTGTTCCTTTTGTTCTGTTGCGTCTTGAATCTTGATCCATTCAGTGTTCTAGTTCTTCCACAAGCCTCGACTCTGTATACAAAAAAAAAAAAACTATGAATAACAAGAATTCCTATTGATTCTTGTCTTTTTGCAATTGTTGTTTTCATGTTTTGTTATGCATTATGTTTTGCACTCTGTCAAAGCGCCTTTGGGCTTCATGAAAAGCGCTATACAAAATAAATGAATTATTATTATTATTAAGAATGGGGTGGGTGGAGTTGCACACCCCGAAACACAAATGAGACAACCAGTAGACAAGAGCAAGGCAAACAGAACAAGCCAAAGAAGGACTAAAATAAAGAAGGAGATGATAGCAAGAGAGATTTACGGGTCAGCTTCATGTATCGGCCTTCAGATGCCTTCCTTGTCTGAGCAAGTGTTGGGAAGGCAGGAGGCAGCAAGATGAAACTGTCCCTTAAACGGTCCCCAGGTGGCGTCGAGCATGCAAAGTACTAACAAGCCAGTTGGTTTATTAACTCAACTGGACTATGTCCAGCTGAGTTTTTGTCACACCCAGTGTCCGTCGTCTGTCTGTCTGTAAACAATTCGACGTCTATGCTCTCAAAGTCACAAATATTGATTAAATTTGATGAAACTTGTTATGCAGCATCTTGAAGACATAAACTAGTTTGGGATTGCATTTGGACGTTGCACGCCCAAAAATGGGTGCGGCAGGGCGGCCATATTGAAAAAAGCAATTTTTGTCATATATTTTTAGCACATATAAACTATATAGTTTGTGGTTCTATTATGCATATTCTAACCATATTGATATAGACCAGTTGAGTTCAGGTTTGATGTGGGGGACGGGGGAGGTTTGAATCAGAGTTGATGTTCGGCCCCTCTTTCAGGCCAGCGTCAAGCATTGTTGCCTGTTGGAAACATGACTGGTGTCTGGCTAACAGTATGATTGTTACTCAGGTACAATATATTTGCTGGGTGCCCCCAAGCTAAAACCTGCACCATCTTGCTGCGTGGTGGCGCAGAACAATTCATGGAGGAAACAGAGAGGTCATTGCATGATGCCATCATGATTGTCCGACGAGCTACGAAGGTAACTTTCCATTACTTGCCACTCCCCACCCCACCCGTGTTGTATTGTTTTGCTTCCTTCTACAAGCTTGTCATCTGTTGAAAAAGAAAAAGTACATATATGTGTGTGTAGATATATATAATATATATATATATACATACATACATACATACATACATACATACATACATACATACATATGTACATACATACATACATATGTACATACATACATACATATGTATATACATACATACATATGTATATACATACATATGTATGTATGTACATTGTACATATGTATATACATATGTATGTATGTGCATACATAATACATATGTATGTATGTACATACATATGTATGTATATATGTATGTATGTATATGCTGTACATATGTATGTATGTACATACATATGTATGTATGTATGTACATACATATGTATGTATGTACATACATATGTATGTATGTGTATGTATGTACATACATATGTATGTATGTGTATGTATGTACATACATATGTATGTATGTGTATGTATGTACATACATATGTATGTATGTGTATGTATGTACATACATATGTATGTATGTGTATGTATGTACATACATATGTATGTATGTGTATGTATGTACATACATATGTATGTATGTATATATGTATGTATATACATATGTTTGTATGTATGTATGTATATAATATACGTATGTATGTATGTATATATGTATGTATGTATGTATGTGTATACTGTACATATGTATGTATATACTGTACATATGTATGTATATACTGTACATATGTATGTATGTATGTATGTGTATACTGTACATATGTATGTATGCGTATACTGTACACATGTATATACTGTACATACGTATACACACTGTACATATGAATGTACATGCTGTACACATGTATGTCTACTGTACATATGTATGTATGTATATACTGTACATATGTATGTATAAACTGTACATATGTATGTGTATACTGTACATATGTATGTATATACTGTACATATGTATGTATGTATATACTGTACATATGTATGTATGTATATACTGTACATATGTATGTATGTATATGCTGTACATATGTATGTATGTATATGCTGTACATATACAGTATGTATGTATATGCTGTACATATGTATGTATGTATATGCTGTACATATGTATGTATTGTTACGTGGTCCTCCTGGTGACTACCTGGTCTCGGTGACCCCCGGACCGTGAGAGGAACTCCGCCAGAAAGATCTATGATTTATACGCTTTCGTAACGCAATCAATATGAATTCCAGTCAATAAGAAACCCCACACCAAGGATCCGGAATAATCAATAATATATTCCCCGAGCAATCAACAACCATCAACAATCAACAATCAATATTACTAAGATGGCCATCTTATATATGTGTCCCCCCTTTCCCCACTCACGACCCCTTGGGTCACTGTCCCTCACAATGTCTCTCTTCTCCGCACACGGGCGGTTGAACGAACCCCGGGCGGACGTGCTCCAAACGTGCACGTCGCGTACCGGGGACAGCTGCTGCAGCGCACACCTCCTTGCCAAGCAACGGGTGGCAAAACCAAGTGCGGCTTGCAACGCGCGCGAGGCCCAAGGTGCGACCTGTACGCGTCCTTGTAGACGGTGAGGCGAACTGTGCCGGACGCTTGGTTCCGTGCACGAACCCACGGCGACTTGACGTGTAAATGGGTAATTACCCCGCGCAGGTAACTCCTTTCGCCAGACGGGCTTTCAAACGCAGCCTCCCCCACGCTGCTCAATATCGATACCGCTCGCGTCGGAGCTCGGCGAGGAAGAGGAAGAAGATCCCGCTTCTCCCGGACCTCGTGTCTTTTTTCTTCCGTTTCCGGTCTCCTTTTCCCCAGAAGGGCTCCTGACCCTTTAATCACAATAACCTTTAATCGACTACACATTAATAAGCAAAGACCTGAAGAGTAATTCACATAAATTCACATAAATCCGTAACAGTATGTATATGCTGTACATATGTATGTATGTATGTATGTATATGCTGTACATATGTATGTTTGTATATGCTGTATATATGTATGTTTGTATATGCTGTACATATGTATGTATGTATATGCTGTACATATGTATGTATATGCTGTATATATGTATGTATATGCTGTACATATGTATCTATGTATATGCTGTACATATGTATGTATGTATGTATATACTGTACATATGTATGTATGTATATGCTGTACACATGTATGTATGTATATGCTGTACATATGTATGTATATACTGTACACATGTATGTATGTATATGCTGTACATATGTATGTATCTACTGTACATATGTATGTATGTATATACTGTACGTATGTATGTATGTACTGTATGTATGTATGTATATACTGTACGTATGTATGTATATACTGTACGTATGTATGTATATACGTATGTATGTATATACTGTACGTATGTATGTATATACGTATGTATGTATATACTGTACGTATGTATGTATATACGTATGTATGTATATACTGTACGTATGTATGTATATACGTATGTATGTATATACACAGTACGTATGTATGTATGTATGTATATATGTATATGTATATACTGTACGTATGTATGTATATACGTATGTATGTTTATACAGTACGTATGTATGTATGTATGTATATATGTATATGTATATACAGTACATATGTATGTATGTATGTATGTATATATGTATGTATGTATGTATGTATGTATATACATATGTATATATGTATGTATGTATATACATATGTATGTATGAATATACATATGTATGTATGTATATACATATGTATGTATGTATGTATATACATATGTATGTATGTATGTATATACATATGTATGTATGTATATACATATGTATGTATGTATATACATATGTATGTATGTATGTATATACATATGTATGTATATACATATGTATGTATATACATATGTATGTATGTATGTATATACATATGTATGTATATACATATGTATGTATATACATATGTATGTATGTATGTATATACATATGTATGTATATACATATGTATGTATGTATGTATATACATATGTATGTATATACATATTGTTACGGTCCGCGGTTAAGGATGTTATGTTTGCCGAGCGGAGGCACCGCGACCTAACAGTTTCCCCGATTCACCCGATTCACCCGCACGTTGGCCGTATCGCGCCACAGCTATTCAATGAGGGAAAAGACAAAAACGACGGATGTGAAGAAAAGGAATAAGAAGACGAAAAAAGGTTGAAAATACTACTAAATTTATTTACTATTTACAGGGTCAAAATAACCAAGGAGAAGGAAAGATAAGAAAATAATTTACAGAAGCTTTTAGAGACACAGTGAAAATACTAGCTTATCTAACAGGCTTAACTTATTCCCAGGGACAAGACAAAAGACAAACTACGAACACACTTACACGGGGAATGATGATAGGAATGGCAGGTGGATGTTTTGAGGGAGAGGGAGGTCCAACGGGTCCTGCAGCACGATCGGCGCGTTGGGCAGCCGCCGTTCCTTCGCGGCCCTGCTCCAAACTGCCGTCCAGGCCCCACGCTGCTGTGGCTGCACTTTCGGTGGCTCAAGCTGCTGTGGATACAACCGCCACTCTTGTCATGGACCTCTTTTTGTCATGGACCTCTCTTTGTCATGGACCTCTCTTTGTCATGGACCTCTCTTTGTCATGGACCTCTTTTGTCATGGACCTCTCTACGCAGCTTTGCTCTGACGACTTCCCCCTTATCACTCTTGCGCCCGCGCTTTTATAACGCCTCCGGCGATTAAGCCGCCGGCCTTCGGGACACGCCCATCGGTGTGCTCACCTCGGCCATGGTTGGTCGCGCGACCCTCTGGCTCCGCCCTTGATGACGACGGCGGGCACGCCTTTCTTCCCCAACCCGAGCACATGTTCAATCGCGGCTTTGGAGGGGATGTAATTGCCAAATTGAGGCTTGGCCATGACGAAAGGGGAAATGGAGGTTTTTGGGAATGGGAATGAAGGGAATCTATCTATTTCACGTGGTGCAATGGAGTGTCATTTTAATGGAAGACAAGGCCTTACCCTAAAACACATAATAAAGATATAAGCTACTGAACAAGGGTTTTATAGTGTCCTTCAATGGATGCTTTATGGAATTAACTACCGGAACGCCCTTTGACCTTTACACAACACTGGAGGCAGGAGGGGCCAGACTAAAACAATAATAATAATAAAGCACACAATAAAAAAAATACAATCCTCATATCCGCAACAATATGTATGTATGTATGTATGTATGTATATACATATGTATGTATGTATGTATGTATATATTGTTGCGGATATGGGATTTACATCCATCCATATCCGCTTGTAAATATTCCCCTATTTCCTCCATACTTCCCAACTATCCCCAATCCCCCATTCCCTAGTCCCATTTTCTGTAAACAACACTCTGTAGACCCGACCTCCCCCTATTTCCCCCATTAAATGTCGCATCCAGGTCCACCGCATCTCACGTAGACAACTATAGGACATCTTGCTAGTTATTCTTAGTCTATGTCAGTTAAGGACTCGTTTCCATTGATTCTGACTCTTCGTTGCACCAGAATGTGATTGTATGGCACCGTTAGGAAGTTTAGGACCTCCCAATACCTCCCCGCAGCTCTTCCTCACGGTTCAGCAACAACAACAACAACAACAACAACAACAACGGCGGCGGCGCGGGGAGTGCGCGTCCTCACTCCGGCTTGGTTGGTGGGGGGTGTTGGGAGTGCACCAGGCCTTTCCAACGAGCCGCCATCGAGCATGTGCTCGACGGGGTTACCAAGTAGGGGCTCGCTGTCAGCTCCTCGTCAAGGGCGGAGCCCGGTAACCCCCGCACCCAATAGAAGCGGCGGATCGGTCCCATCTGGGGCGGAGCCAACGAGCCGAGGGCGTGTGACTCCCCGCTGAGCATGCGCAGGAAGAGGGAGGTGACGTCAGATGCGCCCTGAGCTTGGAGAGAGAAGGACGCCACCTCCGAGCGCTGTGACACCTCCCCGCATCTCTGGACTGGACCGTGCTTTATCCTGTCCCTGAGCCAAGGTGCACCTTGTGCTATCGACTGCCTGTCCTTCCCTGCCATCAATCCCTGTGTAAGTCAGTCTTGTTCCGTTTGTCTGTGGTCTGTCTGGGTTAGATAAGATTGTGTCTAAGTGCCTATCTCTTCTGTGTCTTTACCTCATTACCTTGTAATCTACCCCTTTTCTCCACCACCAATTATATCCTCCTCCGGAGGTCTTGAGAACTGTACCCCTTGCGTCGTTTCATCTATCCCAGTCGTTGTGTCCTTTCCAATCATTGATTTAGCATAGCGCGATTTGGTCAACGTCGGGTGGAATCGGGTGAGTTGGGGGTAATCGGGTAAACTGTGCGAACACGGCGGCCATTCCGCTCGGTCAAGCAACATCTTAAGCAGTGTCCGTAACAATATATACATATGTATGTATGTATATACATATGTATGTATGTATGTATATACATATGTATGTATGTATGTATGTATATACATATGTATGTATGTATGTATGTATATACGTATGTATGTATGTATGTATATATGTGAAGAAGCGGCTCTTCGTTTGCAAAAGAAGTCCACAAACAGTTTGAAAATGTCGCAGCTTTATTGAAAACCAACTTAAACAGATCTGGAGGAGACAGACATCTACAGCAAGAACCAGCTTCATGCCACGTCTAGCCTTCCTGAAGCACATTGATTCGCAGTCCGTATAAATAGGGACAAGTTTATCAGAAAATCTCCGAGAGAACAAAGCGACTGGCGAGAGTCCCTCACCGTCATCCCTAGCCCCCACCGTCATCCGTCCCTTATCTGGACCAGATGTTTCTCTGGGCTCCGAGGAGACAGAAAATATAACTCATTAAAGGGAGGGTGCATTCTTTGGCTTCGATAAGGCCATAAAATATATGGGTTTGTTCAAATGAGTAATTCAAAGCATGTTTATACAGAGTCAAGCGTCGCTGTGATTAATACAAAATATATATGGTTTTAACGATAGGTTTATGTCTGCAATCTAATCATTCTACTAGCGTTACACAAAATCACGCGCATGTGAGCGTGATTTTACGACCGGCCTTATCTAGCCTCGAAAAAGCACACGTATACAATTGTCCAGCACGACCCAAGCGAGCCTTTCCTCATTTTAAACTAAAACGAAGCAAAAACCTTTTATTAACTTTATGAAAATAGTATATAAGCAACATTAAAATCATAACATATTATTCAAGACGTCTTATACAGAATTCTTAGCAATAACGAATCTACGACTTGACATTCCTTCCTCTTGTCTCGTCGAGACAAAGTATCTTAAGAGACAACGTGCCACATCGGGCTTTATTGAAAGACAATCGTGTAATGCGGGTATCTCCCGAGGGCATACCGTGCGCCCATAGCGCCTCGCCCGTGCATTTGGGGAACGTGTCGTGTGGTGCGTGCTTTGAACCTGAGGGCTCAGAACATGAAAGTCCATTAACGTTTCGGATCCCAACGAAGACGTCTGGTCCAGATGAGGTTCTGCCCCGCCAGAGGGCCCACAACCTCCCCTGCGGAACTTGCTCCCCCCACCCTTTGCAGACGCAGTCCTTGCAGATCTTCGAAGTTAATCAACGGTCATGCCCATGAGGTCCCTCACGTGCTGCTGTTCTGGGGAATACAAAATGTCGTCAGTATCTTGTGTCTCAATTTCCTGATCAGGGTACAGAGCGTAAAAATCCGATTCACTTGAAGCATTTGAACTTAAAACATTTGGAGAAAAGAGAGGGACTTCCTTTATGTCAAAGTCTCCCATGGGCGCCTGGTCGGCTTGCGGGTCTAGGACATCCGCGTCGGGTCCCTCGACCGCCAGACCCAGTGTCGCAATCAGATCCATAGTTGGGTCGGAAGGGGGCATGCAGCTGTCAGCTTGTAATACATAAGAGGCGTTAGCCAGTACACGCAAGGGGTTTTCAGCACAAGTATCACAGTCATCACAAACATCCATACAGGCAGCAGCCAGTTCCCACATGGGATCCACACAAGTATCACAGTCGTCACAAAATTCAATACAATTTTCTGGAGCGTTGGTCGCAACTGCCTTGTTGAAGGACCCGTTCAGGTCGACGGCCTCTGTGGTCAGAGCCATAGTCGTTGTCGGCGGCTTCTTCACTTTCCATCCTGTAAAATACTTTCTCATACAGAGGAGGACTAGAGATTTCATTAGTGCCCCACAAATTACTACCCCGATTATCACAGCCAGTGCGGTCAATAACCACTTCACTATGGTGCCCGTCCATCCCCGGAACCAGTCAGTGAGCCAGCTAAATGTATAAGAATTTTCGCGCGCGATCCGATCGATCGTCAGGGCGTGGCTAGTTTCCCTTAGTCTCACTATTGCGGCTGACACTCCTTCAGATGGATCGGGTATGTAAGTGCAACATTTTCCCTCTATAATTCCGCATACCCCTCCTTTCTCTGCCAAGAGCATGTCCAAAGCCACCCGATTCTGCATCACCATTGTACGCATGTGAATCACCGTATCCAATAGTATGTCATGAGCCGTAGCGGTGTCGTTTGCCACCTTTTCTAGGGCCAAAGCCAATTTATCTATCCGGAAACTATCCATGACTGTGTCCGCTCCTGGGAAGAAGAAACCAAACACCTTTTCCCATAGGCTCCCGTGTAGTTTAGTGGTTCCATCTTCGTTCATGACTGACCTCTTATAACGCCTGTCCAAGGACTTTGGGTCTAGCTCATCCAGTATCTCAACGTCAGGAAGGACTGAACCCAGATAACATGTGCCCCCCCAATTATTTGGTAAATAGGGGTAAGCCTTGTCGCCGCATATAAACATTGTCCCATGGGGTGGGACCAGGTGGGTGGATAAGCACTGGAGTCCCTTTACCACCCCATTAATCCTACTAACCCCCCTAGAGAATGTTATAGCCGTTATGTTGTGGTTGTGTTTATCTTGCAGTACTATTTGTAATGTAATCCCCGAGCTCCCTTGTCCCAGCTTCCCGGGGAGAGTGTAGGCGCATTCTGATTCTCCCATACGCAAGTGGCCGGAACCCTGGAGGCAGACCCTCCCTTTCTGTGGTTTGACCCAGACGGGGGCAGGCCTCTCGGCCACATGGGCAATCATTGACGGGCGATAATTAAATTGTCGATTGCAACTCTTGCCGTTGTCAACCCCTTCTCTTTCCAGCGTGGTGACTAAACATGGGGAATCGATAGGTTGTGAGCAGAGGTCATTGAGGGACAGAGGTAGCACTATCATGTGTATTCCTGTGGTGCCTGCTTGGGGAAAGTGCATGCACGACCAGCAGTGTGTCCTATTTTGAATTGTTGCCACCTCCCTGGCCACTTTCCAATATGTGTTTTCCCCCCTCTTTGGGGCCTTATCCTGGGGGTGTGGCGTGAGTATGTATTCGATGCATGGTGTGTATTTAGTTTCGCCACTGGCCGCTCCTGGGGTCCAGACGCTGCACCGGACCTGCATAGTCATGCCTTTCTCTAGGCACGTGCGTGTTTGTAGCTTAAAATCAGGGGTTCCCCATTTGTATCCTGGTTGGGCCAAGGTCTCAATGCTAGCTTGCCCGTTTTCCCGGAACTCTCGTTGCTTTTGTAGTACCATGCCAACGCGTCCAGGCCCTGCCGACAGTGCTAGCCAATTTATGTTCACCCAATTTGTGTGCAGGGCTTTCTGTTCGAAACATGGTAGTGATACTCTTTGTCCCCATGTTACGGTGAGGTGTCGGGTTTCGTTTTCGCATCTATTGGAATCGGAGTTTCCCCTAGCTGCTGTCGCTATCAATAGTATTGTACCTATGATTAGGCCCATCCTTACTGTGGTTGCTGTGGTGTAGTGTCTGGTGCTTGTATGGCCAACTTAAAGTGCGTGGCGTGGATCCACGAGGTCTTGCCCTCGCAAAAGACTGCCGTTGGTGTAGTCAGCAACACCTGGACTGGTCCCTTCCACCTTGGTTCCAAGGCGTTCTTGCAGGTGAAGTGCTCCACGAACACCTGGTCTTTTTCCTCTGGTGGACCATCTGGTCCACAAGTCTCCTGGGAACGCCTGGTCTACAGGTCTCCAATTCATAGATTCAATTCATTCAATTCATAGTTTCATAGAACACCTTTTCTCCAATTTCCTAATCCACTTTTTCCAAGTGGATCCAATTTTATCCAATATTCAATTTTTAAATTCAATCCCATTTAATCCAGTCCAATTCAAATTAAATTCAATCCTTCTCTCAGCATCCCATTACCTGTTTCCAACATCAATAAAAATAAAATTATAAAATTAATAAAAATCAATCATCTCAAATCTCAAATCAAATCAAAAATCAATCAAAATCATAAAAATCAATAAAATAATAAAAATAAACGAAAATTACTTCAGCTAGAGTTTCAACTAGAATTAACACAAACAAACCACCATTAACCTCCATTAACACAAACAAACCTCCATTAACCTCCCCCTATTATTTATTTATTTTCACGAATAAACAAATAATAGAAATAACCTGGTCTACTTCCAATTTCAATTCTGGTCAGTTCTGGTGTCTGGTCACACACAATGTTTTCCTCACCCACTGTGATTCGCTCAAAATAGATTCTCACTGTTATGTCTGAAATTCGTCTCATGAAAACCCATTCAAGAGTCCGGTGTAACAGACAGCCAAACACATAGACACGCCGAAGACCCCAGGGTACCCATCAAACTAGCTTGTCCCCAGATCCACAACACAGCGAAACATGTAACTTTACTAAAACTAGAACGGGCACTCGGTAGAGCGCATACCTTCGCCGCAGCTACTTTTGTTGCCAAAATAAGAGACTACAAGATCTGTGTAGCAAAGCCACACCTACGTTGTCATGCGGGAAGATTTGTTTCAAATTAAACCATTCTATCCCGCCAAAAGTTTGATATTGTAATCACATCCATGACCTTTTCATGACCTTGACCTTGACCTTTGACCCGATCGATTCCAAAATCTAATCAAATGGTTTCCGGATAATAACCTATCATCCCACCAAATTTCATGCGAATCGGTTGAATACCTTTTGAGTTATGCGAATAACATACACATACACACACACACACACACAGACATACAAATAAATACACAGCGATCAAAACATAACCTTCCGCTTTTGCGAAGGTAATAATCACTTACTCATAACTAATACTCATAATAACTCATAATTACTTATGTAATTACTCATGCCAATACTTACTTAAAATAATGTAATATCCCAATCTTCACCCCCTATGCAAATCGAAGCACCCCGGACAATCCACAACCAATATCAACCACTGTAGCCGCCTTCCTGACTCCAGGCAGCCACACGCAGCCACATACATCTCCATCCCCGTCACACAAGACAACAGCCAACGAGTGTGTCCACCACACAGAAACTTTTGGCACTCCTGACACCAATGCAACAACCGAACTCCCAGACAACCAACAACAAAGTATGTATGTATATACAACATGTCGACTTTCCTACCCATATCCGTGGTCACATTTTGGACCTTGTCTGCTCCACTGGATTAAATTTGCACCATCTCTATGGCTCCGACCTCACCCTCTCTGACCACTTAGCCATCACTCTGACCATCAACATCCCCGCCCCAACACCAAGGCATTATCGCACAATCAACTTCCGTAAGCTAAACGCTCTTTCACCTACCTCATTCTCATCCACCCTCTCTGAAAAAATGTCCACTTCTCCCTTCATTGACCTCCACACCCCTTCCGACCTCACTGACTACTACAACCACACTCTCTCCTCCTGCCTTGACCAGCTTGCGCCTGTAAAAACCAAAACAGTTTCTTTCACCCATTCTGCTCCCTGGTTTACCCCTGAACTCCACCTGATGAAAACTCGTGCTCGCCAACTTGAAAGACTCCGCAATAAAACGGGTCTCACAGTTCACTCCCAAGCCTACAAGGACCACATACAACACTACAAAGATGCCCTCTCCCACGCCCGCTCTGCCTACTACTCTCAAATTATCCACTCTGGCTCCGGAAACCCAAAAGCACTCTTCTCGACAATAAACAAACTCCTCCGCCCCCTGAACACCACCACCCAGTCATTCACAGTAGACAACTGCATCTCCTTCCTCTCTTTCTTCCAACGCAAAATTGACAACATCTACAACAGCTTGACCACCGCCGCACCCGCTCCCCCTCCAACCACCTGCCCCCCCTTGTCCTGCCATCCCCTGTCTCGGTTCTCCCCAATCTCTCCTACTGACCTCTCTGAACTCCTCATAGGAATGAAAACTGCCACCTGCACTCTTGACCCCATCCCCTCCAGCTTTGTCAAAGCCTCCCTCCCTGCTCTCTCTCCACTTATCATTGCAACAATAAACTCCTCCCTGTCTACAGGCATCGTCCCACCTTCCCTCAAAATTGCTGCTGTTACCCCCATTCTAAAAAAACCTGGTCTAAACCCTGACACCCTAAACAACTTCAGACCCATCTCCAACCTACCCTTTCTGTCAAAAGTTTTGGAACGCGCTGTAGCCACTCAACTCAAACATCATCTCTCTGCCAATAACTTGTATGAAACATTCCAATCCGGATTCCGCTCCAACCACAGTACTGAAACTGCTCTCCTCAAAATCACCAACGACCTTCTCCTCTCCTCTGACGCTGGCAACCTCAACATTCTCGTCCTCCTCGACCTCAGCGCTGCCTTTGACACCATCGATCACACTATCCTCCTCACCCGACTTGAATCCACCTTTAACGTCACCGGCACTGCCCTCTCTTGGATTAAATCATACCTCTCTGACAGATGCCAGTTCATCTCCATCAATAACTGCAAATCCCCCACTGCTCCCCTCCCCCAAGGTGTCCCCCAAGGTTCAGTTCTTGGCCCCCTCCTCTTCATCCTTTACCTGTCCCCGCTCGGTCACTTAATCCGCCGTCATGGTCTCCAATTCCACTGCTTCGCCGATGACATCCAGCTTTTCATCTCCACCAAGTCCGTCTCCACCGACACCCACTCTATCCTGACAAACTGCATCACTGAAATAAAATCCTGGCTTCAAATCAACTTCCTCAAGCTTAACTGTGATAAATCTGAAATAATCATCATTGGCCCAAAAACGCTCACAAAATCCACCCATAACTTTGCCCTCAACATCGACGGTATCCCAGTATCCACCTCCCCTCACATCCGGAATCTTGGCGTCATCTTTGACCAAACCCTTTCCTTCGACAAATACACTAAACAGATCACAAAGTCAGCCTTCTTTCACCTGAAAAACATTGCCCGTCTCCGCTCATCCCTCTCCTCCACGGCTGCAGAAACCCTCATCCACGCCTTCATCACCTCCCGTCTGGACTACTGCAATAGCCTCCTCTATGGTTCACCCTAAAAAATCACCAATAAACTCCAATACATTCAGAACTCCGCTGCCCGTCTACTCACTCATTCCCGGACCCGTGACCACATCACCCCCGTCCTTTACAAGCTTCACTGGCTCCCCATCCCCCAGAGAATCCAGTACAAAATCCTCCTCTTGACATACAAAGCCCTCCATAACCTGGCCCCATCCTACCTGGCTGACCTCCTCTCCAGACACACTCCCACCCGCAACCTCCGCTCTGCTGGTACCAACCTCCTGACCCCCTCCATCCGGACCAAATTCAGATCCTGGGGGGACAGGGCCTTCTCCATCGCTGCTCCCACCCTCTGGAACTCACTACCTCACACCATCAGAGACTCCTCCTCACTCACCACATTCAAAACATCACTAAAGACCCACCTGTTCAACGCTGCATTCAACATTCAACCCACAGCATTTAACCCCTGACTATCTCTTCTCCTTCTCCCTCCTTTTGCTTTAAATATTTCCCTGTTGATTCTTGTCTTGTCTTTTTGATTCTTGTCTTATATATATGCCGTATATCGCTGCTGTTTGTTTTCTTGATTCTTGTCTTTTTGCAATTGTTGTTTTCATGTATTGTTATGCATTATGTTTTCCACTCTGTCAAAGCGCCTTTGGGCTTCTGGAAAAGCGCTATACAAAATAAATGAATTATTATTATTAATTATTATGTATATACATACATATGTATGTATGTATGTATGTATGTATATACAGTCACGTGAAAAAATAAGTACACCCCATGTAAAGTTTAGATTTTTTCAACATATTTCAACACAGCTATTTGATCTTCATTTCAACAATATTGACAGATAAAGGTGATATAATATAACAAATATCATCAAACATTTACATTTTGTAGTCAATTGTATAATTTAAATAAACATAAATGCAAATTTTGCATGTGGAAAAAGTAAGTACACCCCTACATTTATCACTACTTTAAATACTTAAAATTAGAATGAGGTGCACCAGCTCAGGTGCAAATGATTAGAACATCGTTAGAGAGGATCTTGGAGGAACCTGTCTTATTTAAACCTCAGACATTTCGTTTGGTTTGCTCTTTGTTGTTGAAGTGTGCGGCGTCACCATGCCTCGATCAAAAGAGCTCTCTGAGGCCTTCAGAAAGAAGGTTATAGATGCCTCCGAGTCTGGGAAGGGATTTAAAAAGATCTCCAAACAATTTGAAATCAATCGTTCGACTGTCCGGAAGATCATCTACAAGTGGAGAAGATTCCAAACAACTGCCAACTTATTCAGGCCAGGCTGCCCCAGCAAGTTCAGCCCGCTAGCAGACCGCAAGATACTGAAAGAAGTCTCTTAAGAACCCCAGAATGTCATCACGGGACCTACAGGTAGCTCTTGCCACTGTTGATGTCAAAGTGCACGAGTCTACCATTAGAAAGAGGCTGCACAAATTTGATCGACATGGGAGGTGTGCCAGGAGGAAACCTTTGCTGTTCAGAAAGAACATCAGCGCAAGACTAAAGTTTGCCAATGAACACCTAGGCAAAGACCAGCACTTCTGGAACAATGTGCTCTGGACAGACGAGTCAAAGGTAGAGCTATTTGGCCACAGTACCAGAAGACATGTTTGGCGAAAACCAAAGACAGCATTTGACCACAGGAACCTGATACCAACTGTAAATAATGGTGGTGGAAATATTATGGTTTGGGGCAGCTTTGCTGCATCAGGGCCTGGGCAGCTCACCATCATAGAATCCAGTATGAATTCTTCATTGAACCAGAGGGTGCTTGAGGATAATGTGAAACTGTCGGAAAGTTGAAACTCCACCGAAGGTGGACCTTGCAACATGACAATGACCCAAAACATACCAGTAAATCCACCCAGGAATGGCTGAAAAGAAAGAAATGGAGGGTTCTGGAATGGACAAGTCAAAGCCCGGATCGAAATCCCATTGAGATGTTTTGGGGGGGATTTGAA